>NC_140337.1:38905369-39262869 GCF_963514085.1 Chelon labrosus | reverse complement strand
GACAGACAGTTGACATTTGACTTTAGTGAATGAACGTCCTCTAGGACAGGTGGTTCCATCATGTTCACCAGCGGCTGTAGAACCAGAACATGTGACTAAAGCTTTGAATCCTGTCAGACTATGGTTCTTATACTAACGTTCCTCAAGGAGTTCCTCAGGGTTCTGTGCTAGAACCACTACTCTTCACATTATCAGGGAACATGAGGACACCAGCTCCATCTATCTACCAGCTGATTAAAGTGGACACAGGACAGTCTCCAGGCGTCTGTCTCCAGGCGTCTGTCTCCAGGCGTCTGTCTCCAGGTGTCTGTCTCCACCTGCTGCTCAGTGAGGGAACTACACCAGCTCAGTCACAACCAGAGGTATGAAACTTTATTGACAACAGACAGGTGAACAGGTTCAGTGGGTGGAGAACTTTATTGACAACAGACAGGTGAACAGGTTCAGTGGGTGGAGAACTTGGGCAGCTGGTCGCCCAGGATGACCCGCCGCTCCACGCCCGCCTCCGAGATGGACGCCAGCCTCACCACGCCGCCGCTGGAGCCGTCCCTCTCCATGGCCAGGGACAGGGCTGAGACACACAGAGGGGACAGAGAGACAAGCATGAGGACAGAGCTAGAGAGCTGAGGGCGGCCTCCAGCTCCCAGCATGCCTTGCAGCATGCCTTGCAGCATGCCTTGCAGCAGCGCGTACCTGCAGCAGTCAGCTCCAGACACTGGTCTTTGCTCATCCCTGGTTTGTAGTTGGAGTCCATGAAGCCGTAGATGTAGCTGCTGCCGCTGCCGCCCACGGCCACCGGCTGCCTCACCAGCATCCCCCCAATAGGAACGCAGAACACCTGGGACAGACAGACAGACAGACAGGGGTGTCACTAACGATGTTTTTAACCAGCTCACCTGTACAGGTACGTCCAGGTGTGCGTCCTACCTGTCCCCCCTTCCTCCGGTCCCACCCTGCCACCAGGATCCCAGCACTCAGCTCCTCTCTGTAGCGGTAGCAGCTAGCTCTGAACAGGTTAGCAGCCGTCTCCACCAGGGGGGGCTCGTCCAGCTCAATGCTGGGGGGGGACAGGTAGGGGGAGGGACAAACACACAGGTGAGTACGGACCACAGGTGACTGGACTCAGGGGCTGTCAATCAAACCATGACTCACCTGTGGAAGCCCAGCTGGTAGGAGACGACTTCAGCTATAGCCTGAGTGTCAGCAGCTGATCCAGACCTGGGAACACCTTCATCATCATCATCACCACCTTCATCATGACTGATGGTGCGTTCGAGTGCCCATCCAAACCAGTGGGACTTATCCTACCTGAAATGTACTAGCTCCTACTTCTGAGCGTTGGAGGCAGTTGAAGTGGACCGTAAACAGTAACCATGACGACCGCCGCTCTAAACTGATGCTGGCTTTGTTTGTGAAGAGGCATTTTGACTGCCAGTAACCAGTCTACTTACGTACACTAACGAGATGGAAGAGGCCAAACTGTGGATGAGTAATTATGCACTGCAGCCTCCGCCGTTGCTCTGAAACGTCCAACATCATCTAAAGGTCACATACAAACGTTATCATCTGCACAGCTACGTGACGTCGTACCCCTTCCCCTAGTAAACGCTACAAAACTGTGTGACAGTAAACCAACTGCATGTTTATGACTAAATTGTCCTGATGTCATGTCCATCAATACTGAATCAAGAGTTTGAGCGCACTATATAAACGACGTGAGACTCCAGGGCGCCGCCATTATCCTCCGACTTCACTTTGGCCAGGTCGGGGCAGGTCGAGCTCCCCCGAGTTCCCCGGTAGGAGGTTCCAGTGCTCTGTTCCTAGTTGGAGGCGGGATATGTCCCACGTCCCACTGGTTTGGATGGGCGCTCGAACGCACCATGAGACCCTGTGTCTAACAGGAAGTGAGGACACTGACCTGCAGCAGAAGATCCTGTCGTGGATCCGAGTCAGTTTGTCTGTGACTCTGTTGGCGATGTAAGCCCTGAGGGACAGACAGGGGGACAGGGGACAGTCAGAGAGGGGACAGTCAGAGAGGGGGACAGACAGACAGGGGGACAGGGGTCAGACAGAGAGGGGACAGGTGGACAGTCAGACAGGTGGACAGACAGAGAGGGGGACAGACAGAGAGGGGGACAGGGGAACAGTCAGAGAGGGGGCAGACAGAGAGGGGGACAGGGGACAGTCAGAGAGGGGACAGTCAGACAGGGGGATAGGGGGATAGTCAGAGAGGGGACAGACAGACAGGGGGACAGGGGGACAGTCAGAGAGGGGGACAGACAGAGAGGGGGACAGGGGGATAGTCAGAGAGGTGGACAGACAGACAGGTAAACAGTCAGTCAGTCAGAGAGGGGGACAGGGGGACAGTCAGAGAGGGGACAGGTGGACAGTCAGACAGGTGGACAGGGGGACAGTCAGAGAGGGGACAGACAGACAGGGGGACAGGGGGACAGTCAGAGAGGGGGACAGACAGACAGGGGGACAGGGGGACAGTCAGAGAGGGGGACAGACAGAGAGGGGGACAGGGGGATAGTCAGAGAGGTGGACAGACAGACAGGTAAACAGTCAGTCAGTCAGAGAGGGGGACAGGGGACAGTCAGAGAGGGGACAGGTGGACAGTCAGACAGGTGGACAGGGGGACAGTCAGAGAGGGGGACAGACAGACAGGGGGACAGGGGGACAGTCAGAGAGGGGGACAGACAGAGAGGGGGACAGGGGGATAGTCAGAGAGGTGGACAGACAGACAGGTAAACAGTCAGTCAGTCAGAGAGGGGGACAGGGGACAGTCAGAGAGGGGACAGGTGGACAGTCAGACAGGTGGACAGGGGGATAGTCAGAGAGGTGGACAGACAGACAGACAGGGGGACAGACAGAGAGGGGGACAGACAGACAGGGGGACAGGGGACAGTCAGAGAGGGGACAGGTGGACAGTCAGACAGGGGGACAGGGGGACAGTCAGAGAGGGGACAGACAGACAGGGGGACAGGGGGACAGTCAGAGAGGGGGACAGACAGACAGGGGGACAGGGGGACAGTCAGAGAGGGGGACAGACAGAGAGGGGGACAGGGGGATAGTCAGAGAGGTGGACAGACAGACAGGTAAACAGTCAGTCAGTCAGAGAGGGGGACAGGGGACAGTCAGAGAGGGGACAGGTGGACAGTCAGACAGGTGGACAGGGGGATAGTCAGAGAGGTGGACAGACAGACAGACAGGGGGACAGACAGAGAGGGGGACAGGGGGACAGTCAGAGAGGGGACAGGTGGACAGTCAGACAGGTGGACAGGGGGATAGTCAGAGAGGTGGACAGGTGGACAGTCAGACAGGTGGACAGGGGGATAGTCAGAGAGGTGGACAGACAGACAGGGGGACAGGGGGACAGACAGAGAGGGGGACAGGGGGACAGTCAGAGAGGGGACAGACAGAGAGGGGGACAGGGGACAGTCAGAGAGGGGGACAGTCAGAGAGGGGGACAGTCAGAGAGGGGGACAGGGGGACAGTCAGAGAGGGGACAGTCAGAGAGGGGACAGACAGAGAGACAGGGGGACAGTCAGAGAGGGGACAGGGGGATAGTCAGAGAGGGGGACAGTCAGAGAGGGGGACAGTCAGAGAGGGGACAGTCAGACAGGTGGACAGACAGACAGGGGGACAGTCAGAGAGGGGACAGACAGACAGGGGGACAGGGGGACAGTCAGAGAGGGGGACAGTCAGAGAGGGGGACAGGGGGACAGTCAGAGAGGGGACAGTCAGACAGGGGGATAGGGGGATAGTCAGAGAGGGGACAGACAGAGAGGGGACAGGTGGATAGTCAGAGAGGGGGACAGTCAGAGAGGGGACAGGTGGATAGTCAGAGAGGGGGACAGTCAGAGAGACAGGGGGACAGGGGACAGACAGGTAAACAGACAGGTGGACGGACAGACAGAGAGACAGACAGACAGACAGACAGACAGGTAAACAGTCAGTCAGTCAGAGAGGTGGACAGACAGACAGGTGGACAGTCAGTCAGGTGGACAGACAGGTAAACAGACAGGTGGACGGACAGGTAAACAGACAGGTGGACAGACAGACAGACAGAGAGACAGACAGACAGGTAAACAGTCAGTCAGTCAGAGAGGTGGACAGACAGACAGGTGGACAGACAGACAGGTGGACAGACAGGTAAACAGACAGGTGGACGGACAGGTAAACAGACAGGTGGACAGACAGACAGACAGAGAGACAGACAGACAGGTAAACAGTCAGTCAGTCAGACAGGGGGACAGTCAGACAGGGGGACAGTCAGACAGGTAAACAGTCAGGTGGACAGACAGACAGTCAGGTGGACATAGTGATGTCTTCCAGTCCGTCCTCTCCGTGGTCTCTTACCCTGTGGTTGTGCGTGAGTCAGCTCCTATCACCACTCCTCCATCATACTCCACAGCCATGATGGTGGTCTGACACACACACACACACACACACACACACACACACAGATTACCTTTAGACGGTCAACTAACAACACATCAGCCATGCGTCCATTATCGGACACAGCGTCAGTTTAACTAGCTCCGGTTCTCTTCGTGTGGTTCCGTTATAGTTCGTCTTTACTCGGTGACCTTGTTATTTAATAGTTTAGCAGAAGGAGGTGAAAGACAATAAGGACAGAAGACAACCCGCTACGAGCATCTTTAGTGTGTCCGATAACGGAACCATTAGCAGCAGCTAGCAGTTAGCAGTTAGCAGTTAGCGGTTAGCTAACTAACCCGCTTCACCTGAATGACTCAGAAGTCTCTGTTTGACCCGTTTATGTCTCAGACGTCTCACCGGGACCACAACCGGTCCAAGTCGGTCTGGACTCATTTCAGTCCGAACACCAGAGTGAGTATAACAAACTGAATGAAGGCTAACATTAGCTGCTAACATTAGCTGCTAACATTAGCCTAAAGAACTGCTGTCTCATTGAGCCACTGAATGCGGATTAAAACCGCTCCTCTGGGACAGAACTGGACCTGGTTCGGTCGGCTCCGGTCCCACGGTGCATGGACTCACCCCGGTGCTGACTTCCTGGCTGGTCCAGTCCGGGACCAGGTCGGTTTTAGAAGAAATCTGCTGGCTGAAGTAGGGCATCATTGACGCTGCTGCCGCCATCTTGTCTCTATTTGTAAAACTGGACACGAGAGAGGAGGAAGAGGAGGAGGAGGAGGAGGAGGAGGAGGAGGAGTCCGTAACTCCCGCTGTGTTTTTATTTCATCAGCGCAGTTAGAGTCGCGTCTGGCAAACACACTAAATCACAAACACACCGCTTCATTATATTAAACTGTATATTTCAGCATCTGGACTTCCGTTATTCAGAAACTTTCTAAAACTACGCCATAGAGTTTTGTTCAGGCACGTTAGCGGACAGCTGTGCACAGAGGGGTCCTGCGAGAAACCGGAAGAGAAGGTAAACACTGCTGCGGGTTTTAAATTACCCGTTATTCTTTGTTTTAACGTCGTATTATTAAATTATTGATGCATATTCGTAGATTTACTTCATTAATGTTCGACGCGTCCAAATATAATTGAGTTTAAATAAGTGTTTTAATCGGTTATCAGCTCGTTCTCTGACGGCCCAGTGTCGCCTCAACCGGACTCCATTCAAAAAAAGACTCATTTTAATCTCCACGTTTAAAGCTGGATACAGAAACAATAAATACGTTAATGTAAATGAAGTCAACACTTTTAGATTCTAGAAGAAATGATCTTTAATTCGTCGTAACCCTGAAACACTCGGTGGTTACTGGTAGACTGACTGGGTTCATGATGATGGACGTGTTTGTTCCAGATGACCGTTCATAACCTCTACATCTTTGACCGCAACGGAAACTGTCTCTACTACAACGAGTGGAACCGGAAGAAGCAGGCGGGGATCTCAAAGGAGGAGGTGACGACACACGAGACGACACACGAGACGACACACGAGAGGACACACGACGAGACGACACACGAGACAACACACGAGACGACAATACACAACAACACACGAGACAACACACGAGACGACACACGAGACAACACACGAGACAACACACGAGACAACAATACACAACAACACACGAGACAACACAAGACGACACACGAGACAACACACGAGACTACAATACACAACAACACACGAGACAACACACGAGACGACACACGAGAGGACACACGAGACAACAATACACAACAACACACGAGACAACACAAGACGACACACGAGACGACACACGAGACGACACACGAGACAACAATACACAACAACACACGAGACAACACACGAGACAACACACGAGACAACAATATACAACAACACACGAGACAACAATACACAACAACACACGAGACAACACACGAGACGACACACGAGACAACACACGAGACAACAATATACAACAACACACGAGACAACAATACACAACAACACACGAGACAACACACGAGACGACACACGAGACAACACACGAGACAACAATACACAACAACACACGAGACAACACACGAGACGACACACGAGACAACACACGAGACAACAATACACAACAACACACGAGACGACACACGAGACGACACACGAGACAACACACGAGACAACAATACACAACAACACACGAGACAACACACGAGACGACACACGAGACAACACACGAGACAACAATACACAACAACACACGAGACAACACACAACAACACACGAGACAACACACGAGACGACACACGAGACGACACACGAGACAACACAAGACGACACACGAGACGACACACGAGACAACACACGAGACGACACACGAGACAACACACGAGACAACAATACACAACAACACACGAGACAACACACGAGACGACACACGAGACAACACACGAGACAACAATACACAACAACACACGAGACAACACACAACAACACACGAGACAACACACGAGACGACACACGAGACGACACACGAGACAACACAAGACGACACACGAGACGACACACGAGACGACACACGAGACAACACAAGACGACACACGAGACGACACACGAGACGACACACGAGACGACACACGAGACAACACACGAGACAACAATACACAACAACACACGAGACAACACACAACAACACACGAGACAACACACGACGAGACGACACACGAGAGAACACACGAGACAACACAAGACGACACACGAGACGACACACGAGACAACACAAGACGACACACGAGACGACACACGAGACGACACACGAGACAACAATACACAACAACACACGAGACAACACACGACGAGACGACACACGAGACAACAATACACAACAACACACGAGACAACACACGAGACTACACACGAGACGACACACGAGACAACACACGACGAGACGACACACGAGACGACACACGAGACGACACACGAGACGACACACGAGACAACAATACACAACAACACACGAGACAACACAAGACGACACACAAGACGACACACGAGACTACACACGAGACAACACACGAGACAACACACGAGACAACACACGAGACGACACACGAGACAACACAAGACGACACACGAGACAACACACGAGACAACACACGAGACAACAATACACAACAACACACGAGACAACACAAGACGACACACAAGACGACACACGAGACTACACACGAGACAACACACGAGACAACACACGAGACGACACACGAGACGACACACGAGACAACACAAGACGACACACGAGACAACACACGAGACAACAATACACAACAACACACGAGACAACACAAGACGACACACAAGACGACACACGAGACTACACACGAGACAACACACGAGACAACACACGAGACAACACACGAGACGACACACGAGACGACACACGAGACAACACAAGACGACACACGAGACAACACACGAGACAACACACGAGACAACACAAGACGACACACGAGACAACACACGAGACAACAATACACAACAACACACGAGACAACACACAAGACGACACACGAGACAACACACGAGACAACACACGAGACAACACACGAGACAACAACACACGAGACAACACACGAGACTACACACGAGACGACACACGAGACAACACACGAGACAACACACGAGACGACACACGAGACGACACACGAGACAACACAAGACGACACACGAGACGACACACGAGACAACACACGAGACAACACAAGACGACACACGAGACAACACACGAGACAACAATACACAACAACACACGAGACAACACAAGACGACACACGAGACAACACACGAGACAACACACGAGACAACACACGAGACTACACACGAGACAACAATACACAACAACACACGAGACAACACAAGACGACACACGAGACGACACACGAGACGACACACGAGACAACACACGAGACAACACAAGACGACACACGAGACAACACACGAGACAACAATACACAACAACACACGAGACAACACAAGACGACACACGAGACAACACACGAGACAACACACGAGACAACACACGAGACAACACAAGAGACAACACACGAGACAACACAAGACGACACACGAGACAACACACGAGACTACACACGACGAGACGACACACGACGAGACAACACACGAGACTACACACGACGAGACGACACACGACGAGACAACACACGAGACTACACACGACGAGACGACACACGACGAGACGACACACGAGACGACACACGAGACAACAATACACAACAACACACGAGACAACACAAGACGACACACGAGACGACACACGAGACGACACACGAGACTACACACGACGAGACGACACACGAGACGACACACGAGACAACACACGAGACAACAATACACAACAACACACGAGACAACACACGAGACAACACACGAGACAACAATACACAACAACACACGAGACAACACACGAGACAACACACGAGACAACACAAGACGACACACGAGACAACACACGAGACAACACACGAGACGACACACGAGACAACAATACACAACAACACACGAGACAACACACGAGACAACACACGAGACAACAATACACAACAACACACGAGACAACACACGAGACAACACACGAGACAACACAAGACGACACACGAGACAACACACGAGACTACACACGACGAGACGACACACGACGAGACGACACACGAGACGACACACGAGACAACAATACACAACAACACACGAGACAACACAAGACGACACACGAGACGACACACGAGACGACACACGAGACAACACACGAGACAACACAAGACGACACACGAGACAACACACGAGACAACACAAGACGACACACGAGACAACACACGAGACAACACAAGACGACACACGAGACAACACACGAGACGACAATACACAACAACACACGAGACGACACACGAGACGACAATACACAACAACACACGAGACGACACACGAGACGACAATACACAACAACACACGAGACAACACAAGACGACACACGAGACAACACACGAGACAACACAAGACGACACACGAGACAACACACGAGACAACACAAGACGACACACGAGACAACACACGAGACAACACACGAGACAACACAAGACGACACACGAGACAACACAAGACGACACACGAGACAACACACGAGACAACACACGAGACAACACAAGACGACACACGAGACAACACACGAGACGACACACGAGACAACAATACACAACAACACACGAGACAACACAAGACGAGACGACACAAGACAAGACGACACACGAGACGACAAACATAATAAACATCTGTGTCTCTGTCTCTGTCTCTGTCTCTCTGTGTCTCTGTCTCTATCTCTGTCTCTCTGTGTCTCTGTGGCTCTGTCTCTGTCTCTGTCTCTGTGTCTCTGTCTCTGTCTCTCTGTGTCTCTGTCTCTCTGTCTCTGTGTCTGTCTCTCTGTCTCTGTGTCTCTGTGTCTCTGTCTCTCTGTCTGTCTCTCTGTCTCTGTCTCTCTGTCTGTCTCTCTGTCTCTGTGTCTGTGTCTGTCTCTGTCTCTGTCTCTGTCTCTGTCTCTCTGTCTCTGTGTCTCTGTCTCTGTCTCTCTGTCTCTCTGTGTCTCTGTCTCTCTGTCTCTGTCTCTCTCTGTGTCTCTGTGTCTGTCTCTCTGTGTCTCTGTCTCTCTGTCTCTGTCTCTCTGTGTCTCTGTCTCTGTGTCTGTCTCTGTCTCTCTGTCTCTCTGTCTCTGTCTCTCTGTGTCTCTGTCTCTGTCTCTGCAGGAGTTTAAGCTGATGTACGGGATGTTGTTCTCCATCCGCTCGTTCGTCAGCAAGATGTCTCCTCTGGACATGTATCCTTCACGTCAGCCTGTCTGTCTCTGTCTGTCTCTGTCTGTCTCTGTGTCCAGCTGTCTGTGTCTCTGTCCATGGTCCTTAGCAGCGTCTGTCCTCAGGAAGGAGGGCTTCCTGTCCTTCCAGACCAGCAGGTACCGTCTCCATTACTACGAGACTCCGAGTGGACTGAAGTTCATCATGAACACCGACCTGTCCGTGTCCAACGCCAGAGACACTCTGCAGCACATCTACAGCAACGTGAGACACACTGTCTGTCCTCTAAAGACAGGGACCACATTCATCTGTTGTTGTTCTGTCGTCTCCTCAGATTATTCATTCCTGTCCAGTGAGGGCTTTTATTGTGAAGGGCTTCACGTTGACGTGTGTGTGTGTGTGTGTGCGTGTGCGTGTGCGTGTGTGTGTGTGTGTGTGTCTCTGTCTCTGTCTCTCAGCTGTACGTGGAGCTGATCGTGAAGAACCCCGTGTGTGTGTCCACTCAGAGTCTGGACAGTGAACTGTTCAGCAGCCGACTGGACGCCTTCGTCAGAGCGCTGCCGTACTACAGCCCCAGAGCCGCCTGAGCAGTCAGCTGGTCCATCAGCTGGTCCATCAGCTGGTCCAACAGCTGGTCCATCAGCTGGTCCATCAGCTGGTCCAACAGCTGGTCCAACAGCTGATCCTCCAGCTGATCCTCCAGCTGATCCTCCAGCTGATCACCAGCTGATCACCAGCTGATCCAACAGCTGATCAGTTAAACTCTGATTGTATTTATTGTGGTTTTGTATCTTCATGAATTAAACTGATGTGAAATGTCTGACGTGTGACCGTCCTCTGACTGCAGCAGAGTTAATGTTCAGTCCTTCATCAGGACGAAGATGATGAGGATGATGATGATGATGATGATGATGATTAAATAATGATCATCAGGGACATGAGCGTCCTCCGTCTGTCTGTCTGTCAGCTGATCAATAGATGAGGTCATGTCTGATTAACAGCTGGATTATTCTAATCCCTGACACATGTTCACAGCAGCTGTCACCATGACAACATGTACAAAGACATCATACAGAAATATACATGTATAATATATAACATGTATAATAATTAACTATAATATAATATAATATATATATATATATTCTTTCTCCCAGTGATCAGATACTGATCAGATCACTCGCCTCATGAGCTGCAGGAGACTCTGAGGGAGGGGCCAGAGCTGCAGCTGCATTATGGGTAATGTAGGCAGGAAGGGTTGTTAAGGGTGTGTGTGTGTGTGTGTGTGTGTGTGTGTGTGTCTATAACATCACGTTCCGTATGAACCAACCAGCAGCTCCACCACAGGACAGAAGATCATCCTAATCCCATCACATCATTCTGAGTGTGTGTGTTAATCTCTAATCCCACCAACATCTGGAAACACACACACACACACACATTCATCTTCCTATTGCAGTGAAGACCGTCTGACACACACGCTACCATAACTACCATGATGCATTCACTGACATCAAGGACAAATAACACGCTCTACAGCCACAGCAACAAAGTCTGAACTGAACATAAACACATGAGCTCATCACTACTGAGCTCTACAGATATGTATAGTCTGTATAAAACAGGCAGCACCTCAGCACCATCAGTAGCATTTAATAGTACTCCACAGTGTGTTGTTAGATGGGATAGTGTAGCAGCTAAAGGTCTAATCACTTTATCAGATAGTTGATGTGCAGCCTCCTTCTCTCTGTTACCACAGGACGTTTGGTCAAGTTGTTAACTGACTGCTGTCCAGAGGATTTGGACCGTTCCTCTGCTAGCGTTAGCATTAGCATGTCTTTGTTGCAGTAGTACTTTAGTTGTATTTCAGGACTGACATGTCACGGTAGTATGGGCTTCATCTTTAGTGAAGAGCCAATGACCCTCTGGACTCCTCACCTGTATCCGAGGAGGCGTCCATGTTGTTATGGTCACATGATCAGAGACTAGTCCACATGAAGTGAAGTCCACTAATGGACTAGTCCTCCAGTCCTCACCATAGAAAGGTCCAGGTAATGTAGAGGTGTCTGGTTGTTGCGTCTACAAATGTCTTGACCTTCATCGTTGTCGTTGTTGACGGAACAGAATCAGCTGCCGTGACGATGCATTCAGGGTCTGAACTTAGAGGTGGTGTGTTCAGGGCCACCTCCCCTCTCTCTAAAGTTGTGTGTGTGTGGGATTAAAGCCGCATCATGAGGTTTTTGGGCTGGACGCCATGTTTAACATCTGTACCCAGAGTTTGGTATTTTGGTTTTTAAATCCCGTCTGTCTGACCTGACGGGATATCTGAGCTCTGATTGGTGGGATCAGCCAAACAGGATTAACAGGAGCTGCAGCAGAGACACAGACAGACAGATGAAAGTGGACAGACGCTAAGGACGAACGAATAAGACACCAGAGACACCAGAGACACGTCCCAACGAGTGGGACAGGTAGGACGTCTGTCTGACTTCCTGTTTTGATTTGTGCTGGTGGACGTAGTTGGGAGACACGGTCTCTGAAGGACACAGGTGAGGACAGGTGAGGACAGGTGACCCTAACCTTGTCTCCAGAGTCGGCCATGTTTGCGGGCCGGGCGTCAGCTTCGGGAGCAGCTGTTGGACCGTCTGCAGCGGCGGCCGGAGGGAAGTCTGGGAAGTTCTCTGTGGAGGAGCTGTACGGGTTCAACAAGAAGCCGAAGGTGAACAGAGGGAATTCTGGGAAAACGGAGAAAAGTGACGGGAAGAGAGAGACGAAGGAGAAAGAGGAGTCGGCGCTGGCGTCTCAGATCCTGGAGGCCGCCAGGAGGCTGATGGAGCGACGACGGCTGGAGATCTACCTGAAGGAGTGTGACATCACCATGGAGACCAGCAGCATGCCGTACAGGTGAGACAGGGGGGAGACGGGGGGGAGACAGGGGGGAGACAGGTGCAGTGACACAGTGAGGCCACTAGAGGATGCTGAGACATCTCTGGGCCTTGATCATGTTTTAACCAACAACAGAAACAACAGGAAGCTGATGACTGAGGTAAAACGTCCCGTTTAACAGAGAACTCTTAAAATCAACACTTTCTCTATGGGACTTCTGAATGGTGTTTTAAACTGGAGCAGTCAGACACATTCATTCAAGTCAAACATCATGATTCAGTGATTTTAGGATTTAAATCATAAATACTTGTTTACTGTTGAACGTCTCAGATCAGAGAATAAATCAGAGACAGAGACGATGTTAAAAGAACGTCCATGAAGAGACGAGGAGACGGACGTCCCGAGGAGGACAGCTACTGCTGTGATTCACATTAGTGACACCAAACCATCGGCCTCGGGCGTCTCACTGAGCTGCTGAGCTCACAGAGCGAGGACGAGGAAGGACGAGAGAGGACGGACGGACGGGAGAGGAGGAGGGGAGGAGTGGGGGAGGAGGAGGAGAGGAGGAGAGGAGGAGAGAAGGAGAGGAGGAGAGGAGAGAAGGAGAGGAGGAGGGGAGGAGTGGGGGAGGAGAGGAGAGGAGAGGAGTGGGAGAGAAGGAGAGAAGGAGAGGAGGAGTGGGGGAGAGGAGGAGAGGAGGAGGAGAGAGGAGAGATGAGAGAGGGGGAGGAGAGGGGGAGGAGAGGAGGAGAGGGGGAGGGGAGGAGAGGAGAGGAGAGGAGGAGAGGAGGAGAAGAGAGGAGAAGAGAGGAGAGGAGGAGAGAGGAGAGGAGAGGAGAGGAGTGGGAGGAGAGGAGTTGGGGAGGGGGGGTGGAGGAGGAGGAGGAGGAGGAGGAGAGGAGGAGAGGAGAGGTAGAGGAGGAGAGAGAAGAGGGGGAGGGTCTGCAGGAAACATCCAACAGAACGTAAAGAATGTAAAGAGTTCAGCTTCACATGAGGAGTAAACGTTAGCTTAGCATGAAGACGTCCCTGTAAACGTTAGCTTAGCATGAAGACGTCTCTGTAAACGTTAGCTTAGCATGAAGACGTCTCTGTAAACGTTAGCTTAGCATGAAGACGTCTCTGTAAACGTTAGCTTAGCATGAAGACGTCTTTGTCCTGCAGTTCCTCTGGTGGCCTCAGGGGGCGACACCGTTTAGAGGAAATGCATTCTGGGATACCTGGCTGTCCCAAAGTTACCTGCTGATGCGTCCTCAATAAAAGGGGCGGGGCCAGAACACATCCAGGTGTTTGGACCAAATACATGTTGATAAACGCCTGTGAGCCACAAACCTGGCGGCCATCTTGTTTGTTGTCTTTTAGTATGTAGGGGCCATCAGTGTCGCTAGCCGTGCTGTTAGCTGTTAGCTGTTAGCGTAGCGACACTCACACCTGAGACACACCTGGTTGAACCTGTCACGTGACCGTCCAGGTGTGGACAGGTGACTGATGTCCACATGTGAATAGTCTCTCTCTCTGTCTTCTATGTGCTTGCTCGCCCAGTGTTACAGCTACAGAGGCTGGAGGGGGAGGGGCTTCCTCTCCTCCCCCTCCTCCCCCATCCTGCTCTCTCTCTCTCTCTCTCTCTCTGTCTCTCTCTCAGTCCAGAGGACGGCCGCTCACTCTCTCCTTCATCTTTGAGGCTTTCACTTCTTATTTCATTCCTCCTCCTCCTCCTCCTGTGGACGGACGCTCTTCATCACCTCCTCCTCCTCCTCCTCCTCTTCTTCTGCAGTGGGACGCTGTCCTCCCAACGACAGGATGCGTCCAGGGACAGAAAGTTGTTTCTTGGACTTCTATTGGCTGACAGGCTTGACATCCCACTCATGAATTCTCTCCTTCGTTACCGTAGCGACCGGTGACCTTGACAGCAGCGGCGGCCTCCATGTTTTAACTTCTTTTAAAGTCTTTATATATATATATATAAACCTCGTTACCGTAGCAACAAGGATGCAGGTGTCCATAGCGTGTAACATGGGAGGGGGCGGCGGCGGCGGTGGGGGGGGTGGGGCCGAGCACCAGCTGAAGGAGCGGCGGGCGGCAGCGGCAAACTCCACCTACGCCCCTGCCTGTCAGTCAAAGATGAGGGCGGAGCCAGTGAGCAGGCACACCCTGCTAGGCCACGCCCACATGAAGGAGGCCCTGGGTCGTCATAGCAACATGAAATACAGGTGAGACTGTGTCACATGACCCGAGGACGGAACCGGAGCTAAAAACCATCAACACGTTCACGTCTCAGGTTCTGATGACCAGAACCATCAGACCTGGACCCATCAGACCTGGACCCATCAGACCTGGAAAATGACTCGGACTAGACCTGGAAGGTCATGGACATGGAGATGGAGATGGACATGGACATGGACATGGACGCGGACTAGAACAAGGACATGGACTGGAACTGGACCTGGCAATGTTGGGCTCAGACTTGGACGCAGACATAGACATAGACCTGGACCTGGACTAGAACTAGGAGTAGGAGTAGGGCTAGAACATGGACATGGATATGGATATGGACATAGACATAGACATAGACATGAACTAGGACTAAGACTAGGACATGGACTGGAACTGGACCTGGTAATGTTGGGCTCAGACCTGGACGCAGACATAGACATAGACATAGACATAGACCTGGACCTGGACCAGGACTAGGACTAGGACTAAGACTAGAACATGGACATGGACATGGACATGAATATAGACATGAACTAGGACTAGGACTAAGACTAGGACTAGGACTAGAACATGGACATGGACATGGACATAGACATGAGGACATAGACACTAGGACTAGGACTAGGACTAGGACATGGACTGGAACTGGACCAGGTAATGTTGGGCTCAGACCTGGACGCAGACATACACCTGGACCTGGACCTGCAGCTGGACTAGGACTAGAACTAGAACTAGGACTAAGACCTGGACTAGGACCTGGACAAGGACTAGAACTAGGACTAGAACTAGGACCTGGACAAGGAGAAGTGGAGGCAGCTGAGACGTGTCTTTACCTCTGATAACTGTTTTGTTGTGAACAGAGAGACAGACGTTTTGAAGACGTTTGACTCTATTTCGGAGCGTCCTATTTTTAGCCGCTCTGTCTCTGAGGACAAACTGTGAGGTCATGTGACCTGATGTGTGATGACTAGGACCATCTGCTCGGGGTTAATCAGTCTCTGACCTCTGACCTCTGACCCCCATCAACACACAGCCTTTCATTAAAGGAGCTTCAATCACACTCTCCTGTCCTCTGACTGGTGGACAGACTCTCCTGTCCTCTGATTGGTGGACAGACTCTCCTGTCCTCTGATTGGTGGACAGACTGAACTCCCATGATGCTCTCTGTTGGTTTATTTCACTGATTGATCTTTAACTCGACTGTTGCAGGAATCTGGGAAAGTCTGGACTCAGAGTGTCCTGTTTGGGACTGGGTGAGAGACACACACTAATACACACTAACACACACTAACACACACACTAACACACACTAACACACACTAATACACACTAATACACACTGATCTTTGTCTCTTCACAGGAACGTGGGTGACGTTTGGTTCTCAGATCTCTGATGAGGTACCGTGACAGAGGATCTATACTATATATATCTATATCTATCTATATATATATATGTAGAGATATAGATCTATAGATAGATATAGATATATATATATAGATATAGATGGTGTCTCGTAGAGTGTGTCTGTGTGAATAAAGGCCTGTTGTGTGACCTCCAGTGTCTCTACCTGTCAATCTGTGTAGATGGCAGAGAGTGTTATGACCGTGGCGTACGACAGCGGCATCAACCTGTTTGACACGGCGGAGGTTTACGCCTCGGGCAGGTAAGCTGTCTCTCACCTGTCCTCTCACCTGTCCTCTCAGAGGGGGCGCTGCAGAGCGACATATATAATATATATAAAAGTTTTTTATGATATTTGTTCTGTTTCAGTGTCTGAGAACCGTTAAAGGTTCTAACGACGGGACGTTTGTGTTTCAGGGCGGAGACGACTCTGGGGAACATCCTGAAGAAGAAGGGATGGAGGTAGGACGTTTAAATCCAGGATGACTGTCTGGGACGTCTCTGTGCTCTAATGAGTGACTGAATGAATGTGTCTCTGCCAGGAGGTCCAGCTACGTGGTGACCACCAAGATCTACTGGGGAGGACAGTGAGTTCTACTTTACTCTACTCTATGTGTCCATCAGCAGTCCATCACGATGCCTTCACTGCTACAGCGCTGTAGGAAACGCCAGCGCTACGACCACAACATAAACAACCACAGCAGAGACGGAATGAGAAGAAAGACACTCAACATGTCCACTCACTTAACGTCTGTCCATCCATGTGTTTGTTTCCAGGGCGGAGACAGAACGCGGGTTGTCACGGAAACACATCATCGAAGGTAAACGACCTTTAAACTCAGCTGTGTTACGCAATCAAACGTCTCCTACACTACCCAGAAGTCAGTGCAAACGCAGCGTTCCAGGCTTGACGCTGATGAAACGTGTCAGCCGAGTGTTTGACGTAGAGTCGGACGCCTCCACCCAGAGCGGGGGGGCTGGTGGATGTGAGCGTGGCGTCCTCTGTGGCGGTGGAGGTCACCAGGCTTCACCAGCGCTGGGACACAGACGGACATCAGCCGTCCACTCGTTGTCTCTGACGTAGAGACAGGAGCTGGAGGCGTGCAGCTCTTCATCCACCAGCTCAGCACGGTCGCTCCTCCAGACTCACAGACATCAAATACTTATGAAGGTGTGACCTTCAGGAGGCCCTGAGCCCCAGGTTGAGAACCACTAGACTAAAACAGATATATATGACTATTATTATCTATATAAGACATACGTATACGTCTCTTTGAGTCTCTGTTGGTCGTGTTAATGATTGACAGCTGCACATTCACAGACGTTCTCCACAACGCTATGTGTGTGTTACTGTGTTACTGTGTGTGTGTGTTACTGTGTGTGTGTGTTACTGTGTGTGTGTGTGTGTGTGTGTGTGTGTTGCAGGTCTGCGTGGCTCTCTCTCCAGATTACAGCTCGACTACGTCGACATAGTTTTTGCGAACAGGAGCGACATCAACGCACCGATGGAAGGTCAGAAAACCTTCAACACAAAACATAAACATTAGCATTAGCATCACCATTAGCATCACCATTAGCACACCAGTCTTGACTCCAACCACCAATCAGTTGACGTTGACGTTGACGTTGACGTTGACCAGCTCTACAGTGACTCATGTTTCCACTAACCAGACGAGGTCACGTTGAAGAACCTCAGGCAGCAGAACCAGCGTTGACCACTAGACGGCGCCAGACACCGATGAGACGAGTCACTCCGTCTGTGTTTCTGTTTCAGAGGTGGTCCGAGCCATGACCTTCGTCATCGATCAGGGTCTGGCTATGTACTGGGGAACCTCCCGCTGGAACGCCGTGGAGATCATGGTACCAGAACCACAGAACTAGAACTGACACCAAAGCTTTGTTTAAAGAGCTTCACTAAACGTGTGTCTGTTCTCAGGAGGCGTACTCTGTCGCCCGACAGTTCAACCTGGTTCCACCGGTGTGTGAGCAGGCCGAGTACCACTACTTCCAGAGAGACAAGGTGGAACTGCACCTGCCGGAACTCTACCACAAGATAGGTACAGAGAACACGTAGAGAATATTAAGAGAACATGTAGAGAACAGTCAGAGAACAGTTAGAGAACACGTAGAGAATATTAAGAGAACACAAAGAGAACAGTCAGAGAACAGTCAGAGAACACACAGAGAACACACAGAGAACGCACAGAGAACATGTAGAGGACAGTCAGAGAACACACAGAGAACACGTAGAGAACAGTCAGAGAACACACAGAGAACATATAGAGGACAGTCAGAGAACACACAAAGAACATTCGGAGAATGTTCGGAGAACACTAAGAGAACATTCAGAGAACACATAGAGACCACCAAGAGAACCGTCAGAGAACACAAAGAGAACATACAGAGAACACTCAGCACTCTAAGGACGTTCTCTAACACGGGGAACTTGTTAAATCTGGGAGCTGCCAGTCAGTGTGAGGTTCTCTGAGTGTTTGTTTCTAATGAACATTCTGTGTCTGCGTTAGTTTGTGGGTTCTCCACATGTTTAATAAAGTCATCACTACATGATGTGAACATAGAACCTTTTAACAACCTGGGTTCCTCCTTCTCTAAGGAGTTGGAGCCATGACCTGGTCTCCGTTAGCCTGTGGCCTCCTGACGGGAAAATACAACGAGGGCGTTCCAGAGAGCTCCAGAGCCGCCATGAAGGTATGTAGGAGAACACAGGAGAACACAGGAGAACACAAGAGTAGAGAGGAGAACACAGGAGAAGAGAGGAGAACACAGGAGAACACAAGAGTAGAGAGGAGAACACAGGATAAGAGAGGAGAACACAGGAGAACACAAGAGTAGACAGGAGAACACAGGAGTAGAGAGGAGAACCCAAGAGAACGTGAGAGAAAATGAGAGAACATGAGAGAAAACACAAGTAAACAGGAGAACGCAGAGAGGAGAACACAGGAGAACACAGGAAAACACAAGAGTAGAGAGGAGAACACAGGAGAAGAGAGGAGAACACAGGAGAACACAAGAGTAGAGAGGAGAACACAGGATAAGAGAGGAGAACACAGGAGAACACAAGAGTAGACAGGAGAACACAGGAGTAGAGAGGAGAACCCAAGAGAACGTGAGAGAAAATGAGAGAACATGAGAGAAAACACAAGTAAACAGGAGAACGCAGAGAGGAGAACACAGGAGAACACAGGAAAACACAAGAGTAGAGAGGAGAACACAGGAGAAGGTGAGAGAGCATGAGAGAACACACAAGTAAAGAAGAGAGAACACAGGAAAACACAGGAGAACATGGGAGAAGACAGGAGAATGCATCAGTAGAGAGGAGAACACAGAACAGAGAGGAGAACACAGAGCACAGAGGAGAACACAGGAGAACTCAGGAACTGTTCTCTGGTTCAGGGTTACGCGTGGCTGAAGGAACGTCTCTGCAGTGATGAAGGGAAGAAGCAGCTCAGTAAAATCAAGGAGCTCCACCTACTGGCCGACAGACTCAACTGCACCGCGGCGCAGCTCGCTATCGGTAACCAGCAGAACCAGCAGAACCAACAGAACCAACAGAACCAACAGAACCTCCTCCAGCTTCACGCTGTGAATAACGAGTGTGTCTGTGTTTGACAGCGTGGTGTCTACGCAGCGAAGGGGTCAGCTCGGTTCTGCTTGGAGTCTCCAACACGGAACAGCTGCTGGAGAACCTCGGTTCTATCAGGGTAACGCCGCACACCGGTCACCATGACAACGGGATGAATATGAGTCAGGAAGCAGAGCCGGCTCCAGTCAGAGGTTGTGGTTGGGCCTCTAGAGATGTTCTCAAGATTTATTTATTAAATCCTCTGAGACGATCTCAGGCACAGATACAAGAACGTGTAGACACAACAGAACAGAACAGAACAGAACAGACTTCTACTCAGTGTGTTCTACATAAATTATCATATCAGCATTATCATATACCTCTAAAGGCTACTAGCTGGAGGCTGCTAGCTAGAGGCTACTAGCTAGAGGCTGCTAGCGAGAGGCTGCTAGCTAGAGGCTACTGGCTAGAGGCTGCTAGCTGGAGGCTAGCCTCTAGTAAACATCAGCTACAGCAGCTACAGTAGCTACAGTAGCAGCGCTAACATTATTAGGCATCTTTGCTCTATTTCAGCTAAGCTAGCCTCTAGCTAGTAGCCTCTAGCTAGCAGCCTCTAGCTAGTAGCCTGTCTTGGGCTATGAGCCTAGAGCTGCCTCTGACAGGAAGGTTCTGGTTCTGGACAGACTTTCAGATCCTCCAAGGCCGTTCTATGTTCTCCTCCTCCTGCTCCTCCTCCTCCTGCTCCTCCTGCTCCTCCTCCTCGTGGGTGATAACCCTGGAGGCTCTGGAGGAGGAGGTCTGGGTGGAGGGGGGTCAGTGAAAGCCCAGAACATCTCCAGTCATCTTGACTCGTTGTAGTTTAGCATCAACACGTTTCTAACGTCGTGTCGTTAGGGTTAGGGGTCTGAGCGTCCAATCAGAAGCCGTGATTGGTCGCCTGTCGGTGACGTCCTGTCGTGTCTCTCAGGTGCTGTCTCAGCTGACCCCGCCCCTCATAACGGAGATGGACGCGTTGCTCGGCAACAAGCCACGAAACGGCAAGAAGGAGGTGAAGAGCTGCTGACGAGGAAGAGGAAGAGACGCCGTCGTCATGGAGACAATCAGAAATCTTTATTCTTCTATTAACCTGCAGAGTTTTAGCTCATATTTAAAGACATTAAATAAATGTTTAAAGACACGTTTAGTTTGAAGCTTAAAGAGGTTTTATATATATTATTGTTTTTATAAAAATAATTTAATAATGAATGCTAATCTGTGACAGTCTGATCTGATGTAAAGTCTTTTAAAGTGTCCCCTCTGTGTTCAGGTCTTAGATCTAATAATAAAGATGAACCGTGACTCCATCAGCTGCTCCTTCTGTTCATTCATTCATGTTGTCTGTCAGCTGTCCATCACTTCTAATTCATCCATTCACTCACAGCAGCTGGAGCGTCCAGACGTCCACCAACCAGAGGGTTAGTGGTTCAACCCCTGGACTCCATGACCAGGACTCACTGGACCCAGAGTCACTGGACCCAGACTGTGTGAACGAGTGAACGAGTGAATGTACAGCTCTGACTGCAGCCACTGATGAACACATGAATCTACAGCTTATACAGTGGGGAAAATAAGTATTTGATTCACCGCTGATTTTTCAAGTTTCCGCCCTTATAAAGAATGGAGAGGTCTGTCATTTTCATCATAGGTTCACTTCAACTGTGAGAGACAGAATCTAAAAAGAAAATCCAGAAAATCACATTGTATGATTTTTAAATAATTAATTTGTATTTTATTGCGTGAAATAAGTATTTGATCCCCTACCAACCAGCATGGATTCTGGCTCTCACAGACCTGTTAGTTGGTCTCTAAGAAGCCCTCCTATCCTCCACTCGTTACCTGTATTAATTGCACCAGTTTGAACTCGTTATCTGTATAAAAGACACCTGTCCACACACACAGTCGATCACACTCCAACCGCTCCACCATGGCCAAGACCATAGAGCTGTCTAAGGACACCAGAGACAAAGTTGTAGACCTGCACATGGCTGGGACAGGCTACAGGACAATAGGACAGCAGCTTGGTGACAAGGCAACAACTGTTGGTGCAATTATTAGAAAATGGAAGGGACTCACGATGACTGTCAGTCTCCCTCAGACTGGGGCTCCATGAAAGATCTCGTCTCGTGGAGTGTCAGTGATCATGAGAAAGGTGAGGGATCAGCCCAGAACTACAAAGGAGGACCTGGTCTATGACCTGAAGAGAGCTGGGACCACAGTCTCAATGGTTACCATTACTAACACACTACGCTGCCATGGATTAAAATCCTGCAGCACATGCAAGGTCCCCCTGCTCAAGCCAGCACATGTACAGGCCCGTCTGAAGTTTGCCAATGGCCATCTGGATGATCCAGAGGAGGCATGGGAGAAGGTCATGTGGTCAGATGAGACCAAAAGTTAACTTTTTGGTATAAACTCCACTCGCCGTGTTTGGAGGAAAAAGAAGGATGAGTACAATCCCAAGAACACCATCCCAACTGTGAAGCATGGGGGTGGAAACATAATGCTTTGGGGGTAGTTTTCTGCAAAAGGACCAGGACGAGTGCTCCGTATGGAGGAGAGGATGGATGGGGACGTGTATGGTGAGATTTTGGGCAACAACCTCCTTCTCTCGGTAAGAGCATTGAAGATGGGTCGTGGCTGGGTCTTCCAGCATGACAATGACCTGAAACACAGCCAGGGCAACTAAGGAGTGGCTCCGTAAGAAGCATTTAAAGATCCTGGAGTGGCCTAGTCAGTCTCTAGACTTAAACCCAGTAGAAAATCTTTGGAGGGACATGAAACTCTGTGTTGTCCAGCTACAGCCTCGAAACCTGAAAGATGTGGAGGAGATCTGTATGGAGGAGTGGGCCATAACCCCTGCTGCAGTGTGTCCAGACCTGGTCAAGAACTATAGGAAACGTTTGATCTCTGTAATTGGATCTGTACTAAATATTAAGTTCTGTTTTTCTAGTGTATCAAATACTTATTTCATGCAATATAATGCAAATTAATTATTTAAAAATCATACAATGTGATTTTCTGGATTTTTATTTTAGATTCTGTCTCTCACAGTTGAAGTGTACCTATGATGAAAATAACAGACCTCTCCATTCTTTATAAGGGGGTAAACTTGTAAAATCTGCGGTCTATCAAATACTTCTTTTCCAGACTGTATGAAAACATTAATACAAGTAAATGGACACAGAGACACTTCCTCCTGGAACCAGCAACACTCTGGTTGGTGGACGACCTGCTGAGACAGGTCAGGATGGATCTGAAAACCAAAGCTGAGACAATGACCTAGACCTAGAACTGGACCTAGAACTGGACCGAGACCTGGACCTAGACCTAGAACTAGACCTGGACGTAGAACTGGACCGAGACATGGACCTAGACCTAGAACTGGACCTTGACCTAGAACTGGACCTAGACCTGGACCTAGAACTAGAACTGGACCTAGAACTGGACATAGACCTGGACCTGCACCTAGAACTGGACCTAGAACTGGACCTAGACCTGGACCTGGACCTAGACCTGGACCTAGAACTGGACCTAGACCTAGACCTGGACCTGGACCTGGACCTAAACCTGGAGGAACCCGTTGACATCAACCTGGTAACAGTGTTGAAATGTGTTTTTGTTGCTGGAGCTTCATCTTGAACCAGATCTCAAACACTTAAGGTTCTGTTGATGGTTGATGACAACGTGTCGTCAACAACGTCACTGTGTCCACACCTCAACATCTGGACAGGTTTCACTCTCCACTGTTGTTGTTGTTGCTTGTCTCTGCGTTGCTACTCTTTTATTGCTCGTCTGTGTTGCTATTGTCTTTGTTGCTCTTCTGTGTTGCTCCTCTTTGTTGCTCGTCTCCGTGTTGCTAGTGTCTTTGTTCCTAGTCTATGTTGTTAGTGTCTCCTTATTGCTCGTCTCTGCGTTGCTAGTGTCTTTGTTGCTAGTCAGTGTTGCTAGTGTCTCTCTGTTGCTCGTCTGTGTTGCCAGTGTCTCTCTGTTGCTCGTCTCTGCGTTGCTAGTGTCTTTGTTGCTAGTGTCTCTCTGTTGCTCGTCTGCGTTGCTGGTGTCTCTCTGTTGCTCGTCTGTGTTGCTAGTGTCTCTCTGTTGCTAGTGTCTCTGTTGCTCGTCTCTGTGTTGCTCGTCTGTGTTGCTAGTGTCTCTATGTTGCTCGTCTGTGTTGCTAGTGTCTCTCTGTTGCTCGTCTCTGCGTTGCTAGTGTCTCTGTTGCTCGTCTCTGCATTGCTAGTGTCTCTGTTGCTCGTCTCTGCGTTGCTCGTCTGTGTTGCTAGTGTCTCTCTGTTGCTCGTCTCTGCGTTGCTAGTGTCTCTCTGTTGCTCGTCTGTGTTGCTAGTGTCTCTCTGTTGCTAGTGTCTCTGTTGCTCGTCTGTGTTGCTAGTGTCTCTATGTTGCTCGTCTGTGTTGCTAGTGTCTCTCTGTTGCTCGTCTCTGCGTTGCTAGTGTCTCTGTTGCTCGTCTCTGCGTTGCTCGTCTGTGTTGCTAGTGTCTCTCTGTTGCTCGTCTGTGTTGCTAGTGTCTCTCTGTTGCTCATCACTGCGTTGCTAGTGTCTCTCTGTTGCTCGTCTGTGTTGCTAGTGTCTCTCTGTTGCTGGTCTGTGTTGCTAGTGTCTCTGTTGCTCGTCTCTGCTGCTTGTCACTGCGTTGCTAGTGTCTCTGTTGCTCGTCTCTGTGTTGCTAGTGTCTCTGTTGCTCGTCTCTCTGTTGCTCGTCTCTGCGTTGCTCGTCTCTGCGTTGCTAGTGTCTCACTGTTGCTCGTCTCTGCGTTGCTAGTGTCTCACTGTTGCTCGTCTCTGCGTTGCTAGTGTCTCTGCGTTGCTCATGTGCAGCGGGAGGAAACAGAGAAGTTGCCGTGTAGCAAACAGCTGATTTATTTGCAGAACATTTAATATGAAGTCATGCAACGCGTCACCGCAGCAGCAGAAAAACAAACAAGCTCGTGCTCGTAGAGCCGGCGGTCGCCATGACAACCCAGCGTCACCGCCGCTCGTACCAAAGTGCCGTCGTCGTCGTCCGCCAGCGCTGCCGGAGAGATTCAGATATGGAAGGAGGGGACCCCGGTCTGACCTCTGACCTCTGACCTGGTCAGACTTTACAGTGACGCCATGTTTGTAGTCTGGGACTGTCTGGAGTGAAAGAAGGAGGCCAGAGCTCTGATTGGGTGCTCTGCAGCCTCTTTTATTCTGAAGGGGCTTTATGGACGGGTCAGAGGTCAGAGGTCAGAGGGGTCCTTAAGACTTGACCTCAGTCTGTGCAGCACACACACACAGTTCATGCTGTAATAAATAAAACATCCAGAGCTTCTATGAATGGACACTTTAGAATAGATTTAGATTTAGATTCTACACGCGACTGTTTAAATAGATTTAGCATCATTTACAGTTTTAAGTCGGGCTCCGTTCAAAGAGCCCTAAACCGCCCCGACCCTCGCCTCACAGGACACACCCCTCAGTCCAACAGGAGCGGGTCTCCTTCCCAGCATGCACTTCACCAGCATATGTCCAACAACTGCATGAAGCTCCTGAGAGACGACGCTCAGGGTCAAAGAAACGTCAGACGGATACATTCAACCAGGAGAGAGGATGGATAGATAGATGGATAGATGATGGATAGATTGAGATGATGGATAGATGGATAGATAGATGATAGATGGATAGATAGATAGATAGATAGATGAATGGATAGATAGATGGATAGATGGATGAATGGATAAATGGTGGCGTGGGGGGTAAGGCATCTCTCCGTCAGTCACTTCTTTTCCTCGTTTGGTTTCTGTCCATCAGAGTCAACCTGATTCTCTCCATCATCATCCCTCGCTCCTCCAGGAGACGGATGAAATAGTGAAGTGATGAAATGGTGAAGGGATGAAATAGTGAAGGGGGTTAGGTGGTCAGTCCTCTCCTCTCCAGCTCCCTCGTCTGTTTCAGCTCTTTGATCCTGAAGAAGAGATTCAGTTAAGATTCTGTCCACGAGACATTTGAGACATTAAATGTCCTCAGGTGTGTCTAATGTCCTCAGGTGAGTCTAATGTCCTCAGGTGTGTCTCTCGTCACCTGTGTCTGCAGCGCCGAAGGAACCTCATGATCTTTCTCGCTGCCTGGTCCTGTTTCTTGGTCAGGAACGAACCCCTGAGGACAGAAGAAGAATAATCAGTCATCTCTAATCAGTCATCTATTATCATCTATCAGTCATAACAAATAATCAGTCATCTCTAATCCGTCATCTCTAATTAGCCATCTATTATCATCTATCAGTCATCACAAATAATCCGTCATCTCTAATCCGTCATCTATTATCATCTATCAGTCATCACAAATATTCAGTCATCTCTAATCAGTCTTCTCTAATCCGTCATCTCTAATCAATCATCTCTAATCAGTCATCTATTATCATCTATCAGTCATCACAAATAATCAGTCAACTCTAATCCGTCATCTCTAATCAGTCATCTATTATCGTCTATCAGTCCGTCATCACAAATAATCCGTCATATCTAATCAGCCATCTCTAATCAGTCATCACAAATAATCAATCTCTAATCCGTCATCTCTAACCCGTCATCTCTAATCCGTCATCTATTATCATCTATCAGTCATCACAAATAATCAGTCATCTCTAATAATCAGTCATCTCTAATCCGTCATCTCTAATCAGTCATCACAAATAATCAATCTCTAATCCATCATCTCTAATCCATCATCTCTAATCTAGCATCTCTAATCCGTCATCTATTATCATCTATCAGTCATCACAAATAATCAGTCATCTCTAATCCGTCATCTCTAATCAGTCATCTATTATCATCTATCAGTCTGTCATCACAAATAATCCGTCATCTCCAATCCGTCATCACAAATAATCCGTCATCTCTAATCAGTCATCTCTAATCCGTCATCTCTAATCAGTCATCCCTAATCCGTCATCCCTAATCTGTCATCTACTATCATCTATCAGTCCGTCATCACAAATAATCCATCATCTCTAATCCGTCATCTCTAATCCGTCATCTATTATCATCTATCAGTCATCACAAATATTCAGTCATCTCTAATCAGTCATCTCCAATCAGTCAACACAAATAATCCGTCATCTCTAATCCGTCATCTCTAATTAGTCATCTATTATCATCTATCAGTCATCACAAATAATCAGTCATCTCTAATCCATCATCTCTAATCCGTCATCACAAATAATCAATCTCTAATCCATCATCTCTAATCCGTCATCTCTAATCCGTCATCTATTATCATCTATCAGTCATCACAAATAATCAGTCATCTCTAATCAGTCATCTCCAATCAGTCATCACAAATAATCCGTCATCTCTAATCCGTCATCTATTATCATCTATCAGTCATCACAAATAATCAGTCATCTCTAATCAGTCATCTCTAATCCGTCATCTCTAATCAGTCATCTATTATCATCTATCAGTCCGTCAACACAAATAATCCGTCATCTCTAATCCGTCATCTCTAATCCCTCATCTATTATCATCTATCAGTCATCACAAATAATCAGTCATCTCTAATCCGTCATCTCTAATCCGTCATCACAAATAATCAATCTCTAATCCATCATCTCTAATCCGTCATCTCTAATCCGTCATCTATTATCATCTATCAGTCATCACAAATAATCAGTCATCTCTAATCAGTCATCTCCAATCAGTCATCACAAATAATCCGTCATCTCTAATCCGTCATCTATTATCATCTATCAGTCCGTCATCACAAATAATCCGTCATCTCTAATCCGTCATCACAAATAATCCGTCATCTCTAATCAGTCATCCCTAATCCGTCATTTCTAATCAGTCATCTATTATCATCTATCAGTCCGTCATCACAAATAATCCGTCATCTCTAATCCGTCATCTCTAATCCGTCATCCCTAATCCGTCATCCCTAATCCGTCATCCCTAATCTGTCATCTACTATCATCTATCAGTCCGTCATCACAAATAATCCGTCATCTCTAATCCGTCATCACAAATAATCCTTCATCTCTAATCAGTCATCTCTAATCCGTCATCTCTAAGCCGTCATCCCTAATCCGTCATCCCTAATCCGTCTTCTCTAATCAGTCATCTCTAATCCGTCATCTATTATCATCTATCAGTCCGTCATCACAAATAATCTGTCATCTCTAATCCGTCATCTCTAATCCGTCATCTCTAACCAGTCATCCCTAATCCGTCATCCCTAACCAGTCATCTCTAACCCGTCATCTCTAATCAGTCTTCTCTAATCAGTCTTCTCTAATCAGTCTTCTCTAATCCGTCATCTCTAATCAGTCATCTCCAATCCGTCATCTCCAATCCGTCATCTCTAATCAATCATCTCTAATCCGTCATCTCTAATCAGTCATCCCTAATCAGTCATCTCTAATCCGTCATCTCTAATCAGTCATCTATTATCATCTATCAGTCCGTCATCACAAATTATCCGTCATCTCTAATCCGTCATCACAAATAATCCGTCATCTCTAATCAGTCTTCTCTAATCCGTCATCTCTAATCCGTCATCTCTAATCAGTGTGGTGAGACTTTAACACGTTAATTACGATTAATTTATTACAAAAAAAGTAATTACAAAATCACATTTAATCGTAGTTTTCATTCCAAACATCGTGGAACTTTTGTCAGTGCACTATTTCCTGGTACAACGATTACACTGATGCACACGTCAGAGCTAACGGCTAACGGCTACCAACATGGAGGAATCAGATTAAAGCACGTTGCTACGACTGATGGAAGGAAATGTTATTTAAAACAACTACCTGAAGGAAACCTTGATGGTGCCATACGGTACCATCTAAATACAAAACATGTTGCAGTGAGCACAGACGAGATGTTGTTTTACCATTTAAAGTCAAACTGTTCTGACAAAGTATTAAAATGTCCCTTTAACTTTAGGTCTGTTCAGTTTTGTCCAGGAATATCTTCTTTATTTTTCTACTGTTTTGAATTTAAATGTAATTAAATACATTTTCCAGACTTGAAAAGATGTTGAGTTTATAATGTTCATGTCTGTGTCTAGTATTTGATTCAGTCGTCCACTAAAATAAAAAGCGTTTTGGGACACATATTATTATGAGATTAAAATGTGTTTAATAGAGATGAATTAAATACAAAGCCTCTAATTAATTAGATTCATTGTTTTAATCAGTCCCACCTTAATAATCAGTCATGGCTCTACATGAAAACATCAAGGTACTGATCAGGTCAATCAACCAGACGGGTTGACGTTGACGTTGACGCGTTGCTCAGTCTTACTTGATCTTGGGGTTGTGGCTGGCGGCGCCCCTGGGAGCCTGTTTCAGCCTCTCGTACTCCTTGTAGCTGCGGTAGTACTGCTGGATGAGGACGGCCGCCCTCCGGCTCTGCTGGAAACGCTTCTGCTCGTAGTAAGACCTGAACTTGGACTGGATCAAGATGGCCGCCTGGGTCATCTTTTTGTAGAGGGCGTACTAAAGGGGGGGGGGGCAGAGTCCCAGAGTTAGCAGACCTCACTAAGACCTGAAGCTGCTGGTCCACCATCGGACCCTTCACATGTCTGAAGGACCACGTCATCATCATCATCTCTACACATCACTACAGCTACTGTCAGACATATTACCTTCAGAGCTATCCATGTTAGCTAGCCAGAGAGAGAGAGAGCAGGTTAGTTCAGAGTTAGTGACGCTCCACCACACACACACAGCTACACACACACCCCTACACACACAGCTACTCACCTGTTTGTACTTCCTGTAGCACCTCTGTATGACGGCTGCAGCCATGTCCTGCTGCTCCTTTAACCTCCGACCCTGAACACAGTCATCGACATGTAAAGCTCTGCAGGTAGAACCAGACTCTACTGAACATCCCATAATACTCCGAGCGGTCACCTTGTATCTCCTGAAGGCGTTCTGGATGATCCTGGCTGCCTCGTACAGCTCCCTCTGCTCGCCGTCCGTCAGCGTCAGCAGAGCAAAGTCTCTCTCCATCCTCCCGTTGGCCGAGGCGTTCAGGAACTCCGCCCACGCCGCCGAGGACGGGGGGCGGAGCCTCTGGAGGGCCAGGGCACTGAGGGGGGAGGGGGGGCACACCCGCCTGAAAGAGCACACACACACACGTGTCAAACCTCACCTGGTTCCCACCCCCGTCACCAACAGGAAGCTCTGCTCACCTGGGCGGGGAGTGTGTGTGGGCGTCGACCGTCTCCAGGTAGGTAGCCAACCAGGTGTCCTGTATGGTGGGGTTGTCCCGCCTCTCTCTAAGCGGTGACTCCGCCCCCCGGGGGAAGTCCTCCTGTTTGATCCTCTCAGGTGTGGCCTCGATGATTTGCTCTGCCAGTGTTGCCATGTCAACCTGAGGTACGGCGATGGTAACCATAGTAACAGAGGTCAGTGGCGAGCGACGGGTCGGTGTGAGTGCACCTGGTGTGTGAGGGCGTACCTGCAGCACCTCCTCCTCCAGGTACGCCTCCTCCTCGCCTTCGTTCTCGGCGTTCTCGCTGTAGCTCAGCAGCTGCTCCTCCAGCGCCGCCACATGTGACCGCCGCCCGCCCGCCACGTGGCTGTAGGCGTGTGTGTGGTCGGGGGCGGTGCTCTCGTACTCCATGAGGTAGAGGGGGGAGTCTCTGGACCCGCCGGGGTTCAGACCTGTGACACGGACGGATCAGGTGATCAATAACACAGCACTTCATTCAGGTACACATCAACAAGGTCACAAGGTGTGTTACCTGTGCTGAAGGCGGCGTTTGGCTCCTCCCCCCACATGGACACAGGAGGGAGGGAGGAGGGGGAAACGGGCAGTGAGGACGAGAAGGACGAAGGAGAGGAAGGAGAGGAGGGGGACGTGTCCATGGGGGCGGGGCCACTGGAGTAGGCGGAGCTAGGAGAGGGCGAGGAGGGGTCACTCGGGGAGGGGAGGCTGCTGGAGGAGCTCAGACCTGGAGGCGGAGGAAAGGAGAGTGTCAGAGCCAATCAGAGCGCTGGAACGCGGTCACATGACGAGCAGCAGGTGTGTGAGTTACCTGTGTCTGGGCTGGTGGACAGAGGAGACGGCGGCAGCTGTGGCTGCGGCGTGGCCGGCGTGTGCGTGTCTGCTGGAGGCGTGATCCTGGTGCGCTGCGTGTGGCGCTCCTCCAGCGCGGTGGCGAGGCGGGTGTGGCCTCGGGAGCGGGCCACGGCGAGCGGCAGGCGTCCCAGCGAATCAGGGATCCCCAGAGCCAGACTGTTCCAGCTGTACAGGAGCTCTGCCGCCCTCTGGTGGCCGAGCGCACACGCCCACATCTGGAACACACACGCCAACGGGTCAGGACCCCTGGTCACCATGGCAACGCACAACGTCAGCTGACTGAGTGTGTGTGTGTGTGTGTGTGTGTATGTTTACCAGCGGGGTGCAGGAGAAGTGGTCGACGTTAAGAGGATCAACTTCCTGTTCCAAATCCAAACTGTCGCTGTTTACACACCTACGAACAACAACAGGTCAGGTGTGTCTGGATCAGGTGTGTGTGTCTATCAGGTGTGTGTCTGGATCAGGTGTGTGTGTCTATCAGATGTGTGTGGATCAGGTGTGTGTGTGTGTGGATCAGGTGTGTGTGTGGATCAGGTGTGTCTGGATCAGGTGTGTGTGTCTATCAGGTGTGTGTCTGGATCAGGTGTGTGTGTCTATCAGGTGTGTGTGGATCAGGTGTGTGTGTGTGTGGATCAGGTGTGTGTGTGGATCAGGTGTGTGTGTGGATCAGGTGTGTGTGTGGATCAGGTGTGTGTCTGGATCAGGTGTGTGTGTGGATCAGGTGTGTGTGTCTATCAGGTGTGTGTGGATCAGGTGTGTGTGTGTGTGGATCAGGTGTGTGTGTGGATCAGGTGTGTGTGTGGATCAGGTGTGTGTGTGGATCAGGTGTGTGGATCAGGTGTGTCTGCATCAGGTGTGTGTCTATCAGGTGTGTGTGTGTGTGTGTGTGGATCAGGTGTGTGGATCAGGTGTGTGTCTGGATCAGGTGTGTGTCTATCAGGTGTGTGTGTGGATCAGGTGTGTGTCTGGATCAGGTGTGTGTGTGGATCAGGTGTGTGTCTGGATCAGGTGTGTGTCTGGATCAGGTGTGTGTGTGGATCAGGTGTGTGTCTGGATCAGGTGTGTGTGTGGATCAGGTGTGTGTCTGGATCAGGTGTGTCTGCATCAGGTGTGTGGATCAGGTGTGTGTCTGCATCAGGTGTGTCTGCATCAGGTGTGTGTGGATCAGGTGTGTGGATCAGGTGTGTCTGCATCAGGTGTGTGTCTGGATCAGGTGTGTGGATCAGGTGTGTCTGCATCAGGTGTGTGTCTGGATCAGGTGTGTGGATCAGGTGTGTGTCTGGATCAGGTGTGTCTGGATCAGGTGTGTGTGTGGATCAGGTGTGTGTCTGGATCAGGTGTGTGTGTGGATCAGGTGTGTGTGTGGATCAGGTGTGTGTCTGGATCAGGTGTGTGTCTATCAGGTGTGTGTCTGCATCAGGTGTGTGTGGATCAGGTGTGTGGATCAGGTGTGTGTCTGGATCAGGTGTGTGTCTATCAGGTGTGTGTCTGCATCAGGTGTGTGTGGATCAGGTGTGTCTGCATCAGGTGTGTGTGGATCAGGTGTGTGTGTGGATCAGGTGTGTCTGCATCAGGTGTGTGTCTATCAGGTGTGTGTGTGTGTGTGTGTGTGGATCAGGTGTGTGGATCAGGTGTGTGGATCAGGTGTGTGTCTATCAGGTGTGTGTGTGGATCAGGTGTGTGTGTGGATCAGGTGTGTGTGTGGATCAGGTGTGTCTGCATCAGGTGTGTGGATCAGGTGTGTGTCTGGATCAGGTGTGTGTCTATCAGGTGTGTGTCTGCATCAGGTGTGTGTGGATCAGGTGTGTGTGTGGATCAGGTGTGTCTGCATCAGGTGTGTGTCTGGATCAGGTGTGTGGATCAGGTGTGTCTGCATCAGGTGTGTGTCTGGATCAGGTGTGTGGATCAGGTGTGTGTGGATCAGGTGTGTGTGTCTATCAGGTGTGTCTGCATCAGGTGTGTGTGGATCAGGTGTGTGTGGATCAGGTGTGTGTGTCTATCAGGTGTGTGTGTGTGTGGATCAGGTGTGTGGATCAGGTGTGTGTCTATCAGGTGTGTGTGTCTATCAGGTGTGTGTGTGTGGATCAGGTGTGTGTGGATCAGGTGTGTCTGGATCAGGTGTGTGTCTATCAGGTGTGTGTGTGTGTGGATCAGGTGTGTGGATCAGGTGTGTGGATCAGGTGTGTGTCTGGATCAGGTGTGTGTGTGGATCAGGTGTGTGTCTGGATCAGGTGTGTCTGCATCAGGTGTGTGTGTGGATCAGGTGTGTGTGTGGATCAGGTGTGTGTGTGGATCAGGTGTGTGTCTGGATCAGGTGTGTGTGTGGATCAGGTGTGTGTGTGGATCAGGTGTGTGTCTGGATCAGGTGTGTCTGCATCAGGTGTGTGCATCAGGTGTGTCTGCATCAGGTGTGTGTAGATCAGGTGTGTGGATCAGGTGTGTCTGCATCAGGTGTGTCTGCATCAGGTGTGTGTCTGGATCAGGTGTGTGGATCAGGTGTGTGTCTGGATCAGGTGTGTGTCTGGATCAGGTGTGTGTGTGGATCAGGTGTGTGTGTGGATCAGGTGTGTGTGTGGATCAGGTGTGTGTCTATCAGGTGTGTGTCTGCATCAGGTGTGTGTCTGCATCAGGTGTGTGTGGATCAGGTGTGTGTCTGGATCAGGTGTGTGTCTATCAGGTGTGTGTCTATCAGGTGTGTGTCTATCAGGTGTGTGTCTGCATCAGGTGTGTGTGGATCAGGTGTGTCTGCATCAGGTGTGTGTGGATCAGGTGTGTGTGGATCAGGTGTGTGTGTGGATCAGGTGTGTCTGCATCAGGTGTGTGTCTGGATCAGGTGTGTGTCTGCATCAGGTGTGTGTGGATCAGGTGTGTCTGCATCAGGTGTGTGTGGATCAGGTGTGTGTGTGGATCAGGTGTGTCTGCATCAGGTGTGTGTCTATCAGGTGTGTGTGTGTGTGTGTGTGTGGATCAGGTGTGTGGATCAGGTGTGTGGATCAGGTGTGTGTCTATCAGGTGTGTGTGTGGATCAGGTGTGTGTGTGGATCAGGTGTGTGTGTGGATCAGGTGTGTCTGCATCAGGTGTGTGGATCAGGTGTGTGTCTGGATCAGGTGTGTGTCTATCAGGTGTGTGTCTGCATCAGGTGTGTGTGGATCAGGTGTGTGTGTGGATCAGGTGTGTCTGCATCAGGTGTGTGTCTGGATCAGGTGTGTGGATCAGGTGTGTCTGCATCAGGTGTGTGTCTGGATCAGGTGTGTGGATCAGGTGTGTGTGGATCAGGTGTGTGTGTCTATCAGGTGTGTCTGCATCAGGTGTGTGTGGATCAGGTGTGTGTGGATCAGGTGTGTGTGTCTATCAGGTGTGTGTGTGTGTGGATCAGGTGTGTGGATCAGGTGTGTGTCTATCAGGTGTGTGTGTCTATCAGGTGTGTGTGTGTGGATCAGGTGTGTGTGGATCAGGTGTGTCTGGATCAGGTGTGTGTCTATCAGGTGTGTGTGTGTGTGGATCAGGTGTGTGGATCAGGTGTGTGTCTGGATCAGGTGTGTGTGTGGATCAGGTGTGTGTCTGGATCAGGTGTGTCTGCATCAGGTGTGTGTGTGGATCAGGTGTGTGTGTGGATCAGGTGTGTGTGTGGATCAGGTGTGTGTCTGGATCAGGTGTGTGTGTGGATCAGGTGTGTGTCTGGATCAGGTGTGTGTCTGGATCAGGTGTGTCTGCATCAGGTGTGTGCATCAGGTGTGTCTGCATCAGGTGTGTGTAGATCAGGTGTGTGGATCAGGTGTGTCTGCATCAGGTGTGTCTGCATCAGGTGTGTGTCTGGATCAGGTGTGTGGATCAGGTGTGTGTCTGGATCAGGTGTGTGTCTGGATCAGGTGTGTGTGTGGATCAGGTGTGTGTGTGGATCAGGTGTGTGTCTATCAGGTGTGTGTCTGCATCAGGTGTGTGTCTGCATCAGGTGTGTGTGGATCAGGTGTGTGTCTGGATCAGGTGTGTGTCTATCAGGTGTGTGTCTATCAGGTGTGTGTCTATCAGGTGTGTGTCTGCATCAGGTGTGTGTGGATCAGGTGTGTCTGCATCAGGTGTGTGTGGATCAGGTGTGTGTGGATCAGGTGTGTGTGTGGATCAGGTGTGTCTGCATCAGGTGTGTGTCTGGATCAGGTGTGTGGATCAGGTGTGTCTGCATCAGGTGTGTGTCTGGATCAGGTGTCTGGATCAGGTGTGTGGATCAGGTGTGTGTGGATCAGGTGTGTGTGTCTATCAGGTGTGTCTGCATCAGGTGTGTGTGGATCAGGTGTGTGTGTCTATCAGGTGTGTGTGTGTGTGGATCAGGTGTGTGGATCAGGTGTGTGTCTGGATCAGGTGTGTGTCTATCAGGTGTGTGTGTCTATCAGGTGTGTGTGTGTGTGGATCAGGTGTGTGTGGATCAGGTGTGTGGATCAGGTGTGTGGATCAGGTGTGTCTGCATCAGGTGTGTGTCTATCAGGTGTGTGTGTGTGTGGATCAGGTGTGTGGATCAGGTGTGTGTCTGGATCAGGTGTGTGTGTGGATCAGGTGTGTGTGGATCAGGTGTGTGTGTGGATCAGGTGTGTGTGTCTATCAGGTGTGTGTGTCTATCAGGTGTGTGTGTCTGTCAGGTGTGTGTGTCTATCAGGTGTGTGTGTGTGGATCAGGTGTGTGTACCTCCAGTGTATCAGGGTGTGTATCAGGTGTGTGTACCTCCAGTGTATCAGGGTGTGTATCAGGTGTGTGTACCTCCAGTGTATCAGGTGTGTGTCTATCAGGTGTGTGTGTGTGGATCAGGTGTGTGTACCTCCAGTGTCTCAGGTGTGTGTCTATCAGGTGTGTGTGTGTGGATCAGGTGTGTGTGTGTGGATCAGGTGTGTGTACCTCCAGTGTATCAGGGTGTGTATCAGGTGTGTGTACCTCCAGTGTATCAGGGTGTGTATCAGGTGTGTGTGTGTGTATCAGGTGTGTGTACCTCCAGTGTATCAGGGTGTGTATCAGGTGTGTGTACCTCCAGTGTATCAGGGTGTGTATCAGGTGTGTGTACCTCCAGTGTTCCAGGGTGTGTATCAGGTGTGTGTGTGTACCAGGTGTGTGTACCTCCAGTGTATCAGGGTGTGTATCAGGTGTGTGTATCCCTGAGCAGCAGCCAGGTGGAGCAGTGTCATCCCACGGTGACGGAGGGAGTGATGAAGCCTCTCTCCTCCTCCTCCTCCTCCTCCTCCTCCTCCCCACGGTCCTCCCCTCATCATTCGCTCACACACTCCCACAATCCTCCTCTCAAACCACTGAGACGACTGAGACAGAGACAAAGAGACAGAGACAAAGAGACAGAAAAAGACTTTGAGACAATAGGCAACTATTCATCCTGATAAACCTGGACCAGCATCACCTGGATTCACCTGGACCAGCATGAGTTAACTGGACCAACATGAGCTAACTGGACCAACATGAGTTAACTGGACCAACATGAGTTAACTGGACCAACCTGAGCTAACTGGACCAACCTGAGCTAACTGGACCAACATGAGTTAACTGGACCAACATGAGCTAACGGGACCAACCTGAGCTAACTGGACCAACCTGAGTTAACTGGACCAACCTGAGTTAACTGGACCAACATGAGCTAACTGGACCAACCTGAGTTAACTGGACCAACCTGAGTTAACTGGACCAACCCTGAGCTAACTGGACCAACCTGAGTTAACTGGACCAACATGAGCTAACTGGACCAACCTGAGCTAACTGGACCAACCCTGAGCTAACTGGACCAACCTGAGCTAACTGGACCAACCCTGAGCTAACTGGACCAACCCTGAGCTAACTGGACCAACATGAGTTAACTGGACCAACATGAGTTAACTGGACCAACCTGAGCTAACTGGACCAACCTGAGTTAACTGGACCAACCCTGAGCTAACTGGACCAACATGAGTTAACTGGACCAACATGAGCTAACTGGACCAACCCTGAGCTAACTGGACCAACCCTGAGCTAACTGGACCAACCTGAGTTAACTGGACCAACATGAGCTAACTGGACCAACCTGAGCTAACTGGACCAACCCTGAGCTAACTGGACCAACCTGAGTTAACTGGACCAACATGAGTTAACTGGACCAACATGAGCTAACTGGACCAACCCTGAGCTAACTGGACCAACCTGAGTTAACTGGACCAACATGAGCTAACAGGACCAACCTGAGCTAACTGGACCAACCCTGAGCTAACTGGACCAACCTGAGCTAACTGGACCAACCCTGAGCTAACTGGACCAACCTGAGCTAACTGGACCAACATGAGTTAACTGGACCAACCTGAGCTAACTGGACCAACATGAGCTAACTGGACCAACATGAGTTAACTGGACCAACATGAGCTAACTGGACCACATGGACCAACATGAGCTAACTGGACCAACATGAGCTAACTGGACCAACATGAGCTAACTGGACCAACATGAGCTAACTGGACCAACCCTGAGCTAACTGGACCAACATGAGCTAACTGGACCAACATGAGCTAACTGGACCAACCCTGAGCTAACTGGACCAGCCTGAGCTAACTGGACCAACCCTGAGTTAACTGGACCAACCCTGAGCTAACGGGACCAGCCTGAGCTAACAGGACCAACCTGAGCTAACTGGACCAGCCTGAGCTAACGGGACCAACCTGAGCTAACGGGACCAACCTGAGCTAACGGGACCAGCCTGAGCTAACTGGACCAACCCTGAGTTAACTGGGCCAAGCCTGAGTTAACTGGGCCAAGCCTGAGCTAACTGGAGCAAGCCTGAGCTAACGGGACCAGCCTGAGCTAACGGGACCAGCCTGAGCTAACTGGACCAGCCTGAGTTAACTGGACCAGCCTGAGCTAACTGGACCAACCTGAGTTAACTGGACCAACATGAGTTAACTGGACCAACATGAGCTAACTGGACCAACCCTGAGCTAACTGGACCAACCTGAGTTAACTGGACCAACATGAGTTAACTGGACCAACATGAGCTAACTGGACCAACCCTGAGCTAACTGGACCAACCTGAGTTAACTGGACCAACATGAGCTAACAGGACCAACCTGAGCTAACTGGACCAACCCTGAGCTAACTGGACCAACCTGAGCTAACTGGACCAACCCTGAGCTAACTGGACCAACCTGAGCTAACTGGACCAACATGAGTTAACTGGACCAACATGAGCTAACTGGACCAACATGAGCTAACTGGACCAACATGAGTTAACTGGACCAACATGAGCTAACTGGACCACATGGACCAACATGAGCTAACTGGACCAACATGAGCTAACTGGACCAACCCTGAGCTAACTGGACCAACCTGAGCTAACTGGACCAACCCTGAGCTAACTGGACCAACCTGAGCTAACTGGACCAACATGAGTTAACTGGACCAACCTGAGCTAACTGGACCAACATGAGCTAACTGGACCAACATGAGTTAACTGGACCAACATGAGCTAACTGGACCACATGGACCAACATGAGCTAACTGGACCAACATGAGCTAACTGGACCAACATGAGCTAACTGGACCAACCCTGAGCTAACTGGACCAACATGAGCTAACTGGACCAACATGAGCTAACTGGACCAACCCTGAGCTAACTGGACCAACATGAGCTAACTGGACCAACCCTGAGTTAACTGGACCAACATGAGCTAACAGGACCAACCTGAGCTAACTGGACCAACCCTGAGCTAACTGGACCAACCTGAGCTAACTGGACCAACCCTGAGCTAACTGGACCAACCCTGAGCTAACTGGACCAGCCTGAGCTAACTGGACCAACCCTGAGTTAACTGGACCAACCCTGAGCTAACGGGACCAGCCTGAGCTAACAGGACCAACCTGAGCTAACTGGACCAGCCTGAGCTAACGGGACCAACCTGAGCTAACGGGACCAGCCTGAGCTAACGGGACCAGCCTGAGCTAACTGGACCAACCCTGAGTTAACTGGGCCAAGCCTGAGTTAACTGGGCCAAGCCTGAGCTAACTGGACCAAGCCTGAGCTAACGGGACCAGCCTGAGCTAACGGGACCAGCCTGAGCTAACTGGACCAGCCTGAGTTAACTGGACCAGCCTGAGCTAACTGGACCAACCCTGAGTTAACTGGACCAACCCTGAGTTAACGGGACCAGCCTGAGCTAACTGGACCAACCCTGAGCTAACTGGACCAACCCTGAGTTAACTGGACCAGCCTGAGCTAACTGGACCAACCCTGAGCTAACTGGACCAGCCTGAGCTAACTGGACCAGCCTGAGCTAACGGGACCAACCCTGAGCTAACTGGACCAACCCTGAGCTAACTGGACCAACCTGAGCTAACTGGACCAACCCGAGCTAACTGGACCAACCCTGAGTTAACTGGACCAGCCTGAGCTAACTGGACCAACCCTGAGTTAACGGGACCAGCCTGAGCTAACTGGACCAACCTGAGCTAACTGGACCAGCCTGAGCTAACTGGAACAACATGAGCTAACTGGACCAGCCTGAGCTAATGGGACCAACCTGAGCTAACTGGACCAGCCTGAGCTAAGTGGACCAGCCTGAGCTAACGGGACCAGCCTGAGCTAACGGGACCAGCCTGAGCTAACTGGACCAAACTGAGCTAACTGGACCAAACTGAGCTAACTGGACCAACATGAGCTAACTGGACCAACCCTGAGCTAACTGGACCAACCCTGAGCTAACTGGACCAACCTGAGCTAACTGGACCAAACTGAACTAACTGGACCAACCCTGAGCTAACTGGACCAACCCTGAGCTAACTGGACCAACCCTGAGCTAACTGGACCAACGTGAGCTAACGGGACCAGCCTGAGCTAACGGGACCAGCTAACTGTTAGTTTGCTGCTTCTACAGTGAGTGTAGATGACCTCAGAACATTTCTCTGGGGACAATATCTTTGACCAATAAAGTTTTAGGTCAATCTTTTCATTTCCATATAGGAGTTAAATCATAACTTTCCCGTCTCCCCTCCGCCCCCCTCCCCTTCCAGCTGGTAGGAAATATAGCTGCCCCCCCACCCGCCTGTTTTTCCCTCTGACTCTCCCTGGTATGCACACCTCATCCCTTCCCCTCCTCCTCCTCTCCACCCAGCTGTCAGTCATCCATCCTGCTCTCAGACAACTGCTGCACAAACACAAGCCTCATGGCTAACACGCTAACACGCTAGCCCGCTAGCACGATAACCTGGTCTAAGCTAATGTAGTGTGGAGAGAGTAGCTGGTACCTTGTGTTCCCTACTCCAGAAATGTTCTGCCATAAACTCCCTAACTCTCTCTGGAAGATGTTTCTCCTTGACGCTGTCTCCAGGAAACTTTTCTCTTCTTTTAAACGTTCAGTGTTTGTTGTCGTTGACTGAGTGGACTCTATGGATTCTGTTCAGATGATCAACTACTACCACCTCACAGCAGACATGGTTCATCACATGGGTCTTCCTCTCTAATCTAAGTATATAAACTATTGAAGATCAGTGTTGGCTGAAGCCCGATACGACCCAGTCATTTTCAACATGCCTGGATCGGACCTGACACCGACGGGGACATCCCTCGTAGCAGACTCAGGTATGTGAGGGTTAACGGTGTTTGTGTTCTGGCTAAGGTCACATCTCTGTCTGTCACCGGGTCTATTTTAACCCCACGACTCCGTCTGCCAAAATCCCATGACATCAGAGAGAGAGAGGCCTCAGCTCGTCCTCCTCAGCAGCACAGCCACCATCTCTGCACCTTTACAGTGTGTGCTTCTTTTCAGCCTCACCTGTTGGTGGTCCTCAGGTAGGGGAGGTGGAGGGGGCGTGGCCAGCTGGCTGCCATGCTGCTGCTGCTGCTGCTGCTGCTGGCGTTGATGGTGATGGTGGTTGCTGTCGCGGGCAGCCATCTCTGCCATCCTGCGCTCCATCTGCTCCAGCCTCTCCAGGATGGACATCCTGAACTGATTATCTGAGGACAGGACAGAACCAGAGTGAGACCTCGTCCCGCTGCTGTCCAGGTAAAAGGCAGACGTGTTGTCTACCTGAGGACATGAGTCCGTCAGAGCCAGAGCAGGAGAGGACGGCTCTAACCAGGAGGCCTCTGTTAAACACTCACTGTGTCAGACGGAAACTATCTGACCGACTCCAACCGTCCGGCCTCCTGGCCTCCTGGCGTCCTGGCACAGTCACAGACCAGTCTAATATAGCCTGATCCACCGTGACCTGGAGCCCACTCACCGCTCTCCCTCCTCCCTCTCTCCCTCCTCCCTCCCTCCCTCCCTCCCTGTTCTCCTCCCTCTCCCTCCTCTCCTCTCCAACAGCTGAAACTATTATTATCATTTACTGTTATTTACAACACCATCAAAACATCAAAACCTCCCAAACTGTCCTCAGAGACACAGAGACACAGAGACAGAGACAGACGGAGACACAGAGACCAGTCCAGAGGACCCAGAGGAGCTGATGGAGGTCAGAGTTCAGGTAAAAGATCTGAGGACGAAGGTAAACGATGAAGGAGCTCTCCTCTTCCTCACCACACACTGAACGTGGCTGTTGAGCAGCTGTGTAACCATGACAACCACACACACACACACACACACACACACACACAGCTCGTCCTACCGACACCATCCTGCTGCTGAGTGTTGTCCATCTTCTCTCTGTCTGTGTCTAACCAGCAGAGGTGCATGCTGGGTAAGCTCTGATGTCATACTTAACACTCGATCTGACACACACACACACACACTCACACACACACACTCACACACACACACTCACACACACTGTGGGAAAAGTTAAAAACAGAGGCAGAGAGAGCAGCTGTGCTCAGTCCCCCGCTGCAGCAAGGCATGCTGGGACATGACCAGGGTGGGGAGGGGCTGGCTGGGTCTCAGCTGACTGTGAGACATTCCTGAATATCAGACAGAGACAGAACCAGAACCTCTAGAACTGAGCTGAACCCAGTCTGTGACCGGGTTCTGACCCAGCGCCGTATCTGGAGAACCAGAACCTCGCTGGATTTGGTTCTGACTCGCTGGATTTGGTTCTGACTCGCTGGATTTGGTTCTGACTCGGTGGATTACTGGCGCGTCACTCACCGTCCAATGAGAGCCAGTCGAGCTGAGAGCTGGGCAGAGAGCTGGCGTTCCTCGCTCGGTACTCAAACAGAACCGACGAAGACACAGAACCTCCAGACTCCAGAACCTGCAGCGAGACCAGGCCGGCCTCGTGGGCTAGAAGGAGGGAGAGACAGTGTCAGGTGAGTGTCCTGGTGGTTTGCATCGTCTAGGACGTCCTGACGTTGCTGGACATTAACAGACAGACAGACAGACAGACAGACGGGCCGTCGGTACCGGGACAGTAGCAGCGCAGCACCCCAGGCTGGATCAGTGAAGCTGGGACGGTGCTCTGGTCGAAGACACACGAGTATCGACCCGACACCTCGCTCCACGGCCCGGTTATCAGCACCTTGACTCCTCCCTGCAGAGGGTGAGACGGGTCAGAACCAGAGACGCACGGCCCTGTGTCAGGTTTCATTCATGCTGAAGAGGGTCTGCCGCCCCCTGGTGGGACGTTACCTCGGGGTAGGACCACTCCGGAGAGAAGTCGGTGATGGAGGCCAGGCGGGCGGAGGAGGACGGGGGCAGCGGGTGAGGGAAGGGGAGGAAGGAGGAGGAGGGTGAGGGCTGGGGAGGCACCATGTAGCGGACCCCCGCCGGGAACACGGCCGGGCTGGGCGCCGCAGCAGGCTGAGCTGGAACGGGATTGGCCTCCTCGCTGATGAGGTCAGAGATGAGGTCAGGGAACTGGCTGTCGAAGGAGATGTCAAGCTCCTCCCCTCCCTGCTCGCAGGGCTCAGGCTCCTCCCCCAGCTGTGTGTCCATGCAGGTGTCCTCCGCCTCAAATCCCCGCCTCCCCTCCTCCTTCACCTGGATCGGGGGCATTGCCAGGTGAACGGTTGTCATGGTGACAGCGGCAGGGGCATTCGCCTTGGTGCTAGCGAACGGCGAAGGCTGCTGCAGGACCAGGGGCTGATGGGATACCTCAGCAGGAGGCGGGGCCTGAGCCTGGGAGTCCTGGCAGACCAGGAGCAGGGAGGCAGAGCTGCTGCTCGTCTGTTGCCGTGGAGACGGACTGGAGGAGGCGTGGCTGGTCTGATTGACAGGCATAAGAAAGGAGGGGCGTTAGATGTGATTGGTTCAGGATCAGACGGAGATCTGACAGACTCACCTGCAGCAGAGCCAGCTTAGAGGGGGGAGCACTGCCTTCATCATCATCATCATCATTCACCTCCTCCTCCCCCTCCACCTCCTCCCTCACAGACTCCCCCAGAGCGCCCAGCTCCAGGCAGAGGGGGAGGAGGGGCGGGGCCACAGAGGAGGTGGGAGACAAGGACAGGGTGGGAGGGAGGGAAGACGAAGGTGGGGAAGACAAAGGAGGGGAGGAAAGGGGGAGAGCGGAGTCTCTCCTGTCCACCTCAGAGGAGGATGAGAGAGAGGAGAGAGAGGAGGGAGGGGAGACAGAAGAGGGAGGAGTGGAGGTGGGAGACAGGGAGAGAGCGAGGGGAGGGGGAGAGAAGGGGGATGAGGTGCAGGTGGACGGGGAAGATGAGGAGGGGGGGGGCCCGCCGTACGTCTGCCCCTGTTTGGGGGAGTTGAGGAAGGAGTCGGGGTCAAAAGCTGGGGGAAGGGACGGGGGAGACGGGAGCTGTGAGGGGGAGGAAGGGTGAGACGGAGGGGAGGCCGAGGTGTTGGAGGAGGACGGGGTGAGGAGCAGGCCTCCGATGACGGGGGAGGGCAGGAGGGTGAGGGAGAGGGTGGCCACGCCTGGCGCCTGGACCGGAGCAGGGGGGACGGACGGGGGAGCGGGGGAGGAGGAGGAGCAGGGAGGAGAGGGGGAGGCGGGCTTGGCGACGGGAGGGGGGAGGGAAGGGGAGAGGAGCAGCTGGGCAGAGCGGGTGAGTGTCAGGGCCCTGGATGCTGCTGCCTCCTCCCCCCTGGCCCCGTCTCCCCCTCCTCCTCCCCCGCCAATGGAGGCGGCCGTCGCCATGACGATGACCGCGTTCTGCGGCAGAGCGACGGTCGTCAGGCTGCGGTCTCCGTAGAAGCCGTTGCCGTGGTTACTCATGGTGATGGTGGCTCTGTGAGGTTGAGGGGGGGGTGAGGCCGAGCTGAGGAGAACAAGCAGAACCATCAGAACCATCAGAACCATTGGAACCATGGGAACCATTAGAACCATGGGAACCATGAGAACCATCAGAACCATCAGAACCATTAGAACCATTAGAACCATGGGAACCATGGGAACCATTAGAACCATCGGAACCATTAGAACCATCAGAACCATTAGAACCATCAGAACCATTAGAACCATCAGAACCATGAGAACCATTACTGTTACTGATGACTTACATGGAGGAGGGACAGGGAGATGCCACGGGGCTCTGGGTCTGGAGGTGAGGCAGCTTGGCTTCTCCTCCCCCCCCTGTCCTCCTCGTCTCCCCCAGCTCAGAGGAGAGCGGGGAGGGGGAGGGCCTGCAGGAGGAGGGAGGCAGTTTGGGGGAGATGATGCGATGCTTGGTGCTGTTACAGCGGTGGGGAATGTTCACTCCTGACGACACTGCAGACACACAGGTCACAGGTCAGAGGTCAGAGGGAGGTCAGAGGTCAGAGGTCAGAGGGAGGTCAGAGGGAGGTCAGAGGGAGGTCAGAGGTCAGAGTGAGGTCAGAGTGAGGTCAGAGTGAGGTCAGAGGGAGGTCAGAGGGAGGTCAGAGGTCAGAGTGAGGTCAGAGGGAGGTCAGAGGGAGGTCAGAGGGAGGTCAGAGGGAGGTCAGAGGTCAGAGGTCAGAGGGAGGTCAGAGGTCAGAGGGAGGTCAGAGGTCAGAGGTCAGAGGTCAGAGTGAGGCCGTACCCTGGGCGGTGCTACAGAGGCAGGTGTGTGTGCGGGGCTGAGGTTTGGTTCTCTGGCGGTCCAGGATGTGCTGGACCAGCTCCTCGATGCTGAAGTCACCTGAACCCAGCGAACACTTGATGCTGTGGACTGAGACACAACGACAGGTTAACACCATGACGACACGTTAACACCATGACGACAGGTTAACACCAGGACGACACGTTAACACCATGACGACAGGTTAACACCAGGACGACACGACATGTTAACACCATGACGACAGGTTAACACCATGACGACACGTTAACACCAGGACGTTAACACGGTGACGACAGGTTAACACCATGACGACAGGTTAACACCGTGACGACACGTTAACACCAGGACGTTAACACGGTGACGACAGGTTAACACCATGACGACACGTTAACACCAGGACGTTAACACGGTGACGACAGGTTAACACCATGACGACACGTTAACACCATGACGTTAACACGGTGACGACAGGTTAACACCAGGACGACACGTTAACACCATGACGACACGTTAACACCGTGACGACACGTTAACACCAGGACGTTAACACGGTGACGACAGGTTAACACCAGGACGACAGGTTAACACCAGGACGACACGTTAACACCAGGACGTTAACACGGTGACGACAGGTTAACACCATGACGACAGGTTAACACCGTGACGACACGTTAACACCAGGACGTTAACACGGTGACGACAGGTTAACACCATGACGACACGTTAACACCATGATGTTAACACGGTGACGACAGGTTAACACCAGGACGACACGTTAACACCATGACGTTAACACGGTGACGACAGGTTAACACCAGGACGACACGTTAACACCATGACGTTAACACGGTGACGACAGGTTAACACCAGGACGACACGTTAACACCATGACGACACGTTAACACTGTGACGTTAACACCATGATGACACGTTAACACTGTGACGTTAACACCATGAGGACACATTAACACCATGACGTTAACACCCTGACGACACGACATGTTAACACCGCGACGACAGGTTAACACCATGACGACACGTTAACACCAGGACGTTAACACGGTGATGACAGGTTAACACCAGGACGACACGTTAACACCAGGACGACACGTTAACACCAGGACGACACGTTAACACCATGACGACACGTTAACACCGTGACATTAACACCATGACGACACGACACGTTAACACCGCGACGACAGGTTAACACCAAGACGACACGTTAACACCAGGACGTTAACACCAGGACGTTAACACCGCGACGACAGGTTAACACCATGACGACACGTTAACACCATGATGTTAACACGGTGACGACAGGTTAACACCAGGACGACACGTTAACACCATGACGTTAACACGGTGACGACAGGTTAACACCAGGACGACACGTTAACACCAGGACGACACGTTAACACTGTGACGTTAACACCATGACGACACATTAACACCATGACGTTAACACCATGACGACACGACAGGTTAACACCGCGACGACAGGTTAACACCAGGACGTTAACACGGTGATGACAGGTTAACACCATGACGACAGGTTAACACCAGGACGACACGTTAACACCGTGACATTAACACCATGACGACACGACACGTTAACACCGCGACGACAGGTTAACACCATGACGACACGTTAACACCAGGACGTTAACACGGTGACGACAGGTTAACACCACGACGACACGTTAACACCATGACGTTAACACGGTGACGACAGGTTAACACCATGACGACACGTTAACACCATGATGTTAACACGGTGACGACAGGTTAACACCAGGACGACACGTTAACACCATGACGTTAACACGGTGACGACAGGTTAACACCAGGACGACACGTTAACACCATGACGAAACGTTAACACTGTGACGTTAACACCATGACGACACATTAACACCATGACGTTAACACCCTGACGACACGACAGGTTAACACCGCGACGACAGGTTAACACCAGGACGTTAACACGGTGATGACAGGTTAACACCATGACGACAGGTTAACACCAGGACGACACGTTAACACCATGACGACACGTTAACACCGTGACATTAACACCATGACGACTCGACACGTTAACACCGCGACGACAGGTTAACACCATGACGACACGTTAACACCAGGACGTTAACACGGTGACGACAGGTTAACACCACGACGACACGTTAACACCATGACGTTAACACGGTGACGACAGGTTAACACCATGACGACACGTTAACACCATGACGTTAACACGGTGACGACAGGTTAACACCAGGACGACACGTTAACACCATGACGACACGTTAACACTGTGACGTTAACACCATGAGGACACATTAACACCATGACGTTAACACCCTGACGACACGACATGTTAACACCGCGACGACAGGTTAACACCATGACGACACGTTAACACCAGGACGTTAACACGGTGACGACAGGTTAACACCATGACGACAGGTTAACACCGTGACGACACGTTAACACCATGACGACACGTTAACACTGTGACGTTAACACCATGACGACACATTAACACCATGACGTTAACACCCTGACGACACGACATGTTAACACCGCGACGACAGGTTAACACCATGACGACACGTTAACACCAGGACGTTAACACGGTGACGACAGGTTAACACCATGACGACAGGTTAACACCATGACGTTAACACGGTGACGACAGGTTAACACCATGACGACAGGTTAACACCAGGACGACACGTTAACACTGTGACGTTAACACGGTGACGACAGGTTAACACCATGACGACACATTAACACCATGACGACACGACATGTTCACACCGCGACGACAGGTTAACACCATGACGACACGTTAACACCAGGACGTTAACACGGTGATGACAGGTTAACACCATGACGACAGGTTAACACCAGGACAACACGTTAACACCATGACGACACGTTAACACCGTGACATTAACACCATGACGACACGACACGTTAACACCGCAACGACAGGTTAACACCATGACGACACGACACGTTAACACCGCAACGACAGGTTAACACCATGACGACACGTTAACACCATGACGTTAACACCATGACGACACGTTAACACCAGGACGACACGTTAACACCAGGACGACACGTTAACACCATGACGACACGTTAACACCATGACGACACGTTAACACCGTGACATTAACACCATGACGACACGACACGATAACACCGCAACGACAGGTTAACACCATGACGACACGTTAACACCATGACGTTAACACCATGACGACACGTTAACACCACGACGACACGTTAACACCAGGACGACACGTTAACACCATGACGTTAACACCACGACGACAAGTTAACACCATGACGACAGGTTAACACCAGGACGACACGTTAACACCATGACGACACGTTAACACCAGGACATTAACACGGTGACGACAGGTTAACACCATGACGACACGTTAACACCAGGACGACACGTTAACACCATGACGACACGTTAACACCATGACGACACGTTAACACAGTGACATTAACACCATGACGACACGACACGTTAACACCGCAACGACAGGTTAACACCATGACGACAGGTTAACACCATGACGTTAACACCAGGACGACACGTTAACACCATGACGACACGTTAACACCATGACGTTAACACCACAACGACAGGTTAACACCACGACGACAGGTTAACACCAGGACGACACGTTAACACCATGACGTTAACACCATGACGTTAACACCACGACGACAGGTTAACACCAGGACGACACGTTAACACCATGACAAGATGTTAACACCATGACGACACGTTAACACCATGACGACACGTTAACACCGCGACGACAGGTTAACACCATGACGACACGTTAACACCAGGACAACACGTTAACACCATGACGACACGTTAACACCGTGACATTAACACCATGACGACACGACACGTTAACACCGCAACGACAGGTTAACACCATGACGACACGACACGTTAACACCGCAACGACAGGTTAACACCATGACGACACGTTAACACCATGACGTTAACACCATGACGACACGTTAACACCAGGACGACACGTTAACACCAGGACGACACGTTAACACCAGGACGACACGTTAACACCGTGACATTAACACCATGACGACACGACACGTTAACACCGCAACGACAGGTTAACACCATGACGACACGTTAACACCATGACGTTAACACCATGACGACACGTTAACACCACGACGACACGTTAACACCAGGACGACACGTTAACACCATGACGTTAACACCACGACGACAAGTTAACACCACGACGACAGGTTAACACCAGGACGACACGTTAACACCATGACAAGATGTTAACACCATGACGACACGTTAACACCATGACGACACGTTAACACCGCGACGACAGGTTAACACCATGACGACACGTTAACACCAGGACATTAACACGGTGACGACAGGTTAACACCATGACGACACGTTAACACCAGGACGACACGTTAACACCATGACGACACGTTAACACAGTGACATTAACACCATGACGACACGACACGTTAACACCGCAACGACAGGTTAACACCATGACGACACGTTAACACCATGACGTTAACACCAGGACGACACGTTAACACCATGACGACACGTTAACACCATGACGTTAACACCACGACGACAGGTTAACACCACGACGACAGGTTAACACCAGGACGACACGTTAACACCATGACGTTAACACCATGACGTTAACACCACGACGACAGGTTAACACCAGGACGACACGTTAACACCATGACAAGATGTTAACACCATGACGACACGTTAACACCATGACGACACGTTAACACCGCGACGACAGGTTAACACCATGACGACACGTTAACACCAGGACATTAACACGGTGACGACAGGTTAACACCATGACGACAGGTTAACACCATGACGTTAACACCATGACGTTAACACCGTGACGACACGTTAACACTGTGACGACACGTTAACACCGTGACGACACGTTAACACCATGACGTTAACACCACGACGACACGTTAACACCATGACGTTAACACCATGACGTTAACACCACGACGACACGTTAACACCATGACGTTAACACCATGACGACACGTTAACACCGTGACGTTAACACCGTGACGTTAACACCGTGACGACACGTTAACACCATGACGACATGTTAACATCGTGACCGACACCGTGACCAGAACACGTACACATGGGCTTCAGCTGGCTCAGCAGGTCGTCTCGGCTCCACCTCACGCTGTCGTGGCGGTCGGCCACCGCGCACAGCAGGGGACTGCATTTCCCAGAATCCTCCAGGGACGGCACGTTCAGGTAGTGGACCAGCACAATGTCTGGGTTCTGTCACAGAAGAAAGACTGAGTCTGATAACAGGTGTATGAACGTGTGTGTGTGTGTGTGTGTGTGTGTCTGATAACTTGTTTGTGTGTGTCTGATAACGTGTGTGTGTGTGTGTGTGGGTGTGTGTGTGTGTGTGTGTGTGTCTGATAACAGGTGTATGAACATGTGTGTGTGTGTGTGTGTCTGATAACGTGTGTGTGTGTGTGTGTCTGATAACGTGTGTGTGTGTGTGTGTGTGTGTGTGTGTGTGTGTGTGTGTGTCTGACCTGCAGCAGCCAGTAGCATCGTCTGTGGAATGTTGGTACGATGGAGGAATGGACGTAGCAACCGTACAGGCACTGAAACACAGAACACTGTTACCATGGATACACTAACTAACTAACATAAGCAGCCCTGAACGTTGTCTGCAGGTAACTAACCATAGTGAGCCCTGAGCTTTGTCTGCAGGTAACTAACCATATGAGCCCTGAGCTTTGTCTGCAGGTAACTAACCACAGTGAGCCCTGAGCTTTGTCTGCAGGTAACTAACCACAGTGATTCCTGAGCTTTGTCTGCAGGTAACTAACCACAGTGAGCCCTGAGCTTTGTCTGCAGGTAACTAACCAGAGTAAGCCCTGAGCTTTGTCTGCAGGTAACTAACCACAGTGATTCCTGAGCTTTGTCTGCAGGTAACTAACCACAGTGATTCCTGAGCTTTGTCTGCAGGTAACTAACCACAGAGAGCCCTGAGCTTTGTCTGCAGGTAACTAACCACAGAGAGCCCTGAGCCTTGTCTGCAGGTAACTAACCACAGTGATTCCTGAGCTTTGTCTGCAGGTAACTAACCACAGTGAGCCCTGTGCTTTGTCTGCAGGTAACTAACCACAGAGAGCCCTGAGCTTTGTCTGCAGGTAACTAACCACAGTGATTCCTGAGCTTTGCCTGCAGGTAACTAACCAGAGTAAGCCCTGAGCTTTGCCTGCAGGTAACTAACCACAGTGAGCCCTGAGCTTTGTCTGCAGGTAACTAACCAGAGTAAGCCCTGAGCTTTGTCTGCAGGTAACTAACCACAGTGATTCCTGAGCTTTGTCTGCAGGTAACTAACCACAGTGAGCCCTGAGCTTTGTCTGCAGGTAACTAACCACAGAGAGCCCTGAGCTTTGTCTGCAGGTAACTAACCAGAGTAAGCCCTGAGCTTTGTCTGCAGGTCACTAACCACAGTGAGCCCTGTGCTTTGTCTGCAGGTCACTAACCACAGAGAGCCCTGAGCTTTGTCTGCAGGTAACTAACCACAGTGAGCCCTGAGCTTTGTCTGAAGGTAACTAACCACAGTGAGCCCTGAGCTTTGTCTGCAGGTAACTAACCACAGAGAGCCCTGAGCTTTGTCTGAAGGTAACTAACCACAGTGAGCCCTGAGCTTTGTCTGAAGGTAACTAACCACAGTGAGCCCTGAGCTTTGTCTGCAGGTAACTAACCACAGAGAGCCCTGAGCTTTGTCTGCAGGTAACTAACCACAGTGATTCCTGAGCTTTGTCTGCAGGTAACTAACCACAGTGAGCCCTGAGCTTTGCCTGCAGGTCACTAACCAGAGTAAGCCCTGAGCTTTGTCTGCAGGTAACTAACCACAGTGAGCCCTGAGCTTTGTCTGCAGGTAACTAACCACAGTGAGCCCTGTGCTTTGTCTGATGGTAACTAACCACAGTGATTCCTGAGCTTTGCCTGCAGGTCACTAACCAGAGTAAGCCCTGAGCTTTGTCTGCAGGTAACTAACCACAGTGAGCCCTGAGCTTTGTCTGCAGGTAACTAACCAGAGTGAGCCCTGAGCTTTGTCTGCAGGTAACTAACCACAGTGATTCCTGAGCTTTGCCTGCAGGTAACTAACCACAGTGAGCCCTGAGCTTTGTCTGCAGGTAACTAACCACAGAGAGCCCTGTGCTTTGTCTGAAGGTAACTTACCACAGTGATTCCTGAGCTTTGTCTGAAGGTAACTAACCACAGTGAGCCCTGACCTTTGTCTGCAGGTAACTTACCACAGTGAGCCCTGAGCTTTGTCTGCAGGTAACTAACCACAGTGATTCCTGAGCTTTGCCTGCAGGTCACTAACCAGAGTAAGCCCTGAGCTTTGTCTGCATGTCACTAACCAGAGTAAGCCCTGAGCTTTGTCTGCAGGTAACTAACCACAGTGAGCCCTGAGCTTTGTCTGAAGGTAACTAACCACAGTGAGCCCTGAGCTTTGTCTGCAGGTAACTAACCACAGAGAGCCCTGTGCTTTGTCTGAAGGTAACTAACCACAGAGGGCCCTGTGCTTTGTCTGAAGGTAACTAACCACAGAGAGCCCTGTGCTTTGTCTGAAGGTAACTAACCACAGAGAGCCCTGTGCTTTGTCTGAAGGTAACTAACCACAGAGAGCCCTGTGCTTTGTCTGAAGGTAACTTACCACAGTGATTCCTGAGCTTTGTCTGAAGGTAACTAACCACAGTGAGCCCTGACCTTTGTCTGCAGGTAACTTACCACAGTGAGCCCTGAGCTTTGTCTGCAGGTAACTAACCACAGTGATTCCTGAGCTTTGCCTGCAGGTCACTAACCAGAGTAAGCCCTGAGTTTTGTCTGCAGGTAACTAACCACAGTGAGCCCTGAGCTTTGTCTGCAGGTAACTAACCAGAGTGAGCCCTGTGCTTTGTCTGATGGTAACTAACCACAGTGATTCCTGAGCTTTGCCTGAAGGTACCTAACCAACGCAACCCTGAGCTTTGTCTGCAGGTAACTAACCAGGGTGAGCCCTGGGCTTTGTCTGAAGGTAACTAACCGGAGTGAGCCCTGGGCTTTGTCTGAAGGTAACTAACCACAGTGATTCCTGAGCTTTGCCTGAAGGTACCTAACCAACGCAACCCTGAACTTTGTCTGCAGGTAACTAACCAGAGTGAGCCCTGGGCTTTGTCTGAAGGTAACTAACCAGAGTGAGCCCTGGGCTTTGTCTGAAGGTAACTAACCGGAGTGAGCCCTGTGCTTTGTCTGCAGGTAACTAACCACAGTGAGCCCTGGGCTTTGTCTGAAGGTAACTAACCAGAGTGAGCCCTGGGCTTTGTCTGAAGGTAACTAACCAGAGTGAGGCCTGGGCTTTGTCTGCAGGTAACTAACCAGAGTGAGCCCTGGGCTTTGTCTGCAGGTAACTAACCAGAGTGAGCCCTGGGCTTTGTCTGAAGGTAACTAACCAGAGTGAGCCCTGGGCTTTGTCTGCAGGTAACTAACCAGAGTGAGCCCTGGGGTTTGTCTGAAGGTAACTAACCGGAGTGAGCCCTGGGCTTTGTCTGAAGGTAACTAACCAGAGTGAGCCCTGGGCTTTGTCTGAAGGTAACTAACCAGAGTGAGCCCTGAGCTTTGTCTGAAGGGAACTAACCAGGATCTGATCGAGATAATGGGAGAAGAAGCTGATAATTAGTCTGATGATTGACTGGTAGTTATTGTACGGTGTTCATATCAGTAGTCTACAGATGTTTAGCTCTGATTTGATGATGTGATGTTACAGGCTGTGTCCTGCAGGGGGAGCTGCTGACCTCCATGCCCTGGACCTTCAGCTTCATGTGGTCCTCTCTCGTTGTCTTTCCATCCTTCCTTTTCTTCCAGCAGTATCCGTCCTTCCTGTACTTGACCTTTTTTCTGTTGTACAGGATGATGCTGCCGTTCTTTGGCCTGAGACAAACACATCACATCTGTCAATGAGAACAAACAGTGGCCGTGTGCGATGCCCTCAGCTGTGTCTGGAAGGCGTGTCCAGGGGACGTACCTGGTTTTCAGGGTGCAGGAGAGCCACTCGTCATGTCTGTCAAAGGATATCAGGTAGGAGGCGATCTCCTGCAGAACCAGAGACACAAACCACTTAATGTCAATCCTCAATGTGGACGGAGCAGTCAGCTGATGGGGTCTGATTCCTTTAAGAACAGCTGATCTGGTCTCTAGAGTCCAGGTTAGAGTCCAGGTGTGAACACTGATCTGGTCTCTAGAGTCCAGGTTAAACAGGTCCAGGTGTGAACACTGATCTGGTCTCTAGAGTCCAGGTCAAACAGGTCCAGGTGTGAACACTGATCTGGTCTCTAGAGTCCAGGTCAAACAGGTCCAGGTGTGAACACTGATCTGGTCTCTAGAGTCCAGGTCAAACAGGTCCAGGTGTGAACACTGATCTGGTCTCTAGAGTCCAGGTCAAACAGGTCCAGATGTGAACACTGATCTGGTCTCTAGAGTCCAGGTCAAACAGGTCCAGGTGTGAACACTGATCTGGTCTCTAGAGTCCAGGTCAAACAGGTCCAGGTGTGAACACTGATCTGGTCTCTAGTGTCCAGGTCAAACAGGTCCAGGTGTGAACACTGATCTGGTCTCTAGAGTCCAGGTTAGAGTCCAGGTGTGAACACTGATCTGGTCTCTAGTGTCCAGGTTAAACAGGTCCAGGTGTGAACACTGATCTGGTCTCTAGAGTCCAGGTTAAACAGGTCCAGGTGTGAACACTGATCTGGTCTCTAGAGTCCAGGTCAAACAGGTCCAGGTGTGAACACTGATCTGGTCTCTAGAGTCCAGGTTAAACAGGTCCAGGTGTGAACACTGATCTGGTCTCTAGTGTCCAGGTCAAACAGGTCCAGGTGTGAACACTGATCTGGTCTCTAGAGTCCAGGTTAGAGTCCAGGTGTGAACACTGATCTGGTCTCTAGTGTCCAGGTTAAACAGGTCCAGGTGTGAACACTGATCTGATCTCTAGAGTCCAGGTTAAACAGGTCCAGGTGTGAACACTGATCTGGTCTCTAGAGTCCAGGTTAAACAGGTCCAGGTGTGAACACTGATCTGGTCTCTAGAGTCCAGGTCAAACAGGTCCAGGTGTGAACACTGATCTGGTCTCTAGAGTCCAGGTTAAACAGGTCCAGGTGTGAACACTGATCTGGTCTCTAGTGTCCAGGTCAAACAGGTCCAGGTGTGAACACTGATCTGGTCTCTAGAGTCCAGGTTAGAGTCCAGGTGTGAACACTGATCTGGTCTCTAGTGTCCAGGTTAAACAGGTCCAGGTGTGAACACTGATCTGGTCTCTAGAGTCCAGGTTAAACAGGTCCAGGTGTGAACACTGATCTGGTCTCTAGAGTCCAGGTTAAACAGGTCCAGGTGTGAACACTGATCTGGTCTCTAGAGTCCAGGTCAAACAGGTCCAGGTGTGAACACTGATCTGGTCTCTAGAGTCCAGGTTAAACAGGTCCAGGTGTGAACACTGATCTGGTCTCTAGAGTCCAGGTCAAACAGGTCCAGGTGTGAACACTGATCTGGTCTCTAGAGTCCAGGTTAAACAGGTCCAGGTGTGAACACTGATCTGGTCTCTAGTGTCCAGGTCAAACAGGTCCAGGTGTGAACACTGATCTGGTCTCTAGAGTCCAGGTTAGAGTCCAGGTGTGAACACTGATCTGGTCTCTAGTGTCCAGGTTAAACAGGTCCAGGTGTGAACACTGATCTGATCTCTAGAGTCCAGGTTAAACAGGTCCAGGTGTGAACACTGATCTGGTCTCTAGAGTCCAGGTTAAACAGGTCCAGGTGTGAACACTGATCTGGTCTCTAGAGTCCAGGTCAAACAGGTCCAGGTGTGAACACTGATCTGGTCTCTAGAGTCCAGGTTAGAGTCCAGGTGTGAACACTGATCTGGTCTCTAGAGTCCAGGTTAAACAGGTCCAGGTGTGAACACTGATCAGGTCTCTAGAGTCCAGGTTAGAGTCCAGGTTAAACAGGTCCAGGTGTGAACACTGATCTGGTCTCTAGAGTCCAGGTTAAACAGGTCCAGGTGTGAACACTGATCTGGTCTCTAGTGTCCAGGTTAAACAGGTCCAGGTGTGAACACTGATCAGGTCTCTAGAGTCCAGGTTAGAGTCCAGGTGTGAACACTGATCTGGTCTCTAGTGTCCAGGTTAAACAGGTCCAGGTGTGAACACTGATCTGGTCTCTAGTGTCCAGGTTAAACAGGTCCAGGTGTGAACACTGATCAGGTCTCTAGAGTCCATGTTAAACAGGTCCAGGTGTGAACACTGATCTGGTCTCTAGTGTCCAGGTTAAACGGGTCCAGGTGTGAACATTGATCTGGTCTCTAGAGTCCAGGTCAAACAGGTCCAGGTGTGAACACTGATCTGGTCTCTAGAGTCCAGGTTAAACAGGTCCAGGTGTGAACACTGATCTGGTCTCTAGAGTCCAGGTTAAACAGGTCCAGGTGTGAACACTGATCTGGTCTCTAGAGTCCAGGTTAAACAGGTCCAGGTGTGAACACTGATCTGGTCTCTAGAGTCCAGGTTAAACAGGTCCAGGTGTGAACACTGATCTGGTCTCTAGAGTCCAGGTTAAACAGGTCCAGGTGTGAACACTGATCTGGTGTCAGTCCACATGTGGAGCTGGTCTGGGACACATGTGACCTCCTTCCTTTGGTAGTGTGAACACACAATGATCCTGGGTCACATTAAAGACCACCTACTCAACAGGGCTGATCTGAGGAAGAGGAGTTTAACTCCTTCATTCAACCACTAGTAGAAATGATCACATGAATCAGTGATGTCTGTTCATTAGTAATGAGAGCCTTTTAAAAGGTTCTGGTCTTGGGGCTGAGAACCAAACTAAACTAGAAACTAATCTGAATAAAACTAATATGACTAGAGGCTGTGAGGGACTGTGTCCAGACCATTACTGTCCCTCCTCCCTCATCAGAGACCTGTTTCCTCTGAGGATGAAGCTTCAGGGTTCAGGTCTAATCTGAGTCTTTGTCTCTAGAATAAATCAGATCTTAACATGTGAGAGTCTTTCCATCTGGTTCCAACATCTGGATCATGTCTCCAAGTCAACCAGCAGCTGTTGATGGTTCTGATCCAGCGGTAGGTAGAGATCCATTAGAGACAGCAGCTGCTACAATATTCTACTGACCACATGATGGCGCTGCTGATTTACAGACACACAAACTGAGATCAGATCTGGACACGGATTTAAAATGTCAGGTGTGAACACATGAAGTGAAAGGAGGACAGGTGTGACTGGAAGGTGCTTGTAATTAAAACCAGAGCATACCTCGTTAGTGTTCCACCTCAGGCGCTCGTTAGGAAGACTGGAGGAGCGAGGGAGACACTCCAGCAACTTGTTGGGAAGAAACACCTTCCGCTGTTCTTTGTTGTCTGCACACAGAGACACGGGATCAGCTGATGCTCACACAGAGACGACCACGAGACATGGACGGGGACACAAGAGACACGCGTGAAAACGACGAGACACAAAACCGCTCCTGAGACGTTGTTGACGAGGCGCGGTTACCACGGCGACACAGCTGGTGAGAGGTGATGTCAGACACACACACAGACGGACAGGTGGGTGGCACTGACCTGTCTCCGTGGAAACCATGTCCTTGTTGCTCATGACGACCGGTCCATGCAGGAGGATGAGCCTCACACACCACAAGGCTGCCCCGCTGCACACACACACACACACACACACACACAGTCTGATCAATAGGAAACAACACACACACTGCTTCGATGGATCACTGTTGCCTAGCAACGGCTGAATTTGCACCCACTCTACATGAGTGTGTGTTAGAGTGTTACATAAGAGCTGAACACACACCTGAGCTCAGATAACACATTAAATTAATCAACACTAATGATTAATCATTGAGCTTCGAGACGTTTAACAGAAATAAAAGCTTTTAAACGGAGCCCTGAACAAACATCATGTGTCCATCCACCCACACCCTCCCAGCCCGGAGGCCCAGCTCAGACCCCGGGCTCGCCTGGCTGCCGCGGCGGCCTCGCGGAGCGTCTCCCCGGGCTGCTGCTGAGCTGCTGCCGGTCCGTTAATGCTCCCGGTAATTACCCACTAAACCATCTGACCCCGCGCCGTCACAGCGTCAGACTGCACAGACACACGGAGTGACATCAGTCCTCCGGTGAATAAATATAACTCCAGTGTTTGGTTGGTTGTGTAGCCGCCGAGGCTAGCGGCGATTAAACGCTCCCAGAGCCGCAGCAGCCGGAGCAGCCGGAGCGGCCGGAGCAGCCGGGCTCGGTGTCCGGGTTAGAGCGCCCTGTCCCGGGCCGGTCAACGCCTGCCCAGCTCGGGCCACTTAACGTCAAATAAACCGGCTGGTAACGAGCGGACGGCGCCGAGTAGGAGGTGTTGAGAGGTAAAACAGACTGTTAGAGAGCCTTTACCTTCCGCCTTCAGCACGGCCGCCATCTTCTCTGCCGGTGACGTCACTGCGTAGCAACGGCACAAGGAGGCGGGGCGTGGAGGGGGGCGGGGCTTTAATGTGTTTATTAAATTATTACTGATTAGTCTGATTATTCTACTAGAACCAGGGAAAACAACTTTAATAATATAATATAATATAATATAATATAATATAATATAATATGACATAATATAATATAATATAATATAATTTAACATAATATAATATAATATAATATAATTTAACATAATATAATATAATATAATATAATTTAACATAATATAATATAACAATATAATTAATATAATATAATATGACATAATATAATATAACATAATATAATATAATTTAACATATTATAATATAATATAACACAATATAACATAATATAAGATAATATAATATAATATAATATAACATAACATAACATAATATAATATAATATAATTTAACATAATATAATATAATATAACATAACATAACATAATATAATATAATATAATTAATATAATATAACATAATATAATATAACATAATATAATATAATATAATATAATATAACATAATATAACATAATATAACACAATATAACATAATATAAGATAATATAATATAACATAACATAACATAACATAATATAATATAATTTAACATAATATAATATAACATAACATAACATAACATAATATAATATAACATAATATAACATAACATAACATAACATAATATAATATAACATAACATAACATAACATAACATAATATAATATAATATAACATAATATAACATAACATAATATAATATAATATAATTTAACATAACATAACATAATATAATATAACATAACATAACATAACATAATATAATATAATATAACATAATATAATATAATATAACATAACATAACATAACATAACATAACATAACATAATATACAGGCATTCAGTCCTCGACCAATCACAGCTGTCATCAGGAAGAAACAAGAAGGTAAACAAAGTGGCCCGACCCCTCCAAGGTTCTGGGGGTCTTTGTGTGTGTGGGTTCTAGAGCTCCTGGAGGAGAACTTCCAGCTGTTCTTCTTCTGGGGTGTTCTTTAGACGTCCTAAAAACAGCTGACTGGATGTTTCCTTCCTGTCACCGTGGTTACGGCCTCTGCTCCCATTGGTCTGTAGTGGTGTCTGGTCAGAGTCTGTTGATCGGTGACGCTCATGGTTTCAGACTTTAACAGGCAAATATAAACAAATAGGCTCACGTATCCATGGAGACGGCCTACTTCCTGTTCCTGGGTGGTGACACTGGCACCTTTATCCAGGCCTCTCATCCTACACAGGGGCCACGGAGGGCCACGGAGGGCCACCGGGGGCCACCAGGGGCCACCAAGGGGCCACCGAGGGGCCAGGGAGGGTCACGGAGGGGCCAGGGAGGGCCACGGAGGGCCACCAAGGGGCCAGGGAGGGCCACCGGGGGCCACCAGGGGCCACCAAGGGGCCACCGAGGGGCCAGGGAGGGCCACGGAGGGCCACGGTGGGGCCACGGAGGGCCACCAAGGGGCCAGGGAGGGCCACCAAGGGGCCACCGAGGGGCCAGGGAGGGCCACGGAGGGGCCACGGAGGGCCACGGAGGGCCACGGTGGGGCCACGGAGGGCCACCAAGGGGCCAGGGAGGGGCCACGGAGGGCCACCGGGGGCCCAGCCAGTAGCACTGTGTGGTTATCACGGGATGAACATGTTTCAGTGTCAGACTGTTGGTTTCACTGATGATTCAGCTCAAACTATTTCAGAGCAGCATCCTGTTAGCTGATCTGAGTAAAGCCCTGTCCCGTAATTGTCTCTTTTTCTATTATTGTAAACTCTATTGTCTCAACTAAAGATCATAAATATCTACTATGATGTTATCCTGTTCTACATGAAGGGACACGGAGGAACGTACAGCTGTGAGATCAGGAGACGGTTCTAAAGCTTGAGTTGATTTATTTCTGTCTGTGATGGCGACCAACAGAGAACAGGAGAACAGGAGAACAGGAGCTGCTCTGAGTCAAGGAGATCAGAGAAACCAGTGGGTGGGTTGATCCTCGTGGTTCTCCAGGTTCTTCTTCACACACAGGTTTGATCCTCGTGGTTCTCCAGGTTCTTCTTCACACACAGGTTTGATCCTCGTGGTTCTCCAGGTTCTTCTTCACACACAGGTTTGATCCTCGTGGTTCTCCAGGTTCTTCTTCACACACAGGTTTGATCACCGTGGTTCTCCAGGTTCTTCTTCACACACAGGTTTGATCCTCGTGGTTCTCCAGGTTCTTCTTCACACACAGGGTTGATCCTCGTGGTTCTCCAGGTTCTTCTTCACACACAGGGTTGATCACCGTGGTTCTCCAGGTTCTTCTTCACACACAGGTTTGATCCTCGTGGTTCTCCAGGTTCTTCTTCACACACAGGGTTGATCACCGTGGTTCTCCAGGTTCTTCTTCACACACAGGTTTGATCACCGTGGTTCTCCAGGATCTTCTTCACACACAGGTTTGATCCTTGTGGTTCTCCAGGTTCTTCTTCACACACAGGTTTGATCCTCGTGGTTCTCCAGGTTCTTCTTCACACACAGGTTTGATCCTCGTGGTTCTCCAGGTTCTTCTTCACACACAGGTTTGATCACCGTGGTTCTCCAGGTTCTTCTTCACACACAGGTTTGATCCTCGTGGTTCTCCAGGTTCTTCTTCACACACAGGTTTGATCCTCGTGGTTCTCCAGGTTCTTCTTCACACACAGGTTTGATCCTCGTGGTTCTCCAGGTTCTTCTTCACACACAGGTTTGATCCTCGTGGTTCTCCGGGTTCTTCTCCAGGAGGCAGAAGGTGACGTGATGTGGGAGCTTTGTTTCCTTCAGGCTCCGAGATGAATCTGTCAGCCCTCTGTTAGCCAATCAGAAGCTTCTAAAGCCGTGACATCACTGACCCTCTAAGACAGAGATGATCAACCAGGACACAGTGAAGGAGAAGCAGGGACAAAGACCACCGGACCAGTCTCTGTCTCTGTCCCTGTCCATCAAACAGTGACTCAGTAACAGAGACGGAGACGTGCTGAGAAAATATCTGAGGTTTATTTTATATAAAAGAGTCGTTCACATCAACAGAGCTGCAGCAGAGATGAAGCGTTTAGAGATGGACCTGACCCCTGACCCTACTCCTGACCCTAACCCCTGACCCCTGACCCTAACCCCTGACCCTAACTCCTGACCCCTGACCCTAACCCCTGACCCTAACCCCTGACCCTAACTCCTGACCCCTGACCTTGACCCATGACCCTAACCCCTGACCCCTGACCCCTGACCCTAACTCCTGACCCTACTCCTGACCCTAACCCCTGACCCCTGACCCTAACTCCTGACCCTGACCCCTGACCCTAACTCCTGACCCTACTCCTGACCCTAAACCCTGACCCCTGACCCTAACTCCTGACCCTGACCCCTGACCCTGACCCCTAACCCGTAACCCCTAACCCCTGACCCTACATGAACATGGAGGATGAGTTAGAGGAGCACGCTGCAGTTTAATGACGCTGCTCCCCGTGACAGTAACAACGTGAACACATGAACTGACTGAGGCCTCACACTTCCTGTTTGTCTCCAGTCCCACAAATATATCGACTACAAAACAAACTTCACAGCTCAGTAAAACACTTTTCATTTGGAAGGTGAGCGTTCCTTCACATTAAAAGCCTTCCAGTCGCTCTGCTGCTGCTGCGGGGCTTTTAATGTGAAAGGTTGACTTCCTGTCTGACTCAATGAAGGATTCATAGTTTACAGGAGAACAAACAGCAGCGTGTTCCTTTAAATCAGCTGATCCATAGTGATGTATAACCAGCATGTCATCAACAGAGGGAACGTAGAAAAAGACACAGGAGGGTTGACACTTTACAGGTGTGTGACTGTGTGTTAATGTGTGTGTGAGTGTGTGACTGTGTGTTAATGTGTGTGTGAGTGTGTGACTGTGTGTTAATGTGTGTGTTAATGTGCGAGTGTGTGGTGGGCGGAGTCTCCATGCGCCAGGCTCAGCTCCGGGGTCAGAGGTCATCACATGCCCTGTCTGATGCTCTGGATGATCTGGAAGATGGCTGCACACACACACACACACACACACACACACACACACACACACACACACACAACCCCGATCAATGAGCATCAGTTTGAATTCTTTTCATGTTTAAAACATTTTTAACAAATAATCAGTTCAACATGTAAAAGACGAAAAAGAAATCTTCTGATGTGATCAATCAGCGTCATCAGGCGTCAATCAGGTGTCAATCAGCGTCATCAGGCGTCAATCAGGTGTCAATCAGGTGTCAATCAGTGTCAATCAGCGTCATCAGGCGTCAATCAGTGTCATCAGGTGTCAATCAGGTGTCAATCAGCGTCATCAGGCGTCAATCAGGTGTCAATCAGCGTCATCAGGTGTCAATCAGGTGTCAATCAGCGTCATCAGGCGTCAATCAGCGTCATCAGGTGTCAATCACGTGGCAGCTGATGTGACCAAATGATCAGCTGATGTGACCAACTGAACAGCTGATGTGACACACTGAACAGCTGATTTGACCAAATGAACAGCTGATGTGACCAAATGAACAGCTGATGTGACCAAATGAACAGCTGATGTGACACACTGAACAGCTGATGTGACCAAATGAACAGCTGATGTGACCAAATGAACAGCTGATGTGACCAAATGAACAGCTGATGTGACACTGATCAGCTGATGTGACACTGATCAGCTGATGTGACACACTGAACAGCTGGTATGACCAAATGAACAGCTGGTGTGACCAAATGAACAGCTGATGTGACCAAATGATCAGCTGATCAGCTGATGTGACACACTGAACAGCTGATTTGACCAAATGAACAGCTGATGTGACCAAATGAACAGCTGATGTGACACACTGAACAGCTGATGTGACACACTGAACAGCTGATGTGACACACTGAACAGCTGATGTGACCAAATGATCAGCTGATGTGACCAAATGAACAGCTGATGTGACCAACTGAACAGCTGATGTGACACACTGAACAGCTGATGTGACACACTGATCAGCTGATGTGACCAACTGATCAGCTGATGTGACCAACTGAACAGCTGATTTGACCAAATGAACAGCTGATGTGACCAAATGAACAGCTGGTGTGACCAAATGAACAGCTGATGTGACCAAATGAACAGCTGGTGTGTCCAAATGATCAGCTGGTGTGACCAAATGAACAGCTGGTGTGACCAACTGAACAGCTGATCAGCTGATGTGACACACTGAACAGCTGATTTGACCAAATGAACAGCTGATGTGACCAAATGAACAGCTGATGTGACCAAATGATCAGCTGATGTGACCAAATGAACAGCTGATGTGACACTGAACAGCTGATGTGACACACTGAACAGCTGATTTGACCAAATGAACAGCTGGTGTGACCAAATGAACAGCTGATGTGACCAAATGAACAGCTGATTTGACCAAATGAACAGCTGATTTGACCAAATGAACAGCTGGTGTGACCAAATGAACAGCTGGTGTGACCAACTGAACAGCTGGTGTGACCAACTGAACAGCTGATCAGCTGATGTGACACTGAACAGCTGGTGTGACCAAATGAACAGCTGATGTGACCAAATGAACAGCTGGTGTGACCAAATGATGAGGGAAACTCACCTGATCCACAAACCACGAAGACGAAGAGAGCGAGCAGCCACGGTCCCACTGGAGACTTCTCTTCGTTGACTGGTCGCTGCAGCAGACAGACGTGGAGGTAGATTAGTTCAGATCTAAAACATGAGGCTGAACATAAAGAGTCATCAGTTAATAACACACTCATCCCTCTCATTATCTCTGTTCATTCAAAGGCCCTGCCTGTCGTTGCTGAATTACCTTCAAACTCGTTTAAAACACGTTGACCCCCTCCCCTCTTCCTCCCCTCTTCCTCCCCTCTGCCTCCCCTCTGTACCCCCTCTGTACCCCCTCTTCGGGGTTTAACCTGCGGGCACTCAAACGGTCAAAACTCGCCCAGCGAGACAGGACCGGTCCACGGAGTGAATGCCGAGCAGCATCCCGGCTATGAGGCGCTCAGGCCGCCGCTCTACAGACCGTCTCCGAGTCTGGAGCTCAGCGGACATTCAAAATCACATTAATGTCCCAGATTTATGACTGGAGTCTGGTCCTGTGTCCCTCCGTTTACAGATAACATTAAACACACTGTTAATGAACTGAAAGGGAAGCACTAGCATTTAGCACTGATGTAGCCGCTAAAGCTAGCAGCTAAAGCTAGCCGCTAAAGCTAGCCGCTAAAGCTAGCAGCTAGCTTCAGCGCTGCTTCCTGGACTAGAATTTTAACTGCAAACCTGAATCAAACTGACCCGAACAGACCCAAACAGACCCGAACAGAAAACCCGCAGCACATCAGACAGAAAATACCAGCAGCGACACGACAGTTACACTCAGCGGGGGCTAGTTAGCCGTTAGCCGCTAGCCGTTAGCCGCTAGCCGCTAGCCTGGCTGTCAGTACCGATGTTTTCTGGACGTGTCCCCGCTGTGTGATCGTCTTGCTGTGCCTCTCGTTCGCCACTTTCATCCGCTGCACCGCCGACATGTTTCGGGTTTAACGACCGCTCCGAACCAGGAGGAGGGAGGAGGAACAACCGGGACACGGAGGAGGCTGGAGGCTCGCTGGTGGAGGAGAAAGCGTCCCGCAGGAGGAGAGTCCTAACCGGGGCTGTTTCCGTGGTGCTGGGCAGGCAGCGTCCGTTAGCTAGCTGCTAGCTGAGCGAGCTAACCGTGAAGCCGCTGACCCTCATCACGTGACAGGGGACGGTCCATTTTTATTTATTTATTTTTAAAGTCTTTAACAAATTAACATTTAATGTCAAATAAATTAATTATTATTAAAATTATAATTAATGACTCCTTAGCAGGATTATCTGAGGAATACACAGCTAGCTGTTGCTAATGCTCACAGCCAAACTGTCTTCTGACTCAGTGTGTTTATATACTCCCTGGCCACTTCATTAGGTACACTAGTCCCCTTCATTAGGTACACTAGTCCACTTCATTAGATACACTAGTCCCCTTCACCAGGTACACTAGTCCCCTTCACCAGGTACACTAGTCCCCCTCATCAGGTACACTAGTCCCCCTCATCAGGTACACTAGTCCCCTTCATCTGGTACACTAGTCCCCTTCATTAGGTACACTAGTCCACTTCATTAGGTACACTAGTCCCCTTCACCAGGTACACTAGTCCCCTTCATTAGGTACACTAGTCCACTTCATCAGGTACACTAGTCCCCTTCATTTGGTACACTAGTCCCCTTCATTAGGTACACTAGTCCACTTCATCAGGTACACTAGTCCCCTTCATTTGGTACACTAGTCCCCTTCATCAGGTACACTAGTCCCCTTCATTAGGTACACTAGTCCACTTCATTAGGTACACTAGTCCCCTTCACCAGGTACACTAGTCCCCTTCATTAGGTACACTAGTCCACTTCATCAGGTACACTAGTCCCCTTCATTTGGTACACTAGTCCCCTTCATTAGGTACACTAGTCCACTTCATCAGGTACACTAGTCCCCTTCATTTGGTACACTAGTCCCCTTCATCAGGTACACTAGTCCCCTTCATTAGGTACACTAGTCCACTTCATTAGGTACACTAGTCCCCTTCATTAGGTACACTAGGCCACTTCATTAGGTACACTAGTCTCCTTCATTAGGTACACTAGGCCACTTCATTAGGTACACTAGTCCCCTTCATTAGGTACACTAGTCCCCTTCATCAGGTACACTAGTCCCCTTCATTAGGTACACTAGTCCACTTCATTAGGTACACTAGTCCCCTTCATCAGGTACACTAGTCCACTTCATTAGGTACACTAGTCCCCCTCATCAGGTACACTAGTCCCCTTCATTTGGTACACTAGTCCCCTTCATTAGGTACACTAGTCCCCTTCATTTGGTACACTAGTCCCCTTCATCAGGTACACTAGTCCACTTCATTAGGTACACTAGTCCCCTTCATTAGGTACACTAGTCCACTTCATTAGGTACACTAGGCCACTTCAGCAGGTACACTAGTCCCCTTCATTAGGTACACTAGTCCCCTTCATTTGGTACACTAGTCCCCTTCATCAGGTACACTAGTCCACTTCATTAGGTACACTAGTCCCCTTCCTTAGGTACACTAGTCCCCTTCCTTAGGTACACTAGTCCCCTTCATTAGGTACACTAGTCCACTTCAACAGGTACACTAGTCCACTTCATCAGGTACACTAGTCCCCTTCATCAGGTACACTAGTCCACTCATCAGGTACACTAGTCTAATCAGAAACAGAATACCAGAACCTTCATCTGTTTTCACTGCAAGCTCAGAGTATAAGATCAGAGGAGGGAGACGAGAGACAAGGGCAGATATAAAGATGTCTTCATGTGACCCTGTGACCTGTGTGGGGCTCTGGACCAGAGGTTGGGAACCAGGTGACTCACCTGTCTATATAACATAAGAGACGGATGAAGCAGACGGAGCCCAGAGACGTTTCTCTCAGTTTATTTCAGCCTGAAAGCAAAGCAGCCTGAAGTCAACACACACACACACACACACACACACACACTGCTGGCTGAACAGTAGCCAGAGGTCAGAGGTCACTGGTAGGACTGTCTACCGGAGTCACAGATTTATTACTATAGTTCCAGCATAAAGATCCTGGAGGTCAGAGGTCACCCTGAGGTTGCCATGGCTACGCCCACTAACAACCAAGCCCGCTGATGGAGCCGATGCGGTCCATCTTCATCCCGAAGCATCCTCTTCCTCCCACCATCGACTTGCGGCTCCGCCTCCTCATCTTGGCCTGGCGCTGCAGGAAGTCGAGGAAGAACCGCGGCACCGCCTCCCGCCTGCTGGTCAAGGGGGCGGGGCGTCCTGCAGAGCCTTCAGTGATGTCGTCAGGTGTGGGCGGGGCCAAGATGAGAGAGGACAGGTGAGAGCCGAACAGAGAGTGCAAGACCTGAAGATACAGAAGGTGATCACATGATGAACACATGAACAGATAATGGACACCTGATGGACACATGATGAACACATGATGAACACATGAACAGATAATGGACACCTGATGGACACATGATGAACACATGATGAACACAGGATGAACACCTGAACAAATAATGGACATGATGGACACATGATGAACACCTGAACAAATAATGGACATGATGGACACATGATGAACACATGATGAACACCTGAACAAATAATGGACATGATGGACACATGATGAACACCTGAACAAATAATGGACATGATGGACACATGATGAACACATGATGAACACCTGAACAAATAATGGACATATGATGAACACATGATGAACACCTGAATAAATAATGGACATATGATGAACACATGATGAACACCTGAACAAATAATGGACATATGATGAACACATGATGAACACCTGAATAAATAATGGACATATGATGAACACATGATGAACACCTGAACAAATAATGGACATATGATGAACACATGATGAACACCTGAATAAATAATGGACATGATGGACACATGATGAACACCTGATGAACACCTGAACAAACAATGGACATATGATGAACACATGATGAACACCTGAACAAATAATGGACATGATGGACACATGATGAACACATGATGAACACCTGAACAAATAATGGACATGATGGACACATGATGAACACCTGATGAACACCTGAACAAATAATGAACACATGATGAACACATGATGAACACCTGAACAAATAATGGACATGATGGACACATGATGAACACATGAACAAATAATGGACATGATGGACACATGATGAACACATGATGAACACCTGAACAAATAATGGACATGATGGACACATGATGAACACATGATGAACACCTGAACAAATAATGGACATGATGGACACATGATGAACACCTGAACAAATAATGGACATGATGGACACATGATGAACACATGATGAACATCTGAACAAATAATGGACATGATGGACACATGATGAACACCTGAACAAATAATGGACATGATGGACACATGATGCACACATGATGAACACCTGAACAAATAATGGACATGATGGACACATGATGAACACCTGAACAAATAATGGACATGATGAACACATGATGAACACCTGAACAAATAATGGACATGATGGACACATGATGAACACATGATGAACACCTGAACAAATAATGGACATGATGGACACATGATGAACACCTGAACAAATAATGGACATGATGGACACATGATGAACACATGATGAACACCTGAACAAATAATGGACATATGATGAACACATGATGAACACCTGAATAAATAATGGACATGATGGACATATTATGAACACATGATGAACACCTGAACAAATAATGGACATGATGGACACATGATGAACACCTGATGAACACCTGAACAAATAATGAACACATGATGAACACATGATGAACACCTGAACAAATAATGGACATGATGGACACATGATGAACACATGATGAACACCTGAACAAATAATGGACATATGATGAACACATGATGAACACCTGAACAAATAATGGACATATGATGAACACATGATGAACACCTGAACACATGATGGACACATGATGAACACAAACATATGATGAACACATGATGAACACATGATGAACACATGGTGAACACAAACATATGATGAACACATGATGAACACATGATGAACACATGATGAACACAAACATATGATGAACACATGATGAACACATGATGAACACAAACATATGATGAACACATGATGAACACAAATATATGATGAACACATGGTGAACACAAACATATGATGAACACATGATGAACACATGAACACATGGTGAACACATGATGAACACATGATGAACACAAACATATGATGAACACATGATGAACACATGATGAACACATGATGAACACATGATGGACACAAACATATGATGAACACATGATGAACACATGGTGAACACTTGATGAACACAAACATATGATGAACACATGATGAACACATGATGAACACATGAACACATGGTGAACACATGATGAACACCTGTTTGTCATCTCTGTGAGGTGAAGGTCTCGTCTCCACGGCGACGATGATGAAGAGGAGGAGAAGGAGAGGAAGGAGGGAGGTGGAAGATGAAGTGGCAGCCATCTTTGTTTGGAAGGAAAAATAAGGAAGCTTTAATTTAAACTAATCACACGTTACCGTGACAACAGGTCTATGCCGTATTCTGATTGGCTGGACTGCAGCTCCACCAGCTGGTCAGAGGACTGATTGATTGGTTAATGCTCCGTCCTCACCTCTAGGTCTGCTTCAGCTCTAGTCTGAGTTCATTAGGATTTAACTCTAAACTGAAATGAATGTCTGGGACAGACTGAGCAACACGTTGAGCAATACGTTGACTATCACTGAGCAACACGTTGAGCAACACGTTGATCAATATGTTGAGCAACACGTTGACTATCACTGAGCAATACGTTGATCAATACGTTGAGCAACACGTTGAGCAATACGTTGACTCACTGAGCCATATGTTGAGCAATACGTTGAGCAACACGTTGACTATCACTGAGCCATATGTTGATCAATACGTTGAGCAACACGTTGAGCAACACGTTGACTGTCACTGCTCAATACGTTGAGCAATACGTTGATCAATACGTTGAGCAATACATGGAGCAATACGTTGATCAATACGTTGATCAATACGTTGACTGTCACTGAGCCATATGTTGATCAATACGTTGATCAATACGTTGACGATCACTGAGCCATACGTTGAGCAATACGTTGAGCAATACGTTGAGCAATACGTTGAGCAATACGTTGATCAATACATTGACGATCACTGAGCCATACGTTGAGCAATACGTTGATCAATACGTTGAGCAACACGTTGACTATCACTGAGCAATACGTTGAGCAATACGTTGATCAATACATTGACTATCACAGAGCAATACGTTGAGCAATATGTTAATCAATATGTTGATCAATACGTTGATCAGTACGTTGACTATCACTGATCAATACTTTGATCAATACGTTGAGCAATACGTTGATCAATACGTTGAGCAACACGTTGACTATCACTGAGCAATACGTTGAGCAATACGTTGATCAATACATTGACTATCACAGAGCAATACGTTGAGCAATATGTTAACCAATATGTTGATCAATACGTTGATCAACACGTTGACTATCACTGATCAATACGTTGACTATCACTGATAATACATTGATCAATTTGTTGACTATCACTGAGCAACACGTTGATCAACACGTTGACTATCACTGATTAATACATTGATCAACACGTTGACTATCACTGATTAATACATTGCTCAACACGTTGACTATCACTGATTAATTCATGGTGTTAAATGTGTTTAATCATTTTAATTTCAGTCAGAATGACCTGTAATGTCGTAACAGGTCATATTTTATCAGAGTGTTTTTCTGAACCTGTATCTTAGAAACAGAATTAAATCATTCAACCAGATTAAATGATGGATCAAACATTGAATCAGCTGACACTTACTGGACCAGGACCAGACGTTCCTCTGATGACCTCCAGGGACTCGGCCGCTCGTCGATAGATTGATTTGTTTCCAGAGGAAGGAACTGATCATCAGAGTTTGTCTCTGTCCTGTCTCACATCAGGACGGGTCGGTTCTACGGGCCGACGCCGGGCCGCCACTTTAATACCCCCTGGTCTGTGAAGTCACACATTCTTACTGCTGTTGCCCTGGCAACGGCCACACACACACACACACACACACACACACACACACACACACACACACACACTCATCATGGACGCCTAACGTGTGAAAATAAAAACCTCCTCCAGGACCGTCCTCAGACTTTGCTGGGGGGCCTTGAGGAAGGTCCTGATGAGGATGCTCGCTGGGTTCATCTTCATCCCGCCTCCCTCGGCCAATCAGACGCCAGCATCCAGCCTGCAGCCCCAACACACTCCTGACCTCCGACCTCCGCCGTCCTGCCTCCTCATAAACCGTCACCGTGGAGACCAGGCTGTGCTCAACAACTATTTCCTGTAGAAGGGGGCGGGGCCACGGAGGTTCACATGGTCCCATGGATAGGTGTGTGTGTTTAATGACCACCCCCCCGATTGTCTTTGTCCCGGTCAGACAAGACCCCACCCCCCATTCACGCTCTGACGTCATCAGCCACGCATAAAACACACACACACACACACACACACACATTAACACTCACTCACGACAATAGGTCATCAATCACTGTATCACAACAACACAACTTATTATCTGTCTCTGTGAGGACATGCAGCACACACACTCACACAGACACACTAACACACATACAAACACGCACACAACCACTGACACACATACACTAACACATAAACCAGGTTAACCAGGAAGTCCTAATCACTCCAGCTAAATGATGCTAACTCTCGGTTAGCTTTAGCTTTAGCTGCAGCAGAGTCATACGCAAGAAGCTAAGCTAATGTTGTAGCATGATCAGCTGATGTGGACAGTACTCAGGGTAAGTGGATGACCTGACAGGAAGCAGGAAGTTACTGAACAACCAGGGGAATCAAAAGCTAGCTGCTAATGATAATGCTAGGTGACGATAGGTCACACTGATCAGCTGAAGTTGAACCAGGTTTCAACCACCGTCTGTAGAACCGGTGGATGCCATGACAGCTCCTCTCCCAAAGCAAGTAGAGCTCCCCCTGGTGGCTGGCTGCATTATAGGTCATAAGCTCCACCCCCTCCATCTTAGTGGGCGGGACTAAACACACGTCACATACATTTTAGGTAGTTAATATAATGCTGATTTATGTTCAATTTGAGCTATAAAAACAGGAAGTGATGATGATGACGGTTGCCATGACAACGTGTAACTAAGCATCTGTCTGTAAATGTAAACTTTAGTGTGCTTGTCATTAGCTAGCTAGCTACGTTAGCTCTGTGTGTGGAGTTAGTATTTATGATGGGGCTGGGTTTAAATGTTGTTAGTGACTGGTGGAGGTGGAGCAGAGAGCTGAGCTGATCCAGAACCTGGACCAGGTCTAGACTCAGACTGACCAACGGGAGGAAGAGGAGGAGGAGGAGGAGGAGGAGGAGGAAGATGTAAATAATAAATAATGTTTTCAAGGTAACTGACATAGACAGAGGGTCCACTGGGCGGCGCTGTTCAGTGCTAATGCTAACACATTTAGCTGATGAGGGAACCGTGTGTAATTCGTGTGTTTTTACTCTAATGAAGCGTTTTAAACTCCTCACGGCCGTTGCTCATCACCAGGCAACCGGCGGCTTTGGTCCAAGCTCCCCGACCACTGACGTCACTGTGTGTGTGTGTGTGAGTGAGCTCCTGTTATTATGAAGCTGTGGGGGCCGGCCTTTCATGAAACACTACTTTCATGGACGGGTCCTCACAGAGATAGAAACAGCAGTGTGTGTGTGTGTGTGTGTGTGTGTGTGTGTGTGTGTGTGTGTGTGTGTATGTGTGTGTGTGTGTGTTGCGTTCAGGTGCAGTCAGTGAAGGCAGCACTCAGTCATCTTTTACTCTTTATTCAGTCTCTGTGTTTTAGATACAAAACATCAACAATGGAATCACAGCCAGGGGGGCGGAGTCAGAGCCGCCGTGACCTCTGACCTCCCACCCCCAGCCGCATGCGGGGGAGGGGGGTTCAGAGGTCACCAGGTGTCAGTCGGTTGCCGCGGCGACAGAGATGATGGCAGGCAGGTGAGAGCTTCAGTTGATCTTCGGGTGGCGGAAGTCTTTGCCGGCGAACTTGGCTTTGTCCCCGAGCTCCTCCTCGATCCTGAGGTCAGAGGTCAGAGGTCAGAGGTCAGCTCTTACTTTGTAAAATCAACCACACTGCTTTTATTTTGTTAAAGACAGGAAGCTCTCACCTCATCAGCTGGTTGTATTTAGCCAGACGCTCTGACCTGCAGGGGGCGCCAGTCTTAATCTGAGAGAGAGACAGGTAGAGACAGGTAGAGACAGACAGAGAGACAGATAGAGACAGGTAGAGACAGGTAGAGACAGACAGAGAGACAGATAGAGACAGACAGAGAGACAGGTAGAGAGACAGAGAGAGAGACAGGTAGAGACAGACAGAGAGACAGATAGAGAGACAGGTAGAGACAGATAGAGAGACAGGTAGAGACAGGTAGGGACAGGTAGAGACAGACAGAGAGACAGATAGAGACAGACAGAGAGACAGGTAGAGAGACAGAGAGAGAGACAGGTAGAGACAGGTAGAGACAAACAGGTAGAGACAGACAGAGAGACAGATAGAGACAGACAGAGAGAGAGGTAGAGACAGGTGTAGATACAGGTAGAGACAGGTAGAGACAGACAGAGAGACAGATAGAGAGACAGGTAGAGACAGATAGAGAGACAGGTAGAGACAGACAGAGAGACAGAGAGACAGACAGAGACAGAGAGTTTGTCAGTGAATTAGTTAAAATGAAACAACTTTATTTTTGTTTCGCTTCCCTTTGACTATTAACCTGTCCGTCTGACCACCTGTCTGTCTACCTGTCTGCCCACCTGTCTGACCACCTGGCTGTCTGTCTGACCACCTGTCTGTCTACCTGTCTGCCCACCTGTCTGACCACCTGTCTACCTGTCTGTCTACCTGTCTGACCACCTGTCTGTCTACCTGTCTACCTGTCTGACCACCTGTCTGTGTACCTGTCTACCTGTCTGACCACCTGTCTGTCTACCTGTCTACCTGTCTGACCACCTGTCTGTCTACCTGTCTACCTGTCTGACCACCTGTCTGTCTACCTGTCTATCTATCTGACCACCTGTCTGTCTACCTGTCTATCTATCTGACCACCTGTCTGTCTACCTGTCTACCTGTCTGACCACCTGTCTGTCTACCTGTCTATCTATCTGACCACCTGTCTGTCTACCTGTCTACCTGTCTGACCACCTGTCTGTGTACCTGTCCGGTGCAGAGTCCAACCACCAGGTCAGAGATGAAGGTGTCTTCAGTCTCTCCAGAGCGATGGCTGACCATCACACCCCAACCACTGCTCTGAGCCAGCTTACACCTGAGAGACAGACAGGTAGAGAGGAGAGAGAGGGAGAGAGAGACAGGTAGGGAGGAAAGACAGACAGGTAGAGAGGACAGAGAGGGAGAGAGAGACAGGTAGGGAGGAGAGAGAGGGAGAGAGAGACAGGTAGGGAGGAAAGACAGACAGGTAGAGAGGACAGAGAGGGAGAGAGAGACAGGTAGGGAGGAGAGAGAGGGAGAGAGAGACGGGTAGGGAGGAAAGACAGACAGGTAGAGAGGAGAGAGAGAGAGACAGGTAGAGAGGAAAGACAGACGGGTAGAGAGGACAGAGAGGGAGAGAGAAACAGGTAGGGAGGAGAAGGAGAAAGCAGGGAAAATGTTTAATAAGACAAATGTGGTGCAAATACAATAAAAACTAACAGACAGGTAGACAGGTAGATAGACAGGTGGACAGACAGGTAGATAGACAGGTGGACAGACAGGTAGATAGACAGGTAGACAGGTAGACAGGTAGATAGACAGGTGGACAGACAGGTAGATAGACAGGTGGACAGACAGGTAGATAGACAGGTAGACAGGTAGACAGGTAGATAGACAGGTGGACAGACAGGTAGATAGACAGGTGGACAGACAGGTAGACAGACAGGTAGACAGGTAGACAGACAGACAGACAGACAGACAGACAGGTAGACAGGTAGACAGACAGACAGGTAGACAAGTAGACAGACAGGTAGACAGACAGGTAGACAGGCAGACAGGTGGACAGACAGGCAGACAGACAGACAGGTAGACAGACAGGCAGACAGGTAGACAAGACAGGTAGACAGGCAGACAGACAGGTAGACAGACAGGTAGACAGACAGGTGTCTTACGCCTGGATGGACTCGGTCACTGAGCCGATCTGGTTGACTTTGAGCAGCAGACAGTTGCAGGCCTTCTTCTCCACCGCCTGCTGGATCCTCTTAGGATTGGTCACCGTCAGGTCGTCTCCTACGATCTGATTGGTTAGAAACACAGGTGAGTTATTACCAGAGCTCCGCCCTCCTCTGACTACCTGTCTGTCTACCTGTTTGTCTCACCTGGATGTCCACAGACGCGGTGAACTTGGCCCACTGCTCCCAGTCGTCCTGGTCGAATGGGTCCTCGATGGACTGAACTGAAGACAGACAGAGAAGATGAGACAGTGACCCCTGGAGGCCGGAGGCTGCTACAGCACCTCCACCGTCATTTATAAGAACCTTCAGTGTGGATTCTTCCTATTGGTTGAATGTTTTAAAGTGTGGACGTCATGGATCCAGGACGTCCTGATGGACCACGCTGCAGGTTTTTACCGGGGTAGCCCTTGATGAAGCTGCGGTACAGGTCTCCCAGCTTCTCGCCGCTGATGTGTCTGGACGGGTCGTCGGGAGACTTGAAGTCCAGGTCGTACTTTCCGCTGCGGAAGAACTCGGAGGCGGCCACGTCCATGCCGATGATGATCTTGTCGGGGTAGCCGGCCTTCTCGATGGCCGTCTTCAGCAGCTCCAGAGCTGTGGGACAGCAACAGATGAGGACATGCCAAAGCCACAGTGTAGTTTCAGACAGACAGGTGGAGGTCTTACCCTCGTTGTTCTCCAGGATATTGGGGGCGAATCCTCCCTCATCTCCCACGTTGGTGGCGTCCTTGCCGTACTTGGCCTTGATGACGTTCTTCAGGTTGTGGTAGACCTGGAGACACAGCGGAGACACGGTGAGACGACAGACGCAGGACAGAGTTTACCAGACGTCCAAACGCTCAGCACCTCAGCTCCGATCCTCATGGCCTCGTGGAAGTTGGCGGCTCCGATGGGAAGAATCATGAACTCCTGCATAGCCAGTTTGTTTCCAGCGTGGCTTCCTCCGTTGATCACGTTGAACGCCTGAACAGAAAGACGAGGCATCAGGAACCCTAAGACGCTCACACTCGTGTTAGCTAGCTGCACATGCTAACGATGCAAACATGCCAACATTATGGACACATCTGCTAAAGATAGCCCCTCCCACTAAACATAAGCCCCTCCTACTCACAGGAACAGGAAGTATGACGTCTTTGTGTCCAGCAAGGTCAGCAATGTGGCGGTAGAGAGGAACTCCCTTCTCTGCTGCTCCGGCTTTGCAGACGGCCAGCGACACGCCGAGGATAGCGTTAGCACCGAACTTAGCTAGGGGGAGACAGACAGGTCAGAGACAGAGAGAGAGACAGAGACAGACAGGACAGACACAGACAGGTCACAGAGAGAGACAGGTCAGACAGACAGGTTCTTACATTTGTTCTCAGTGCCGTCCAACTCCAGCATGAACTTGTCAATCTTCTCCTGATCAACAACACTGAAGTTCTGGAAACAGAGAGACAGAAATAATAATCAATAACTGATTAATAACGATTAGTAACTGGTCAATAACTGATTGATAACAGTTAATAACTAATTTATAACTGTTAATAACTGATCAATAACTATTAATAACTACTAATAACTGATTAATAACTGTTAATAACAGTTAATAACTATTAATAGCTGTTAATGACTGGTTAATAACTGATTAATAGCTGTCAATAACAGTTTATAACTATTAATAACTGGTTAATAACTGATCAATAACTGGTTAATAACTTGTACCTTCGCGATCAGTTTGGGGGCGATGTCCTTGTTCACGTGGTCCACAGCCTTGATGGTTCCTGCACACAGACACACATGTCAGCAGCGTGGGCGTAGAGCCCTCCACCCTCCACCAGGGGGCTGCCTTGCTCCTACCTTTGCCCAGGTAGCGGCTCTTGTCTCCATCACGAAGCTCCAGTGCCTCGTGGACTCCAGTGGACGCTCCGCTGGGGACGGCGGCCCTGAACAGACCTGGAGACAGTTGGACGTTACTGGACACCCAGACCGATGCTAAATGCTAACCATGCTAACCATGCTAACAGCTGGTTCCTCACCCTTGGCTGTCCACAGGTCCACCTCCACTGTGGGGTTTCCTCTGGAGTCCAGGATCTCCCGGGCGTGGATTTTAGTGATAGACATCCTGACTGAGACAGAGACAGGTGGGGGACAGACAACACACCAGGTGAGCTGTTGGGTCCCAGTATAAGAGGACAGATTAGACCCTGTCCTGATATACTAGGACAGACTGGACCCTGTCCTGGTCTATGAGGACAGATTAGACCCTGTCCTGATATACGAGGACAGATTAGACCCTGTCCTGATATACCAGGACAGACTGGACCTTGTTCTGGTCTATGAGGACAGATTAGACCCTGTCCTGGTCTATGAGGACAGATTAGACCCTGTCCTGATATACGAGGACAGATTAGACCCTGTCCTGGTCTATGAGGACAGACTGGACCTTGTCCTGGAGAGTCAAACACTCATCCTGCTCTGTTGTCACTGAGATCAATAAAGTTTAAGTGAGTTTGAATGCTGAGAGGTAAAGAGTGACCTTCAGACATAACTACAGATAAACTGGAGGGCTAACTGTGTGTTAGCATGTTTGTGTTAGCATGTATTAGCATGTGTGTGTGCACATGTGTGTGTGTTAGCATGTGTGTGTGTGTTAGCATGTGTGTGTGTTAGCATGTGTGTGTGTGTTAGCATGTGTGTGTGTTAGCATGTGTGTGTGTGTTAGCATGTCAGACCTGCTGCAGAGATCCTGTGTAAAGCCATCATGAATCCATGTCCCCTGTCAGACCCCACCCACCCCCTCCATCAGCCAATCAGAGACCTGCACTCGTGACTGGCAGCCAATGGGACCAAGAGGAGAGAGGGAGAGACCATTCTGCTCATGGGGGGTGTTTGTCCTCTGAGTCTGTCCTCTGTCCCAGTTATTTATACTCTCGTCTGCAGAGTAAAAGCCTTTGACCTTTTCCCAGACCTTTCTACCGAGGTCATGACTTCCAGCGTCTCTGGTCGAGTTACACTCACTAATGTTTGTGACATTTCAACAAGTATTTGGATGTGAACTGATCTCAGATGAACTTCATCACCTCAGATCTGCAGTCAAAGTACAGGAGATCGATATGTGGCCGCACCGTTAGCCACGTTAGCATGACTGTTTGATTAGCAGTCATTAGCAGTGAGAATAGCATCCGTAACGCTAACAGCGCTACGTGAGGGAGTGTCTCTCAACAGGACAACAGCTGAGCACAGACAGACTGGGGTTTCTATCCCTGTGAGGACCTGACCCCTGACCCCTGACCTTTACCCCGACACCAGGTCTGAACACGTTTATAAGGCGTGAAATATTAAACAGGTTCTAATATTAAACAGGTTCTAATATTAAACAGGTTCTAATATTAAACAGGTTCTAACTCCATCAATCTAATCAGGATGTTCTCAGTGTGTAGTTCACTGTCATCTCGTTAATCACAGTTTTCTGTTCAAACATAAATAATTAGTTTTCTCTGCAGCTCAGTTCAGAGGCTCACATTCATCTCTCTCTCTGTCTCTCTCTCTCTGTCTCTCTGTCTCTAGCTCTGTCTCTATCTCTCTGTGTCTCTCTCTGTGTCTCTGTCTGTCTCTCTGGCTCTGTCTCTGTCTCTCTGTCTCTAGCTCTGTCTCTATCTCTCTGTGTCTCTCTCTGTGCCTCTGTCTGTCTGTCTCTCTCTGTCTCTCTCTCTCTGTCTCTCTGTCTCTAGCTCTGTCTCTATCTCTCTGTGTCTCTCTCTCTGTGTCTCTGTCTGTCTCTCTGTCTCTATCTCTCTGTGTCTCTCTCTCTCTCTGTGTCTCTCTCTGTCTCTCTGTCTGTCTCTCTAGCCCTGTCTCTCTGTCTCTCTCTCTCAGCCTCTCTATCTCTGTGTCTCTATCTGTGGGTGGACTTTGTGCCCCTGCACGTCGTCTGTCAGGTTTCAGCCTGTCTGACCTTCAGTGAGCTGAAAGTCAAAGCTCTGACAGTTTTAGTTTCTTGGTTGCTGCAGGTTTTGAGGAGGCTTCAGAACAAAGGAAGTGATTTGACGCCACACCTGTGAAAACTGGACTCTCCAAGTGAAGTGAAGCAGGTCGTCAGCCAAACAGGAAGCAGTCGAGACACTTTCTCTGTTCAAAGTTTTCAACCACCCAGGAAGCTGTCTGCTGTTTCATCCTACCTGAGAAGTGTGTTCAGAGGAGGAGAGGGGAGTTGTCTCTGGCCGTCTGTCTGTCTGTCCGTCTGACTGTCCGACTGACGTGGAAAGTGTCCCTCTGTCTGGCTGCAGGGTTTTTATAGACGCTCCCTACAAGGGGAGGAGGAGGCAGGGTGGAGCGTCAGGGAGCGTCTGCATGGGCTCAGACGGCAGGAAACAGAAAAACCAGAACAACTTTGATGTTTCTGGTTTTTATTTACCAGGCATGGAGATATTTAGTTCTAATTTGTTAATAGAAGTTCCACCTACACAGACTGCAGCAGCAGCATTAGCACGTTAGCAGCAGCTAAAGCAGTACTAACATCATCATGTAGTGTTAGCAAGAATAATAACTACAGAGGCTATAGTTGTTTCAGAAAGGTTAGCCATGTTAGCATGTTGTATGTGCATTGTTAGCACTGCAAGAGAAGCAGCATTAACAATATTAGCATTGACTTCAGGAGTTTTAGCTGCTATTATGGCGATATTAGCCGTGTTAGCATGTTTGTTCAATCAACAGTGTTAGAAGTTAGCTAATAGGTAGCATTAACATTTGAGGTTGTTAGCCATAAGAGAACCAGTATTAGTAGAAGACGTGGTATTGGAGCGTGTTTTAGCATTGTTAGCAACATTAGATAAGTATTAAAAGTTACACCGCCAATGGTGTTGTAATAGTTGCACCTTATAGGTTGTAGCAAAATTAGCATATTAGCAGCAGTTGAGTTGTAGTTGCTGCATTAGCAGATTAGTAGTATTAGCAACAGTATCAGTAAATCTAGCAGTTATTATAGAATGGCTAGTTGTGTTAGCATGTTTGTTACATCAAGAGTACTAGACGCTGTAGCAGCAATGGATTAGTAATATCTGCTTTAGCATTTTTAGCCGTGGTGAACAGCAACAGAAAGAGTATTAGTAGAAGTAGTAGTGGTATTAGCTATTTAGAGTTTTAGCAGTAGTAGCATTGTTAGCAACGTTAACTGTTGTTACAAGTTATAGCATTAGTGGTGTTATAATAATTGTACCTTAGCACAATTAGCATGATTAGCAGTAGTTGAGTGGTAGTGTGTCCATTAGCATGATTAGTGGTAGTTGGGTGGTAGTGTGTCCATTAGCATGGTTAGCGGTAGTTGGGTGGTAGTGTGTCCATTAGCATGGTTAGCGGTAGTTGGGTGGTAGTGTGTCCATTAGCATGGTTAGCGGTAGTTGGGTGGTAGTGTGTCCATTAGCATGGTTAGCGGTAGTTGGGTGGTAGTGTGTCCATTAGCATGGTTAGCGGTAGTTGAGTGGTAGTGTGTCCATTAGCATGATTAGCGGTAGTTGGGTGGTAGTGTGTCCATTAGCATGATTAGCAGTAGTTGAGTGGTAGTGTGTCCATTAGCATGATTAGCGGTAGTTGGGTAGTAGTGTGTCCATTAGCATCGTTAGCGGTAGTTGGGTGGTAGTGTCTCCATTAGCATGGTTAGCGGTAGTTAGTAGGAACATTCATTCATTCCTTCATGTTCTGTTGTAGAACAACTGTGAACACCACGTTCACAGTTGTTAGCAGTAGAAGTAGCATTAGCTGGAGAGTTAGCAATTGTAGCATTGTTTGCAATACTAGCTAATTATTAGACGTTGTATAGTCAGCAATATTAGCAAACCTGGAGCATTTGTAGCAGTAGTTAGCAATAGTAAACCTGTATGAGCGGGAGTAGTATTGATATTATGTTTCAGGGGTTGAGTTGTTGAAGCATCGTTAGCAACATTTGCTAGTCGTACTATCAGTGGTGTTATCATTGTTGTACTCAACAGGTGAGTGGTGGCAGCCGCGTTAGCATCTTCAGCAGTAGTCTCCCAGAAACAGTATTAGCAATATATTAGAAACAGCAACTATAGCAACTTTTATTGCTGTGTGACAGTCGATGATTAACAGTCGATGAGGAACCCTGTCACCCTGGTTTTTATGAATCTCTTATTTTATTTTTACTCTTTTTAATAAAACATACTCATGTCCCTCCATGTGTCTCCGTCCCCAGGCTGAATGGAGTGAACCATCGTGACGGTCCCTAATCCAAACAGAGAAGGTCAAAGTTCATCTCAGATGGAAACGTGAGACCGTCTCAGCATTTACTGCAAAGGGCAGTAACCCCACAAACACAAACCTTACCCTTTACACTCACCTTTAGCTGTACCTCACACACACTCTGTCCAGCGTCCCGTAGCCTTTACAGACGACTAAATATAGCTGCACATGACTGGACGGCTCATTTACACATACTGTATACATGCAATATGCATCACCTACAGTCCATCAGACTCCTGGTTGATATGTGTATTAATTGTAGTTAATAGTATTAGTATTAGTGTTGTTAAAGTATAGTTGTGATGAGTCGTTTATAGTAGTAGTAACAGTATCAGAAGCACTATTAACCATCGTAACGTTAGCAACAGAAATACTACCTATATTAGCATCATCATGTTAATAGCACTGATGAACAGAGTACTGGTAGTATTAGCACTGTTAGCATTAGTACAAGTACTAGTAACAGCAAGCAATAACAGAATTAGTTTAGTTATAGTTAACAGTTGTTAGCGTGATAGCAAATGTTTAATTAATGTTCAGGCTCATTTAGAATCAGTGGTGTTGTATTAGCACCTTTAGCAGTAGCTAGCAGTAAGACTAGCCATTTACACAATAGTAATATGCTAGCATTTATTTTTGTAAATATCTGTATACCCACTGAGAGACTTTAGCAACTGAGTATTAGCATTAGCGGTGACGTAACTCTGCTGTGTTATGGACTCGCGGCTGTTCTTCCTTGTTCCTGTGACTTTCATTAAGTCACATGCAATAATACTCTTGTAGGCAAAAAATGTGTTCGGATATGTTAATCTATTTAATAATTTGCAAAACAAAAGCATAAAAAGGTCGAACAAAGAACTCAAAAACAAAAGACTTCCTGTGCGCCGCACCTGAATCAATTAGCGTGCACCTTAAATGTTCACTCAGGTGAGCAGTGACAATGGCTCCTCCAGTTAGCATCAGTGGATGATAGCGGTAGGACAAGTGGTAGCCGTTGTTTTGGATGGTTAGCCATGTTGGCATATTTGGGTATAAATGTTAAATCAGCAGCACTAGAGATCGTAGCAGCAGTAGAGCACTAATACTGGCGTTATTAGCTTTAACCGTAGTTAGCAGAAGTAGCAGCAGTAATGCTTCAGGTGTTTTAACCGCTGTGTTAGCATGTCGGCATATTTGTATATTTGTTTAATCGGCAGAGCTAGGAGTTGTAGCAGCACGGGAGTTTTAGCATTAGCATTAGTTGTTGTTAGCAATTGTGTCTTGTGAGGTTTAACAGTTTTGTCACTATTAGCACCGTTAGCTAAGAAGTGGAAGCATACTGGTCGCAGCTTATAATAATAATAATAATAATGCATTTTATTTATAGGCGCCTTTCTTGGCACTCAAGGACACCGTACATACATTCATAAAAGAAACAGCAATTCATAAAAAGAAACAGCAATTCATAAAAGAAACAGCAATTCATAAAAAGAAACAGCAATTCATAAAAGAAACAGCAGAGAATAAAATATGGGGGGGGGGGGGGAGGCAGAGTAATTGTCATCAAGTGGAATAGGCAGTTTTAAACAGATATGTTTTGAGTTGAGATTTGAAATGGGGAAATGAATCAATATTTCTGAGTTGGGGTGGTAGTGAATTCCAGAGACGGGGAGCAGAGCGGCTGAATGCTCTGCTCCCCGTGGTGGTAAGACGGGCAGTAGGGACAGACAGATGTACGGAGGAAGATGTACATTAGCATGACAGCAGCAGGTTGATGTGACGCCTTCATCTTCCTGGACAGAAGACGGTAGGGACGGTGGACAGCAGGGATCAGATGGTGGACCTCTACAGTCTCAGTGTGATCATTGTTTTAGTCAGAACTGATGAATTTAGGAGTAAAACAGGGAGAGACGTGATCTGATCCAGTCTGTCAGTAACTGGGTCAGACTGGGCTACGTCAAGACAATGGTTGGACAGACGTTAATCATGTGTCCTAATGTCCCATAGTCTAGTTCATGTATGAGTGGGACACGTTTAGTCGTGTTGACATTAAAGTGAAACAGCAGAGATGAGGCAGTCAGTACTTCTGCCTCGTGGAGGGGGGCGCTAGTGAGCCACCGGGGGTCACGCTGCCGTGTGAAAGATAAAAATAGAAGAGTGTAAATCTGAGCTTAAAACATTCTCAGAACTAAACCTTCAGTCCAAACAGGAAGAAGAGATTTAGTCTGAAGGTTTAACAACCCAGTGTGACGATAAGGAGACCGTTTAGTTTTACATCCAGTGAACTCTCTTGTTCCTCTGGCCAAATGTTTACCTCATCAGTTAGAGTGGAACGGTGGATTTAACTTATTCTACTGGGTCCATTAATGTGAATGTGTCCGTCTACAGTAGAGTTCAGGTCAGAGGTGAAGGTGTGCTGCTGCATTCATGTCTATCATTAAACAGTAGAACCATGTTAGCTTGTTGCTATGCTGCCAGCTACGCTGTACTCTTACATAGACACAGCTAGCAGCTAACAGCTAGCAGCTAACAGCTAGCAGCTAACAGCTAGCAGCTAACAGCTAGCAGCTAGCAGCCAGCAGCCAACAGCTAGCAGCTAGGACTGGATGTAATTCTAATAATAATGATCAAACTGACTTGTTTTTAACGTGTGATGTGAATGTTTTCCCGCCGTCACCATCGCCGTGCTGAGCTCTGAACATGTACACATTCTATATTGATCACTGTGTAGCTGTATTATGTCGTATTATAAACACTAACTGTTCTATATTCATATATTGCTCCTATATATAAACAGGCTGTAGACTCAGACACACACACAGAAACCACGACAGCGTCGACAGAATAAACCTTTTATTGTGACTCGTTTCCACGGAGGCCGTGATTGGACGCTGGTCCGTGTCCACTGTCAAACATGTAACACTGGCTCCGTGCTTTAACACTCAGTGTGCAGCTCAGCTCCCACAGTCATTGCACCACATGGTCTTTACATGGAATAACATTTAAAACACTTTGATTTGTCCCTGGAGAGAATAACAACAAACTACTGAAGCTGTGGAGACGACGCGCTGGGGGAGGAGGTGGTGCCGGGGAGGTGGATGGAGGTGGCGTCCATCTCGTCTTACATGCCAGAATCCCGTAGGTGTTTGACAACAGTGAACAACTTGCTGGACAGTTGCCCACCGGTGGCATCTTTAATGCCCTTAACTATGATGATAGCTGTGGAGGCAGAGAGGGACACGGACCCACACTTTAGATTCATGCACACACACACACTTGAATGGTCACTGTTGTCCTGCCTGTCTTCCTGTCCTCCTGTCTCACCTGTCTTGGTCTTGCCCACACAGATCCCATACGTGTTGCCATCAGCGTCTGCTGAAGTCTTCAGGTCCAGAGTGTGCATCCCTTCAGTGTCCATCTGGTCCCGGAGCAGCCGGCATCTCTGTCCAGCGATGTGAACACCGGACTGACCGAAGCCTGACCGGTCACCGGACAGCTTCTTGATCTCGTCCACCTGAGAGACAGAGACAGGGACAGAGACAGAGACAGAGACAGGGACAGAGACAGGGACAGAGACAGACTTGTCATTAGCACATCTTTCCAGATTCAAAGCTTTTACTGGACTCTAAGGTAAACGGTACGTTACAAGTCACGTGCTCCCATAATGCTTTGGGAGACAGAAACAGGAAGTAATGTGTTTCCGTGGAGTCAGAGGCTTCAGCGTAGACCTGATCACTGATTAATGATGAAACTCAGCTCTGAGCTTTAAGAGCTTCAGCTGCCGTCCAACAGGAAACGAGTGAAACAAGTGAAGCCACAGTTTGGAAACATTCAGCTTCAGGCAGCTGAAAACAACAGGAAGTCGCTTCACCGTTGGTTCTGACTCAGATCGTAAACGTGTGGGTTTAGATCCCGCGTGGCTTCCTGAGCAGATCCTTATCGCTGGTGCTCATCATGAAGGTGGAGGAGAAGACACACACGGTTTGGACCACGTGTGCCGTCTCATCTGTGACTGACCGTTACCTTGATGAATTAATGGACCTGTGTGTTATTTATTAAGGCTGGGGGACGTGGTCTGGACGGAGGACACGGCAGTGTTTGAGCTGGTCTGACTTAAAGTGTGAAGAGTGGGAAGTAAGTTGCAGGAGGAACATGAAGACAAGAATGTGAGGACGGCAAGTCAAGACACGACACACACACACACACACACACACACACACACACACACACACACACACACACACACACACACACACACACATGAACACACCGCTGCCTGCACCACTTCCCCAAAACCAGCAGCCAATCACAGTGAAGACCTGTAGGAGGCTCATTTACCATGCAGTGTGACATAACATATACACACACCCACACACCCACACACACACACACACACACACACACACACACACACACACCATCACACACTAACACACAGTGTCACACATGGTAGAGTTTAAACCTTTAAATACAAAAATACAAACATAGATCTACTTCCTGCCATCAAACACAGTGTGTGTGTGTGTGTGTGTGTGTGTGTGTGTGTGTGTGTGTGTGTGTGTGTGTGTGTGTGTCAGAAACCAGAAGTGATCGTCTCCACTTCCTGTATTCAGTGTTTTTTGACAGCGTGTCCTTATAAGGCAGTCAGAGCTCTGTTCAGCCTGCAGCTCTAAAAACCCGCAGAAACAGCCGGAAACTGAGAAACACTGAAACGTCACAAACATCATGACAGACCTGCAACAAGCTCATGAGAGGAAGCTGCTGTACCGCTGCCACGCTGCCACAGCGCCAGGCTGCTCTAGGAACACTCAGGAGACGTTTCATTTATTTAGAAAAGCTCCAGAACAGACGCATCTGTAAACATGTATGTGTGTTTAACGGAAGCGCTGAGTGTGCTGAAGCTCTGAGCTCCTTCCTGTAAAGGGAAATTAAAAACCGCTACCTCTCTATAAAAAAGTGTTTCAGCTCAAAATAAGGGCGTAAACGGTTTTGTGTCTCTGCTCTGTGTTTGTCGCCGCTCGGATAAAAAAGGCTTTGTTCTGGGATGTTTGTCTCAGACTGAAGGACAACTAGACGCTTCACATTTCTGCCACTTATCTATTTATTTAGGTATTTATGTTTTCTGCAGCAAACCTGCACGGCCTGCTTCATTTCCTGCGGCGCCTGAATGCAGCAGCAGCTCCGCCCGCCTGCGCTGACAGAGCGGGAACCAGGCAGCAAACTGAACACGCCCAAAACTCAAGAAGAAGAAGAAGAAGCAGCACTAAAGGATTTTAAAGTCTTCTTTAAAGGACGACAGGTTCCTTTTCTAATGAGCTGAAACCGTCCAATGAGGCGGCTCGCCTGCAGGTGAGGTCACCTGACGTTGCGCTGAGGAATTTCAGTAAAAGTGTTTGAGTTTTAACGTCAGAGGAGACGCTGCAGCCCTGAGCGTGTTTTTACAGCTCACATCAGGGAGACGAGTCTTTAGAGCTGGTCGTGTGTGTCGGTGTGTGTAGGTGTGTGTTGGTGTGTGTTGGTGTGTGTCGGTGTGTGTAGGTGTGTGTCGTGTGTGCGTACCGTGATGCCTTTCAGGCCGTCCGTGGAGACCCAAATGCTCTCCTGGCCGGGTGTTGTCCCACAGATGGCTGCCTCTCCGACTGGGACCATGCCGGCTTGGTCTGCCGTCTTCAGGTTATCGATATACGACTGCCACGACATCCTGGCCAATAAGACACGGGTCAGGTCAGGTCAGATCAGATCAGTCTCTAAATCAACAGCAGTGCGTCTGTCAGCTGGGAGGGAGACACCACGTCAGCTTACCTGTGCAGGTAGAGTCTCAGTCAGGTGTGAGAAGGAGAGCAGAGAGAAGTGAAATGCAGAAAGAAGGAAGACGGCCGCTCTTTTATACGCCCGACCACTCCCAGCCTGCAGGCAGCTTCCTGCCTCGCTCACTGTCACACTCTCTGTCTCTCGCCCACTCTCTCTCACCTGGGAAGTAGAAAACCAGGAAGTAGTTCAACAAACACACTCTACATTTATTTACATGTATGTCTCTGCACACTGGAGACGACCAAGAACAATGTCCATGACGTCCTCGCTGTAGACTCAACCTCCACCAGCTCCTGTGTCTCACGTTAGGTGTTCAGCTTGGATCAGAAATCTGATCTGTTTGCCTGATCTTATTTAACTTATAAAATGTCCTCACTTTATTTTTAAATGAGACAGAGACAGAGACAGAGGACAGAGAGACAGAGAGACAGAGGACAGATTGAATGTGGAGAAGTTCAGTTGAAACCATCCTTCAACAGGAAGCTGCTGAGAAACGTCGTCTCCACAGAAACCACTTCCTCCTGACCTGCTCCACTTCACACTGGTCGACTCAGGCTCCGCCCACAGCTCTGCACACGGCCGCAGTGCACCGTGGGAGTTGAAGTCTGCTGCTGCGCAGTGCGAACACGAGGGACGAGGCAGCTTCGTCCTCAGACAGCGAAGTTAAAGCTGCAGCGTTCAGACGTCTGCTGCATTCCTCAGACACACACCCACACACACACACCCACACACACACACACACACACACACAGACACACACATACCTGAGCCAGCGCGGACCTGTGTGTGTGTGACGGCAGGTGAAGACACGTCTGCAGACCCAACACATCTCATGTTCCTGTAGTTGTGTTCCTGTGAGGACTGAGACAGAGGCCTCGGTCTTAACTCGTGTGTTGAGGTGAGGACTGCAGGTCCTGGGGGGTGGGGTGAGGGGGTAGGGGGGTCCATCAGGTCCTGTTAGACCAGCCTAGCACCGTGACCTTTGCCCCCAGGCAGGGTTGCTTGAGAATGACAGGCATGCAGGTGGAGAGCCAGGGACGAGGAGTGGAGGCTGACGGGTTGGTACAAGCAGAGCTTCAGCATCTGTGCCCTGAGGAAACACATCCAGCTGAACATCCAGCTCAGACCAGAGCTCACTCACGTTCTGCCTGATTCTGACACAGAGAGCTCCGTGTTACACCGTCAGCCCACTGATTCTGACACAGAGAGCTCCGTGTTACACCGTCAGCCACTGATTCTGACACAGAGAGCTCCGTGTTACACCGTCAGCCACTGATTCTGACACAGAGAGCTCCGTGTTACACCGTCAGCCACTGATTCTGACACAGAGAGCTCCGTGTTACACCGTCAGCCACTGATTCTGACACAGAGAGCTCCGTGTTACACCGTCAGCCACTGATTCTGACACAGAGAGCTCCGTGTTACACCGTCAGCCCACTGATTCTGACACAGAGAGCTCCGTGTTACACCGTCAGCCACTGATTCTGACACAGAGAGCTCCGTGTTACACCGTCAGCCACTGATTCTGACACAGAGAGCTCCGTGTTACACCGTCAGCCCACTGATTCTGACACAGAGAGCTCCGTGTTACACCGTCAGCCACTGATTCTGACACAGAGAGCTCCGTGTTACACCGTCAGCCACTGATTCTGACACAGAGAGCTCCGTGTTACACCGTCAGCCCAACTCCAGCCGCTTCCTGAGCTGCTGCTGCTGCGCTAGGCTAGCTAGCTTCTCGTACACACTGACTGGAGACAGGTGATTGTGTCCTCCACCCTGATGAAGCTGAGGCTAAAGACCTGAGCTACGAGGATGCCCACCTGCCTGTCGATCAAAGAGGCCACGCCCCTTAACTCTGCAGAACCTTAACCCTTGATGGAATTTAAACAGAACCTCCTAGAAACACTGAGAAGGGTTTCAGTAGCAGCTAGCAGTTAGCTCGTGGTTGAGGTGAGCTAACACATCGGCCTCTAGTGGCCGTGAGAGGACCTGCAGTGGACCAGCTCCATGTTTCGGTTCTGGAGGCTGAAGCAGAGGAACACTGTGGTTCTGGTCCAAGTTAAAGAGCGAGCAGTGAAGGTTACAGTAACATCAGTAGACATCAGCATCTTTTATTTCTCCCTGACTGTCCCAGGTTCTGCCTTTGACCGCCTGCTCCCAGTCAATAAATCACATCGCCGCTCTGTGGGCCCCAACATGGCCGCCGGCACCTCGGCACGGCGCTGCCATTTATGGAGGTCAGAGCAGAAAAGGAGAAGATGCTGAGTGTTAGTATGGAAACACACAAACACTTCCTCCTGAGTCAAGTCGAAAGAAGTCGAGGCGAGAGAGTGAAGAGGAAGTGGTGTGTCTCTGCAGCTTCAAACAATGTGAACAGAGTGTGTGTGTGTGTGTGTGTTCAGGGTTTTATGACGCTGTGGGGGCCAGGCTCCAGCAGAACACTGTGTTGTGGGGTCACTCGGTCCCGTTCAGACCTGGAGAGAGGACTGAAGATGAAACACGAGCCTCCTTATATGGTGAGGGCGTCTGAAGCTGTTAACGCGCTGTTTAATAATGAGGCCTCCTTCATGTGCTTTATGGGAAACTGACTCTAGGCCACACCCACTTCCTGTTCAGAGGACGTTCACCTCAAACGTTAGGTGTTAAACATGAACTCATTTGAATCTGCTTCATCATGAACCAGGACCCAGTCCGGTGTCCTGCCCCCTGCTGGACTACAGCACCCGGGTCAAGAACTGGTGTCATGAGACCAAGAATCACATTCATGTACGTATCTTCTGAATGAATGGCATCAGTGGGGCAGGGGTTAGCGCCGACACCCCACCCCAACAAGGTTCTGGGTTTGAACCGGACTCTAGGAAAATGACACGCCCACACTTCCTCCAAGCTGACAGGTGATTGGTTAACACTCTGCTCCACCTCCACCTGTTATCTATTTGTTTGATGTCACTTCCTGTTTCTATAGCATCAAATAACTTCAACGTACATCAGCACCTCATGTCACATGTACTTTAGCCCCGCCCACTAACATGGAGGGGGAGGGGTTTATGAGCTACACCTCGGCCAGCCACCAGGGGGAGCTCTAGAGGAGGTGTCATGGCGTCCCTCTCACCCAGCCGGGACATCTCTGCAGCAGACATGTCAAACTTACAGAGCTTCATCACGGTTGAACATTTCATCCGTCCCACTGGTGAACATCACTCCTCCCACTCATACTACAAGGCCCACAATGCACTGCGAAAGCTGCCGGGCAGATCAAGACCTTCAGTTGACCTTTAAAAAAACAGAAACAAAAATGATTTGAATTTTATTCTTAAAAACAAAAATAATCAACTAAATAAACCGTTCTGTTATTGAGTCGTCTAAAGGTAATCTCAGTCTTCACGTTGTTTCTCCTGAGGTGACATCTGACTGAAGCAGGAAGTAGTCTCCATGGTGACCTCTGGTCCAGGTCTCTCTGGTCCAGGAAGTAGTCTCCATGGTGACCTCTGGTCACCATGGAGTCCCCTGGTCCAGGTCTCTCTGGTCCAGGAAGTAGTCTCCATGGTGACTTCTGGTCCAGGTCTCTCTGGTCCAGGTCTCTCTCTGGTCCAGGTCTCTCTGGTCCAGGAAGTAGTCTCCATGGTGACTTCTGGCCCAGGTCTCTCTGGTCCAGCTCTCTCTGGTCCATGTCTCTCTGGTCTAGGTCTCTCAGGTCCAGGTCTCAGGTCCAGGTCTCTGATCCAGGTCTCTCTGGTCTAGGTCTCTCTGATCCAGGTCTCTCTGGTCCAGGTCTCTCTCTGGTCCAGGTCTCTCTCTGGTCCAGGTCTCTCTGGTCCAGGTCTCTCTCTGGTCCAGGTCTCTCTCTGGTCCAGGTCTCTCTGGTCCATGGATCATTGTGTTCAGCTCTAAGTAAACCTGGTTCTTCTCCAGACCAGATCCCTTGAGTCAGAAAGTCTAAACTAACATCTGAATGTTGTTCCAGAGTCGTGTCCATGCTCCTTTAGACAGAAAAGATTTTAACTGACTGATGGAGACTTCTTCTTCTTCTTCTTCTTCTTCTTCTTCTACTCCACGTGTGGTGTGTGGTTGAGAGGAGAGGAGAGAGAGATTATATATATACATTACTTTATTTTCCTATTTTCTAACTGTTTGTTTATTGTATGGTCATTGTTAACATTGTGCAACTTTTGTTTGTTATAGTTTAGTGTTAGTTTATTTATCTTTTTAGTTTTTTTGTTGGTGTCTCCGTGTTTCCTTGGCGGGGATGGCGTCCACCGAGACGCCGTCCCTGACTCTGAAGCATGGAGTGCGCATTGTTCCTCCGTCAGATACGACGGTGGAGCAGGTGCTGTTGGTGGTGGGAGACCAGGTCGGACACCGGAACATTACCTTCGCTTCCCGCATGAACAAAGCGGTGGTTGTTTTTATGAACGATCAGGAGCTAGTAGCTCAGCTCGTAGAGAGCGGCCTCGTGTTAAACGAGGAGTATGTGCCGGTGTCTCCGCTGGCGGTCCCGTCCACCAGGATCACGGTGTCCGGGGTTCCCCCGTTTGTGACCAACGAGGCGCTGGAGAAAGAACTGAAGAGGTTCGGTAAGTTCGCCAGCGGCTTTCGATCGGTGGGTCTGGGGTGTAGAGACGCCAAACTGAAACACGTCCAGTCTTTTAGGAGGCAGGTGTTAATGTTTTTAGACTCACCCACTCAGACACTGGATGTTTCTTTTCGTGTTAAACATGAAGACAGTTTCTATATGGTGTACGCCAGCTCTGGGAGCATTAAGTGTTTTGAGTGTGGAGACGTGGGACATAAGCGGATCGGCTGTCCGCACAGGCGGCAGGCGGAGGCCGCCCCGCCGGTGGCGGGGGTCGCTGCTGTGGAGGTCTCTGAGACTGAAGCGGGGGGGTCGAGTGCGGGCCCCGCGGCGGATGCGGATTCAGCGCCTGCGGCATGGTCCGCGGCGGCTGATCGGTCCGCGGCTGCGGTGGATGCGTCTTCCGTGGCTTTTCCGGAGCCTGAGGTCGCCGCTGGCCCCGCGGCAGTGGGTTCCGACGTTACTGGCCCGGTGGTTGGAGCCGGTAACGGGGATACTGAGGGGACAGGACAGGAGGTAGGAGGAACCACTGAAAGCCAGAAAGAGGCTGATGCGGTAAAAGACAACATGACCAATAACAGTGTTTTAGACATGGAGTGTGATTATGACTCTGACTGTGCTTCTGTGGCTGACAGTGTGTCTCAGAGCGCTGATTTATACTCTTTAGATGAGATGAATCACTTTTTAGACGACACCTTTGGTAAAACAGCCAGTGTCTTTGAATATTTTCCAGATGGTAGAAAGTTTATTGAAACCGCAAACACTTTGCAACGAGTTGTTGGTTTTGACTTGTTAGATGAAAAAAAACGTTTTCGTCTCAAAAAGTACATCACCACAGTCAGAAAGAACTTAAAGATAACTGAAAGGAAAAGAGCAAAGAAAATGAAGGTCTAAGAAAAAGTAAAAATCATGACCATACAACACTGGGTGTTTTCTTTCTGCTTGGCTTTTAGATGTGTCCTTTTTCTGTCTATGCTCTCTCTCTCTTCTATGCGGGTTTTAAAGGTTGCCTCTCTTAATATCAACGGGGGTAGAAACGCACAGAAGAGAGCATTAATTAGTGAGACAATAAGCCAGAAAAAACTTGATGTAGTTTTCATTCAGGAAACACACAGTGATTGTGTGAATGAGTCGGATTGGAAGTTATGGTGGGGGGGGCAGCTTGTTCTTAGTCATGGCTCCAATGTCAGTGCAGGAGTTGCTGTTTTATTTTCTCCCTCTGTCAACGTAAACATTTTAAATAGCACAGAGGTTGTGGAGGGAAGGATCCTCTCAATAAGGGCAGAAATAACCGGCTCTGTTTTTACCTTTATCAACGTTTATGCCCCCAGTCGAGGCCCAGAGCGCTCAGTTGTTTTTAACACATTAAAAAAACCACCTAACAACGTGTGGTCAGGGGCAGTGTGTAGTCATGGGGGGGGACTGGAACTGCTGCACAGACCCTATAGATAGGACTGGTCAGGAGCTGCATCCCCAGTCAGCTGCAACCTTACACCAGCTATTGCAAGAGGCAGACCTAGTTGACGTGTGGAGGACGAAGCAGCCTGCAGTCCGGCAGTTCACCTGGGTAAAGGTAGTGGGAGGGGTGGTCAGTGCCGCCAGGTTAGACAGGGTTTACCTGTCAGCTGATTTTATGAACAGAGCTGCTAAGTGTTACACCCTCCCAGTGGGGTTCTCTGACCACCATGTGGTCTGCTTAGAGTTGGTTTTATCAGCCAACAGCAGCACAAAATCTTACTGGCTTTTTAATGTTAAACTTTTATTGGACCGTGTTTTTTGTAAAAATTTTAAACTATTCTGGGTTTACTGGAAGTCAAGAAAACACCTTTTCCCCTCCCTGAGTCAATGGTGGGAGGTAGGAAAAGGCCAAATTAAGGTGTTCTGCCAAAAATATACGGCCTATTCTACCTCAAAAATTAAAGCGGCTGTGCAGAAACTAGAAGCAGAAATATTAAACCTAGAGAGGGCCTCAGGTCAACAGAGCAACCTGCTACAATGCAAAACACAACAGCTGAACACCTTCCTGCAGGAGAGAGCTAAAGGGGCATTAGTTAGAGCCAGGTACACACAATTAAACAACATGGACGCACCAACTAAATACTTCTTCAGCCTGGAGAGGTCGGTGGCACAGAGGAAGCAGATGGTGTGTCTCCAGTTGCCTGATGGGAGTCTGACATCAGACCAGATCCAGATCAGGAGACAAGTGGTGGCTTTCTACACCGACCTGTTTGGAGACGAAAGCTGCGACATGGACGCTGGTGCTGAACTGCTAAAAGACCTTCCTCAGCTGAGTCCAGATGAGCGAGGTGCCCTGGGAGCAGACATCACGCTGGAGGAGTTATCCATCGCTATGTCCCAGATGGCTGCAGGAAAAGCTCCAGGAATCGATGGATTACCTGTTGACTTTTTTAAACATTTCTGGACAGAGCTGGGGCCGGACCTCTTGGATGTTTTTAAAGAATCTTTTATGAAAGGTTCTCTACCAGCTTCCTGCAGGCGAGCAGTGATATCACTGCTGCCTAAGAAAGGAGATCTAACATCCTTGAAGAACTGGCGACCGGTCGCTCTACTATGTACTGACTATAAGATTCTCTCTAAGTTTTTATCAAACAGACTGAAGGTTTTTATTGAATTGCTTATTGGCGTAGATCAGTCATACTGTGTCCCAGATAGGTCCATGCTAGACAACTTGTTTTTAATGAGAGACAGCATTGACGTATGTAACCAATACGGACTAGATGTAGGTGTCGTCTCCATTGATCAGGAAAAGGCCTTTGATCGCGTGGACCACTCCTTTTTATTTGCCACACTGACAGCTTTTGGTGTTGGGGAGCATTTTCTGTCATGGGTGAAACTGTTATATAGTGAGGCCCATTGTGTGATTAAGGCAGGGGGAGGTCTCACTGTTCCGGTCCCAGTGAGGAGGGGGATTAGACAGGGTTGCCCCATCTCAGGCCAGCTCTACAGTTTGGCCATAGAGCCACTCCTCCACAGATTGAGGTCCCGGCTGAGGGGTCTCTCTCTACCGGGGATGGCTGACTGCCCTACTGTGGTCATATCAGCCTATGCTGATGATTGTAATGTTTTTATTCGTGACCAGGGGGATGTTAAAGAGCTGGAGAGGGCCCTAGTACTATATCAGAGAGCCTCCTCAGCTAAGGTTAATTGGGTGAAAAGTGGAGCTTATCTGGTGGGGAGGTGGGTCTCAGAACGTCCCCCTACCCTTCCAGGGAACCTAAGTTGGGAGAGAGGAGGGTTAAAAACACTAGGGATACACCTAGGAAATGAGGTCATAGAAAGAAGGAACTGGGAGGGAGTGCTGGTAAAGGTTGAAGCCAAGTTGTCTAAATGGAAATGGCTGCTCCCCCAGCTGTCCTACAGGGGAAGAGTTCTGGTCATTAACAACCTCATTGCCTCTGCATTGTGGCACAGACTCCAAGTCCTCGTTCCACCACTGGGCCTTGTGGAAGCACTTCAGAGGCTGCTACTGGACTTCTTCTGGTCAGGTCGTCACTGGCTGCGGGCGTCGGTCCTGTATCTCCCTGTGGCAGAGGGCGGGCAGGGCCTGGTAGACATCAAGTCCAGAATAGCAGCTTTCAGGCTCCAGGCTGCTCAGAAGCTGCTGTACGGCTGCTCTCCCTGCTGGCTGGCTCCGGCTCAGCTCATCCTCAGGAAGGCCGGAGGGCTAGGACTGGACAAACACCTGTTCCTGCTGGATTCCCAGTGGAGACACTGCGAACTCACACCTTTTTATAGGTCAGTGATGGACTCCTGGAGGAGTCTGGACGTCATCCGACCTCCTGACCCCAGACCTGGAATGTGGCTGTTTGAAGAACCACTTTTTAATAACAGCTTCCTGCCCAGTAGGGTGCTGACATCGGCTACAGTGAGATCTGTTTTTATCAAGGCTGGTATCGTCAAACTGGGCCAGGTAATGAAGGTAACACCAATTTCACTGGCTGAGTTTTTAAACGTCCGGTCTTCCAGGCTGATGGAGAAGGCTGTCACCGAGCTGCTGTCGTCCCTGTCTGCTCCACTGAGGGCTTTTGTCCAGGACAGGGTCTTGGTCGACCAGTGGAGCCAGGGATCGGACTATGTCTTCCCATCTGTGTCCGTCAGACCTACAGTGGGAGAGTGGACAGGGAAAAAAGGATTCCTTCTCTCCATGAAGACTCCAGTTCTGGAGAAGTTCATCTCCTGTGGGAAGAAAAATCTATACCTTAGCTGTGTCAAGGTGCTGAACTTTGATTCGCTCTCTGAGATCAGAGAATCAAAATGGACTGAGGTCTTTGGTCCAGACTCTTCCCCTAAAGACTGCTGGCGGCTCCTGTATAAGGCCCCTGTTGAAAAACGGATGGCTGACCTCCAGTGGAGGATTATACATGGAGTGATAGCTACAAACAGATACAGAGCTCACCTGGATCCCAGCACTGGGGAGGGATGTCCCTTCTGTGGGCAGACAGAGACGCTAGAGCATTTGGTGGTCACCTGTCCTCGCTTAGGAGGCTTAGTTAGTTTTTTGCAGCGGTGGGTAGTGGCTCTGGGAGAGGTTTTTTCAGTGTCAGTGTTTGTCTTTGGCCTGAAATATACAGTCAAAAAGAAACGAACATTGGTTTTAATTAACTTCCTGTTGGCTAATGCCAAGCTGGCAATATGGAAGAGCCGCAAAAACCGGGTGTCAGGTGTGGGCTGGACAGAGCCGGTCCTCTGTCTGAAGGCTTTGGTCTCTGCTAGGCTAAAGATAGAGCAAGCGTTTTATAGACTGACCGATAACCTGGGTGTTTTTAAAGATGTGTGGGGCGTCAGGCAGGTCCTGTGTTCAGTAAGGGAGGATGGGTCATTACAGCTCAGTTTTTAGGGTGTATGTGTGTGTGTGAGTGTGAAATTTGTATGCATAAATATTTTGTTGTAATGTATTATTGACAATGAAAAAATGACTTTAGAATTAAAGTATTCTTAAAGTCAAAAAGTCTTCCTCTTCTTCTTCTTCTTCTTCTTCTTCTTCTTCTTCTTCTTCTTCTTCTTCTTCTTCTTCTTCTTCGTGTGAGAGGAGTGTGAGAGGAACGAGGAGAAGTGTGATTGGGAACTTTTGGTTCTGTTTTCTTTATTTACTATCTTTTTCACTTTGGTGTTTTGTTAAATATTTGTGTTTGTTAGTTTAGTATTAGTTTAGTGAGTTTGGGTTTATTTTAGGTGGTTTTGCGGCTAAACGCCGTCTAATCGGCGGATGAGGCCAGGTGGGCCCATCATGGCAGCCTCCAGTCTCTCTTCCTTATCTAGGAAGCATGGAGTTAGACTGGCTGCTGGTTCGCCCTGCACGGTGGAGGACGTAGCCCTGGCTGTGGGGGAGAGGATCGGCCACGGCTCGGTGAAGTCGGCTGCCCAAGTGAACCGAGCTGTGGTCTTGTTCCTGGAGAAAGTTGAGCAGGTGAGGTTGCTGGTGGAGGAGGGGCTGACGGTGAACGGGCTATTTGAAGCGGTGCAGCCGCTCACACAACCTGCAGCCCGGATCATCCTGTCCAACGTGCCCCCCTTCATCAGCGACGACTTCCTCATCAGAGAGTTGTCCCGACACGGCAAAGTAGTGTCCCCCATTAGAAAGCTGCCCTCTGGATGTAAGTCTCCGCTGCTTCGCCATGTGGTGTCGCATCGGAGACAAGTCTACATGATATTAAACAACAAGGCGGAAGAGTTTAATTATCGTTTCATCGTGAAAGTGGATGAATACGATTATACTCTGTTTGCTACATCGGGGGAACTGAAATGCTTTGTCTGTGGCCAAGAGGGACACCTAGCCAGGGCTTGTCCAAGCCGGGCCGAGTCGGCCCCGCCGGGACCGTCCAGAGCTGCGGCGCCGGCGGAGCCGGCGGCGGCGGCGGCCGCGGAGCCGACGTTGGGAGAGAGACCCGTACCCGCTCCGAGACGGAGGAGCTCCGGGGATGTGGGGCGAACCAGCGGATCGGATGGGGAAGAGAGAACAGAAAAACAAGGAGATGGAGCTGTAGAGATGGAGTCAGGTCAGGTAAGGGAGACAGGTGAGGTAGAGGAGACAGGTGAGGTGCGGGAAATGGGTGAGGTGAGGGAAATGGGTGAGGTGCAGGAGACAGGTGAGGGGAGAGAGACAGGTGAGGGGAGAGAGACAGGTGAGGTACAGGAGACAGGTGAAGTTGGAGGAAAAGAAAAAGAAAATGCAGAGATAGAGGAGATGATGGAGGATGAGCGTGTGTGTGAAACACTGGGTGGTGCGACTGTAAAGGCTGGTGAAGGGTGTGCTGGTGTGGGTGAGGCATCAGGCTGGACACCTGCTGCCTCACAGAGGCGTATCAAACGTAAAAAGGTAGTGCAGGTGGAGGGAGGGAGGAAGGCTGGCAGACTGGAGGTGGAAGCGGCTGCTGGAGAAAGCAGCGACTGTGAAGCCTCCATGTCGGACAGCAGTGAGCTCTCTCTCTCACAGACAAAACTTTGCCAAATCAAAAAAAAACAAGAAAGTGATTTCTACCCAGCGGAAATGTTCAAAAACTTCCTCCAAAAAACAAAAGGTGTAAAAAAAGTTAATATTGATCTGCATTTTCCTGATAAGCTCAACTTCTTTTTATCTGCAAGACACGTGATAAAGCACAGAGCTTCATCAGATCTGACTGACCAAGAGATTTTTAGACTAAAGAAACATCTGAGTAATGTCAGAAAACAAATTAATCTGTAATTATGATGAAGTGGTCTGTGCTTTTATTTATTAACTTTTGTGTTTTTATTTCTTTTATTTTTGATATGGATGTTTTTAAGATAGGAACGTAAATGGAGCAAGAGACATGAGGAAAAGGGCACTGGTGTTGGACACAGCTAGGACAAAAAGGATTGATGTTTTATTTTTGCAAGAGGTTCACAGTGACCAGAGCAACGAGGGGGACTGGGACAAAGAGTGGGAGGGACAGGTGGTTTTAAGCCACAACACCACGCTGAGTGGTGGGGTAGGCATCCTCCTCTCCAGGAGGTTTACTCCATCCTCTCTGGAGGTGGAGCAGGTGGTGGAGGGGAGGTGCCTCCTAGTGAAAGCTAAGTTTGACCTTTTTACTCTGGTTTTTATCAATATTTATGCGCCAAATAAGGGAACAGAGAGGAAGAGCTTTTTAGAACTTATAAATACAAGACTGAACTGCTGCAGTATGGAGGACTATGTCATGTTAGGGGGGGATTTTAATTGCACGGAAAAAGAGTTTTTAGACCGAAATCATGCAGAGCCACATCCAGCTTCCCAGCACGCTCTGAAACGACTGGTCCACTCCCACGGCCTGGTGGATGTGTGGAGGAGGATGCATGCAGACTGTCGTCAGTACACCTGGTCCCACCTAACAGAAGATAGGATCTCATTCGCAAGGCTAGACAGGTTTTATTGTTTTAAGCATCATTTTAACGTTTTTAAAGATTGTCGTATTGTACCCTCTGGTTTTAGCGATCACGCTTTAGTTTTATGTGATGTGTACGTTAAAAATGTTGTACCGAGGAGTGCATACTGGCATTTTAACTCTGTTTTGGTTTTAAATAAAGGTTTTAAAGAGATTTTTAGCCATTTTTGGATTATTTTTAGAGAAAGAAAAAGTGAATTTACTAGCCTTAGACAGTGGTGGGACCATGGAAAAGTGCAAATAAAACTTCTTTGTCAACAGTACACTCTCAATGTCACTCAGTACACGCATAGATCAATCAAAGACCTGGAGAGTGAAATAGTGGAGTTAGAAGCACTTGGCTACTCCACAGGAAATCGAGGACATATTGAAGTCCTCAACTCCAAAAAGATGGCCCTTGCCACCCTGCTAGATACCAGGGTACAGGGGGCATTGGTCCGGTCCCGGGTTCAGAATATCAACGAGATGGATGCTCCCTCTGGTTTCTTCTTCGGCCTGGAGAAGAAACGCGGCCAGAGTAGACAAATCCACGCACTAATGTCAGAGACTGGCCAGGAGCTTACGGACCCAGCCCAAATCAGGAGGAGAGCGGTGGCCTTCTTCTCTGCCCTCTACTCTGCAGAGTATGAGGAAAACCGAGAACTGGAGGAGGAGTTCTGCACAGAACTACCTCAGGTGTCGGCTGACACCAACACCCAGCTGAGCCGACCGCTCCAGCTGGAGGAGCTCACGGCCGCCCTGCAAGGCATGCAAGGGAGAAAGTCTCCAGGCATTGATGGCCTCACTGTAGAGTTTTACAAGGAGTATTGGGATATTCTGGGTCCGGACCTGCTCCTGGTCCTAAATGAGAGCTTGGCCGTTGGTTCCCTCCCTCTCTCCTGCCGCAGAGCCGTCCTGGCTCTGCTACCAAAGAAGGGAAACCTGCAGGAGGTGAAGAACTGGCGGCCTGTGTCTCTGCTGTGCGTGGACTACAAGATCTTGTCCAAGACTTTGGCCTCCAGGCTGAGAGGGGCCATGGAGCAGGTCATCCACCGGGACCAGACCTACTGTGTGCCTGGCAGGTCCATGGTAGACAACGTCTACCTGATTCGTGATGTTTTGGAGCTCTCCAGCTCATTGGACAGTGGCACTGGTCTGATTTCACTGGACCAGGAAAAGGCTTTCGACCGGGTTGAACACAACTTCCTCTGGAACGTGATGAAGAGGTTTGGGTTCAGCTCCGGTTTCATCGCCATGATCCGTGTGTTGTACAGTGACATCGAGAGTCTACTGAAGTTTAACGGCAGTCTGTGTGCTCCTTTCAGGGTGCAGAGGGGCGTCCGGCAGGGCTGTGCCTTGTCCGGGATGCTCTATGCACTCTCCCTAGAACCTCTCCTCGCTAAGATACGTTTTAAAATTAAAGGACTGATTCTACCCACTTTTAACAGCAACATTGTTTTATCTGCATATGCAGATGATGTCATCATTTTAATTAAAAATCAAGATGATGTTGACATTTTAAACATTTTAACCGAAAAATATAAAACCTTGTCCTCAGCAAAAGTAAACTGGAACAAAAGTGAAGCCTTTGCTTTTGGGAATTGGCCCAGTGGCCTCCCAACCCTTCCCCAGAACCTGGCCTGGAAGACTCAGGGATTAAAATACCTTGGGGTCTTCCTGGGAAGCAAGGCCATGGAAAGTAAAAACTGGGATGGGATTGAGGACAAGGTTGTGGGTAGAATCAAGAAGTGGAAATGGCTACTGCCTCAAATGTCATATAGAGGCAGAGTCCTGGTTTTAAATAATTTGATAGCATCGCTCCTGTGGCACAAACTATCCTGTCTGGATCCTCCCACAGACTTGTTGATGAAAATTCAAGAAAAATTAGTCAATTTTTTTTGGGATGGACGACATTGGGTGCCACAGGGGGTGCTGTTTTTACCAAGAGAGGAGGGGGGACAGGGCCTCATCCACCTGGCCAGCAGGACTGCAGCTTTTAGGCTGCAGTTCCTGCAGAAGTTCTTAGCTGGTCCAGCAGACTTGGTGTGGAGAGGTGTGGCCAGTCGTATCTTCAGAGAGGTGAGTCATCTGGGACTGGATACTGCTCTGTTTTTAACTGATTTTAATTCTTTAAATTTAAGTGGGGTGCCTCCTTTTTATAAAAGTGTTTTTAAAGTGTTGTCTCTTTTTAAAAGCAGCAGACAAACAAGAAGCTCCAACTCTCTGTTCTGGCTTTTAAAAGAACCTCTGGTCCATGGAGGGAGGCTGGACGTGTCCAGTGGAGCCACGCCTGGGCTCACGGCAGCTCTGCTTCGGACCGGAGTCCTGGACCTGGAGTGTCTGGTCCACTTAGCAGGACCAGACCTATCAAACATCCAAGCCGTGGGGTGTGTCCTGGGTCTCCGGTCCAGCAGAATAGTTCAGAGGCTGACAGAACTCTAGAAGAATAAGCTGACGGTGAGAGAGAGGATGCTCCTCACCCGGTTTGGATCGGGAGCAGTGCCAGACCCCACAGACCCTTTCCCAGGGGTGTGGATAAGCCCCCGGTCTGACCAAGGAGCATCGATGAAGAGAGAGAACACAGTGAACCTGAACAGTGTGGACAAAAAACTCCTTTACAAAATATGTGTGAAAGCCCTGAACGAAAGGACCTTGAGTTCCAGGCCAATCTGTGCGTGGGGAGACAGATTTGGAGGTGCTGTGCCAAATTGGAGGACACTTTACAGCAAACCTTTAAAGAAGAGAACTGGAGACCTGCAGTGGCGAATCCTCCATGGAGCCATTGCATCAAACTCTTTTATTTCAATCATTAATCCTTCTGTGTCCAACCAGTGCCCTTTCTGTGGTTTAAAGGAAACAACGTTCCACATTTTTAATGAATGTCAAAGGCTCACAGCGTTTTTTATTCTTTTAATGGAGGTTTTTGTTTTATTTAATGTAGTTTTTACCGCCACCCTATTTATTTATGGAACAAGCCACAAGAAGAAAGATAAGAAAGTGTGGCAGCTTTTAAACTTTATTATTGGAGAAGCAAAAATGGCCATATATATATCGAGGAAAAACAAAATAGAAGGCCTGTCAAGTAGTGATGCAGCCTCAGTGTGGCGCTGTAACCTGCGCTGCAGACTGAGGCTAGAATTCAATTTCTATAAATCAATGAAAGACCTCAAAAGCTTCCAAGAAGTATGGTGTCACAAAAATATACTGTGTACTTGTTCTGATGACAAATTAATTTATGGAAATATGCTGAGAGATTGAGTGTTTTTTTTTTCTCCTTTTCTTGATTTGATTTTGTTTGTTCGTTATTTATTTATTTATTTATTTATGTATTTTTTTCATACATATTATTTATGTACACATTAATATAAACCAGAATCATCTCAGTTTGTGAAAATTTTGTCAAACTTTGAAATAAACGGTGGTTGTAAAAATCTTCTTCCTCTTCTTCTTCTTCTATGAATCTAATAACCACTGGTTTCATAGATTAAAGGGACATTTACTGATTTATCCTTTAAAATAAAAATGAAATCAACTGAAACCAAACTTGGACCAGCAGAAACTCCTTCTTCCTCCTTCCTCCTTCCTCCTTCCTCCTCCTCCTCCTCTTCTCACTCCTCCTCCTCCTCCTCCTCCTCCTCCTTCCTCCTCCTCCTCTTCTCGCTCCTTTAATCCAACACTGTCTAGTGTTGAGCAGATGACTCTTAAATAAATGGACAAACCAAGAGTGGACTGTCAGGAGAACCTTAACGTTGAACAGAACCCTGAACTAGACAGAACCAGACTCAGATCCACAGAGTAAAGCCTTCCCCTCGTCCTCATCAATATTAACAATACACCAACCACTATAATAAAAAGTAGAAGATTAAAAACTAATTTCTACGAGTGTGAGGAGGATACTAGCTAGACGAGCTGAACATGACCTCAGCCGTTAAACAAGGGGATGAATCGTAACCGTAGCAACAGACATAAAGAAGACATTTAAACAGACGTCAACAGTATCTGGTAGCGAGAGCTGTTCTTCTCTAACATCAACGTAGGTAGAGTGGCCTGTACCTGAAGCTGTGTCACTAACCAGGTTCCTGCAGAGTTCTGAGAAGAATATTTAGACACTGTGGTCCCAGGACGGGTGAAGGTCTGTAGGTGTACACACAGCACCAACATTAAACCCAGTCAGCCTGCGTCATGTGGGCTGTACAGTACACGGCAAAATCAAAAGTGTTATATTTCCAGTGTTGGTGTTGTATGTTGAAAATACAGTGTTAATTTAACACTTGTTTAGTCTAATTCATGTGAGAGTTAGTTCCTCAAAAGAGTTGGTGTTAATCCGGGGAGTTAAATCTAAACTACTCTGTTAAGTGTTGATTTTAAAATCAACACTTAACAGAGTAGTTCCCAGAATTCCAACGCACGTGTGACGTGTTTGCCTTAAGAGAGGGACAGCAGACGACTGCTTTCTTTTCGCTGACATCGTGACAAGGTAAGTCCCATGTTAAGGTTAGCATGATTGTTAACAGTCATGCTATTGTGTGCTATTGTTTGATGGGTGCATTTCTTTTGCACAGGAGTGTCAATGAATATACACAATTTACTTAATGTAAGTATACGCGTTAGGGTAACACGGTATATATGTACAACTGCACATTTTTTGTGAGAGCTAAGCTAGCAAAGAGATGTAGCACCGCACGAGGCGTCGCTAACCGAATATTTAAAACAGTGTCGGAAAAATCTGAAGGCCATCGGAGTGCGCATATTAATTAGCTATGGTGTAGTCTTAATGAAAGAAGTTGTTGGCTTTACATGGCGTTATGTCAAGCGATGGAGTAGCCGTCATGACAGCAGGCAGGCTGAGTTTAAGTAACGGTGTCACCGTGCTGGTTCCCATCGTCCAGGTAGTCTAGTTGGGATCGCGAGTAACGCTAAAAATCAAAACAAATACTTCCGCGGTCGAACTCAGGCGAGTAAAGCGAGGCAAAATTTTCCTGTCTACACATCCATGGTGAACATATTGTAAATGATGGCACAGTGTGTTTGTCTTCTTTTTTTCTTCATAGTACATCATGTTGGTGAAGGTGAGATTTGGAGAAACACAGAAATATGTCAAAGTGGCCGAGACTGAAGATGGCTATGATGACTTTAACACATTTCTTCAGAAAGGTTGGCATCACTTTTCATACAGTCCAGAATGTTTGTGTAAATTGACTACTTACTATAATACCTGTTGAATTTATGTGTTATTTAATTGTCTTATATTATGGAGTTGTGTTTATGATAGCTAATGGTAATGCCTTGTGAAGAAATCAAAAAGTACTTTTACAAGTTGACATAAAATGTTTGTAAATTTCTGGTAATGTTCTTATTGTATTTTTTCTATTACTTGAAATATTATATTTCTATCAGTCATTCAAAAGCTAGATCTTCCACTTGAGACTGAGCTACACTTGACAGATGAATCAGGGACAGAAGTCGATGCAGATGTGTTTGAGGAGCTTTTGCAAGCAGGGAACCTTACTGTTAGGGTGACAGCTGAGAAGTCAACAGGTGAGACTCAGCCATGTTAGGGAAGGAGTAGATCATCAATAATGTGTATTGTGGAGAACTAATTATTTTTTTCACTTTGTGTGTACATTTTTTAAAACTGTTTGCAGTCGTGCTTCAACATGATCTATCAAATACTTTGTTGGAGTCAACCATGTCAGACAACTCATCTGTGTCAGGAGACTCCTTGCCAGTATCCTCTGATTCATCAGATGCCAAAGTGATTGTTCAGACAAACGGAGGGAAGAGAACCCATGCTGAACGGGAATCGGCAAAAGAGGTGTGCAGCTTTTATAACAAATGATTAGTTATATAATATCACACACAAAGATATTGTGCAGTTAAACTGGTGTTGTTGTTGGACGTGATGATGATGATGATGATGATGATGGATATAATTGCTGACTTTCTGATTCTTAATCTTTTAGATGGTGAGAGATGCTCTCCAGGCTAAACCGGGTGGACAGATTATTTTGGATGAATATGATAAAATTAAAACATTGACGGATAGCACAAGGAGACAGCTGGTAAACCTTCTTGTGGCCGACATGGTTGAAATTCATGGGTAAGACTTCAGTGTTCATATTTGTACTTGTGTACTTAAAATATAGATTTATTTATTTATTTTAAAAAAGAGCACAGTTATTTTAGGATATTGCATATTAGTAAAGCAATTCATTATTTAATTTCCTATGGCATACAAAATACAGATACAAAATCTAACAATTTGAGAGAGACTAAAACTCACTGAAACAGTAAAATTTGTATCTTTTAAACACTGAAGGAATTGTAGTAGCAATGTCATGTGTATCTTTCAGGAGGAGCCCACCAGTCTCTGTGCGAAGTAAATATGCTTTGGGCATCATTTCTCTATTTCCCAGCCTCAGAGACCCATACTCTGACAATGGATATGTACGTTTGTAAATGAAAAACGCTTGTATGTCAATTTATGGAGTAGTAATATTGTTAGGAATTCCAAGGTGCTCTTCAACATATCATGGTAGCACCTCCCACTTTACCACCCACTTTAGAAATAGAGGCCTGGTACAGGCCTTCCCCCCTTTTCCTTTGTCTCCAAACACCTCCAGAGTGAGCAAATATTGCTGGTGTTTGCCATGTGTCTTTGAATTATCATCAATGTAAGTAACAATCTCTTTATTTTAGGATGTTAATGCGTTTAAGGTCTGATGAATAGTAATCTTTAATCCAATTTGTTTGACAGTATTTTGATTTATGATTTGTTAGAGCAAGATGTTATAATTTATATCTTTCTTTGTTTAGAACCGTGGCAACCATCAATCCCCATTCACATCATTCTGGATTAATAAATTAAACTATTAATTTGAACATTTGATTCCATGTGGTTTGTGGCTCCAGTCAGAACCTTATATCCATAACAAATGGTCCTTCGAGCCGGATACTGAGCCACACTCCATACAGTAACTTGAAATGGCCGACACAGATGAGACTGATGGCATTAAACCTATTGATGAGTCCACTAATGAAGGTCAGACTTCTCCTACTGAGCATATGGATGGATCCCATGGTGTTACAGATGCAACCCAGCCTAACATGGATGAGGCCACCTTAGATTTTTCACCCAGGCCATCTACACCTGCTCACCACACAGAGCCTGTCCTTTCACCCGAACCATCATTGGCTACCTCTCAGAAAGAGGACCAAACCCCTATGCCATCAGGATCCTGTGAAATATCAGCTAAACCCCTCTCAAAGTCAACTAGTCATGTCCCAGGCCCAGGGACTGGGCTAGGAGCTAGACCTAAAAGGCATAAGCAGCCCCCTGATTACTATGGGATTCATATGCCACAGCAGAAGGCTTCTACACGATCCCATGGCTCACGTAGTTCTCGCAGCAAGAAGACTCATTACACCAAATCGGCCTATAGTCTCCCAACAAGCTCTCAAATAAGTAGGCATTCAAGAAGCAGCCATGTCTCTAATTTGAGCGATCTCCAATCCAGTATCCTTGAGGAAAAGAAAATGAGAGATGAGCTGGAGGAGCTAAGAAGACAGAGACAGGAGGATAAGGAGCTTGATGAGCAATGTCACCTAATTGATAAGGACGCCAGAGCCGCTCAGCAAAGGCAAGAAGATGCACACAGGGAGAGAGAGAGACTCGTCAGACAGGTTGATATGAACCGACGTATTCGTATTAAAGAGCAAGGGCTTGAGTCAGCCCAGCTTGTTTCTAGCTTTATTAGGCAGAACCTTTTAGAAGATGAGCACCCTGGTGGAGCCACTGCTCCTACTCCCCCATCCCTTCATGGGGCAGCCACATCTTCCTTCTATGATTTGCCTCCCTCCAGGATATTTACTCCTGCCCCCTCAAACATGATGTATGCTGACTCTCACACTCATTCTGCTCCAACTCCCCCGCTCTCTCAACTAAGCTATCCCAGAGGACTACATGGAGTCTCCCAAACTCTTCCCATGCTTCAACCAAGCCAGGAAAGTTTAGCTCCTGTTCAGGCTCCCTCTGTTGTAACTCAGTCTGCCATATTGTCCATTCCCGATATGTCTGCTCAGGCTATACCTGCTCCCCATCACCATGCTAAGGTAACACCCTCCTCTGTTAGTATTCACAATGTACCTTCACCTCCTGTTACTGTCCAAGCCGCTAAGTATACTGCATCCATGTCCGACCCTAGACACCCCACTTTCACTGGTAATTTACCATCAATGCAAGCCATGTCATCCCAGCAGCCACAATCTGTGTATTCACAAGTTCAGCCTGCCAATATTATGGATCTGATCATGGCCTCTGCTTATGGAATACCAAGGCCCTCACTTCCTGTGTTTAAGAGCGGTAGAGAGAGTGATTTTGCCCTCCTGAAAATGGCTCTGAATAACCTAATTGATAATCACCCCCATCTCACTGAGCACTATAAATATCAGATTCTCCTAGAACATCTTCAGCACCCAGGAGCTAATAAACTAGCTAGATCCAGCATGCATGATGCCAGGCCATATGCCACTGCTCTTCTAGCACTTCAAGAGAAATATGGTCAGCCAAGGCTGCTAGTCCAGAGTGAAATTGGAACAATATTTAATTCCCCTATCATTCGTATTGGTGATGTAGAGGCCTTCGATGATTTTGCCCTTTCTGTCCATGCTCTGGTGGGAATGTTGCTGTCACTAGAGGGCCCTGATGGGTCTGAATTACGATGTGGTTCTCATGTTGATAGACTCCTTAGTAAACTTCCTGTGCAGTACAGAGATGGATTTGTTGAACACTGTATCAATCGTGGCATTCTGACTGGGCAGGCAAATCAAACTTACTCTCTCCTTGACCTTTCAACCTGGCTACAGTTAAAATCAAGAGCCAAACGCATATCAGAGAGAGCTGTTGAGCTTTACAAACAGGAAAAACCACGAACTCTAAAGGAACGCCAGTCCTCCAGACAAGTCTCCTCTGTCTACTTGTCAACATCTGAGATGGATGATACACCAAGAACCTACACCAAAGAGAAGGTAAATGTTAAGCCCAAGCCTTACTGTCCCCACTGTAACATTCGAGACCATTTCCTTGGCTCATGCACAGAATTCAAAAAACTCTCCAAAACTGACATTATGAAATGGATCAAAGAGAAGGAGAGATGCAGTAAATGTGGGAGAACACACAAAATGGATAAATGCACGTTAAAAAGGCCATGTAACATTTGTAAGGAACTTCACCTGACCATTCTCCATGATGTTAATGCAAACAAATCAGCCACAGTGATGTTGACATCATCCCCCTCAGAGCTCCTTTACATTGATAAACCTAACCGCTCTCATAAAGTCATGCTGAAAGTTGTCGGTGTATGCATCCACAATGGGGAGAAGACCCTCATGACTCATGCAGTCCTTGATGATGGAGCAGATAGATCCATTCTGCTTCCCCAAGCTGTGCAGTATTTGGGCCTCACAACTCGGCCCGAAACCATCTCACTACGTACAGTGAGACAGGATGTAATGCAACTGAATGGAGCATCTGTATCCTTTGAAATTTCTCCTATCAACCATCCAACTGAAAGGCATGTTATCGATGGAGCATTCACGGCAGATAATCTTGGACTGTCAGAGCACACATACCCTGTGAAGCAGCTACAAGAACAATATCATCATCTCAGAGGTATTCCTTTACAATCTATTAGTCAGGTACACCCTCTTGTCCTTATTGGTTCAGACTATGCCCATCTAATTACAGCAACAGAGCCAATACGCATGGGGCCCCCTGGTGGACCATTGGCAGTCCGTACTAGGTTAGGATGGGCTCTACAAGGGCCAGCTAGATTAATCCAAACCCAACACACCCTCAACTTCACCCTTACCTGCTTCAAAAGTGAATTGCTCAGAAATGTGGAAAGACTCTGGCAGATTGACACTTTGCCCTATGTGAATGAAAAGACAGCCACAAGGTCAAAACAAGATACACTAGCTCTCGCTTTACTCCATTCTAAGACCATTAGAGTTAAGATAGATGGTGTAATGCGCTATGCCACCCCACTACTTAGAGCTCCTAATATCCCTGTCTTTAAAGCTCCAAAGGAAGCTGCCCTGCCCCGTCTCTGTGCTACAGAAAAACGCCTATCCAAAGATCCCAAACTGTCTGATATATATCAAGAGGAACTGGATAAACTTGTGCAATCTGGCTATGTTCAAAGGATCCACAGTGACCAGGTAGATCAACCAAAGGAAACCTGGTATTTCCCACATCACATTGTTCAACATAACAATAAACACAGAATTGTATTCGACTGCTCCTTTGAATTCATGGGGCAAAACCTGAATAAATGTCTTCTACCTGGCCCAACATTAGGTCCCTCTCTCCTCGGAGTTCTGCTCAGATTCCGCCAACACCCCATTGCCATCTGTGGAGACATCAAAGGTATGTTCCATCAAGTACGCCTTTTGAATGAGGACAAACCTCTGCTGCGTTTCATATGGAGAGAAATGCAGATAGACCAGGACCCCAGTGTTTATGAATGGCAAGTCTTGCCATTTGGAACAACATGTAGCCCATGCTGTGCCACCTATGCAGTCCATAAACATGTCCAAGATCACTGTGATGGGAATGAGGAGGTCCTTCAATCTGTCAAACATTGTTTTTATGTCGATAACTGCCTCCAAAGCTTCCCTTCCTCTCATGAAGCAAAATCTCTTATTGACAAAATGAGACCTCTGCTTGCTGACGGTGGGTTTGACATCAGACAATGGGCAAGTAATGATCCAGCTGTAATACAACATCTCCCACCAGATGCAAGGTCAAAAACCAGTGAATTGTGGCTGTCAGAAAATAGTGACCCCAAAGAACTGACACTAGGTCTCCAATGGAACTGCATCACAGATATGCTGGGCTACAAGAACAGATCCATTGTCTACCATCAACCTACAATGAGAAACATATACAAGGTGCTGGCAAGTCAATACGATCCTCTAGGTTATCTGACCCCTTTTACAACACGTGCAAAGATCTTAGTACAGGATTTATGGAAGGAGGAAAGAGGATGGGATAACATCATCAAAACACAGAGCTTGTTGGAGAAATGGCAAACATGGGAGATGGAACTGCGAGATCTTCCTGACATTCAGTTTCCTCGCTGTTATCTGCCCGCCTATGCTAATCCAACCACCTCAGAATCCCATATGCATGTATTCTGTGATGCCTCTGAGCGTGTGTATGGTGCTGTTGCTTACCTTCAAACTGAAGACAAACATGACAATAGCCATGTTAGCTTCATCATGGCCAGATCCCGTATAGCTCCAAAACGCCAGCTATCTATCCCACGCCTTGAACTTTGTGCTGCTCTTTCTGGTGCCCAACTGGCTAACCTTCTCAGCTCTGAGCTCACTATTCCACTACAGTCAGTGACCCTGTGGACAGATTCAACGACAGTCCTCTCATGGATAACATCTGATTCCTGTCGCTACAAGGTGTTTGTTGGCACAAGAATAGCTGAGATTCAGACCTTGACTGACACGAGGAGCTGGAGGTATGTTAATTCAAAGAGTAATCCAGCTGACGACATAACACGTGGCAAATCTCTCCTAGAGCTTTCTCAACCACAAAGATGGAGTAAAGGCCCTGCTTTTCTCTTGCTGAAACCCAGTTTCTGGCCAACCGATCCACGTGTACCAGCTGAATCAGAGCCTATTGAAGAGATCAGAAAATCCATGTTCTGCGGCACGGTAATGTCTGCTGACACAAAACTCCCTGAACTGAACAAGTACAGCAGCTGGAATGATCTGATGGAGGAAACAAAGAATGTGCTTTACGGAGCAGCAGATCACAACTCAGACATAGCCAAGTGCTATATAAGCGCAGAAAGGCATCTTCTGAAAAGGGCCCAATTAGAATGTTTCCCTGAGGAATTCACTGCTCTCAAAACAAATAAACCTATCCCAAAGAGTAGTAAGCTACTTACTTTGTCACCTGAGTATGACCCTGATCTTGACCTCATCAGAGTGGGAGGTCGTCTTCGAAGAGCAGAGACCCTTGACTATGATAATATCCATCCAATAATATTGGATCCAAAACATCATATAACCAAACTTATTATCAAACATTATGATGAGAAACTGCTCCATCCAGGCCCTGAACGTGTCCTGGGGGAAATGAGACGGAGGTACTGGATACTGCGTGGCCGTCAAGCCATCCGCCAGCATCAAATCAAGTGTCGAGATTGTTAGAGATGGAGAGCCAATCCAGTCATTCCCAAAATGGCAGATCTTCCTCCAGCCCGTCTTCGACTGTCTAAGCCCCCCTTCTGGTCCACAGGCATAGACTGTTTTGGGCCTTTCACAGTAAAGATTGGCCGGCGCACGGAAAAAAGGTGGGGTCTACTATTCAAATGCTTAACAACTCGCTGTATACATCTTGAGCTGCTTGACAGTATGGATGCAGACACATTCTTAATGGCTTTCAGAAGATTTGTCTCACGCAGAGGGAAACCCTTTGAACTCCTCTCTGATTGTGGGACTAATTTCAGAGCAGGAGAGGTAGAACTGCAAAATGCCTTCCAGGCCATGGCACCAGACTTAAAGCAGCAACTGGCCCACACACAAGTTAACTTCCAGTTCAATCCTCCATCTGCCCCACATTTTGGTGGGAGCTGGGAAAGGGAAATAAAGTCAATTAAAATGGCCCTCCACGTTGCATTAGGGAAGCAAGCAACAACAGAAACAGTCCTAAACACAGTCCTTATTGAAGTTGAAGGCATTTTGAACTCAAAACCTCTTGGATATGTCTCCTCTGACCTTGCTGATCCAGACCCAGTCACACCAAACATGTTGCTGATGGGGCGGCCTGACTCCTCTCTTCCTCAGGCAATCTACTGTGCTAGTGAGCTCCTCGGCAGGAGAAGATGGCGTCATAGTCAGATCCTAGCTGATCATTTCTGGACAGCCTTCATTCGTTATTACCTTCCAAACCTTCAAACCCGACAAAAATGGGAGACTGATAAGGAAAACTTGGTGTCAGGTCAGGTTGTGCTGGTAGTTGATCCCCAATATCCTCGAGCATCATGGCCTATTGGAAGGATAACGGAAACCTACCCTGCAAAGGATGGAAAGGTGCGCAGTGCTAAAGTCATTATTCAAGGGCGAGAATACGTACGTCCTGTTTCCAGATTGATACCTCTTCCTGAAATCACAGATGAAAAAAAAAAACTAAATAAACGTATTTGCTGCACAAATCCGGGGGCGGCTGTTAGGAATTCCAAGGTGCTCTTCAACATATCATGGTAGCACCTCCCACTTTACCACCCACTTTAGAAATAGAGGCCTGGTACAGGCCTTCCCCCCTTTTCCTTTGTCTCCAAACACCTCCAGAGTGAGCAAATATTGCTGGTGTTTGCCATGTGTCTTTGAATTATCATCAATGTAAGTAACAATCTCTTTATTTTAGGATGTTAATGCGTTTAAGGTCTGATGAATAGTAATCTTTAATCCAATTTGTTTGACAGTATTTTGATTTATGATTTGTTAGAGCAAGATGTTATAATTTATATCTTTCTTTGTTTAGAACCGTGGCAACCATCAATCCCCATTCACATCATTCTGGATTAATAAATTAAACTATTAATTTGAACATTTGATTCCATGTGGTTTGTGGCTCCAGTCAGAACCTTATATCCATAACAAATATGTTCTGAAATTACTCTACAATTTAATGTTGTTATTATTACAGGAACACTTCTATGACCCACAGAGTGGATCTGGCTACTTGGCCTGGAGGATAAAGACTGTTCAGCGCACTGCAGCTCAGTCCCGCAGATCCTCCACCAGCACAACCTATCAAGACAGTCCAAAGAGAGAGAGAGAGGTTCTCTGCACTGATAAGCAGCTGCTTGGTGAGCACTGTCATGAAGCAATATCCTTTTTGAAACATTCAACTGATGAATCAGCAATCAAAGAGAAGATGAGGGCCACATTTCAGTACCGCCAAACGCTGGTTCAAGATCAGCAGTGCTCTTCAACAGTCTTGGATGTTTTCCCACGATTCCTTGACATCACTGGCTTGGTAATAAAGACAACTTCTTTCTTCTTTTTAAGTGAACTGTCACTCAAGCTATACACTTTTAAGTTCCATGAGTATAAAAATGTGTGTTCTTCTGTAGATTGACCAAGACTTCACCATGAGGTTTGGAGAGGAAGTGTCGGGCAGATTTTTGGCAAAATGGCCTACTTTTTTCAAACCGAGGATCCTGACAGACTGCAGAAAACTGACTTCTAATGAGCACATTGAAGACCTCTTGTCTGTGCCGCATGACTCAGGTGGGTCTGGTCAGTTTGACTCACTCTTGTCTTTAAAATATCTCATTTATTTATGATGTTAATGTGTCTGATATTTCTCCTGTTTTCCCCCAAGGCTGGGACAGTGACCTGTCAAGCATTCTACTGTTGGCTCACTTGCTTCCCCCTACCTCAAGAGGCCACAAGAAGAGTGCTAAAATCAGCTCATGTCAAGCTGTGGATCATATTGTGAGATATTTGCAGGTATGCAAATAGTAATGTACTTGCAGTTATTCTGATGATCCTATTCCTTGTGTTGAAGCACATTTTTTTTTTATTGGTTTAGTCATTTGAATGTAGCTGCGCTACATTTCACAATTTTATCATGATTCTTCTTTACGTTTTGTTAAAGATGGGAGCCAGTGTTGAAACCTTCCTTGCTGGTGTGGAACCAGGACAACCCTTCCTCCTGTGTGTTGGTGAAAAGAAGAACAGCATCCAAAGATACTACGTCATCATTGATCACAAGGCCATCCCTTGCAAGGCACAGACATCCTTGGCAGCTTTCGATGAGCTCTTCAAAGCACACTTCGTCTTCAGTATCAACTACCATGAATCCCTCTACAACTTCTATACGTTCATCCAAACCACAGTTTTTAACATTGACGTGGGAAGTGCCAAAGAAAGTCCCAGAGTCAAGGAGCTAAGAGCGAGATTTTTGCACAACGCTTGAGGTGATAAATATCCTTTGATATGTTTTTTTGTTTTGTCTGTAAGGCACACCACAAAAGTTCTGCATTGCTTTGCCAGCATTTAAGACTCCACCACGGTCTATATCCTGGAAAGACATTACGTTTGAAATGTGGACAGCCGGGATGTTGTTTATCATTTTGCACCTATTCAGGTTTCAAGAAGCATCTTGTTAATTTCCATAGAGTTTCTGCTTTGGCTAATACTGCTGACAATGTGGACACTCAGTATGAAGTTGGTGAGCCCTCAACTTCACAGGCAGTCAGTACAGACTCTCCAATAACTACCCAGCTTTCTGTTGACAATAATCATATGTTAAACATGTGTGCTTCTGTTGTAGCACAGTTGCAAGCATCTGGTGTTGCTGAGAGCACAGTCCAAGCAATGGTGGGGTCCATGGAGGAACTTGTAAATGACATTCATAGGCAAGCGAGAGAGGCAGTTCTCAACTGTACTTCACAAATTCAAGGCACAGATTTGGAAAAGAAGGTGGAAAAGTGTTTTGATCAACTAGAAAATCCTTTCTCAACCTTGAACACAAGGGTCAAACGACAGAAGTAAAAGTGGGAAATTGTTGAGCCTGTTGAATATGTTCTTGGGGTGTGGTTGGATGTTCGCAGAGATCAGACAACAGGAGTTTACAGCCAGGTCCCTGTAACCGATAAATTTGTGTATACACCTATCCTTGGAACTCTTAAGTCTATGTTCAGGAACACTGAATTATGTGAAAGTTTTTTGCAAGCAAAACCTCACGAAGAAGGCATTTATAAAGACATATGTGATGGTTCATACTTCAAGAGTAACATTTTGTTTTCCCAGAAAAAACATGCTCTACAAATTCAACTCTATTTTGATGAGTTTGAGACAGCAAATCCCTTAGGTTCAAAAAAAGGAATTCACAAACTTGGTTGTATTTACTTTATATTGAGGAACCTGCCCCCAAAATATAATTCTGTGTTGATGAATATACATGTTGTGGCACTCTTTCACTCACAAGACCTGAAGACTTATGGATTTGATGACATCCTAAAACCTCTTGTTGATGATCTTAAAATACTTGAAACACAAGGAATTGAGGTGCCTTTCTCGGACTCACCATTGCTTGGTTCTGTTATACAAGTAACAGGTGACAACCTAGGTTTACATGGACTGTTTGGTTTTGTTGAGTCCTTCAGTGCTACATATTTCTGTAGATTTTGTTTGACAAGTAGAGATGAGTCACAGTGTGTCTTTATTGAAGATCACTCTGGCATGATTTTTCGTACAAAAGAAATCCATGCAGAACATTGTGCAGCTCTGCAGGAAAATCCTATGTTGGGTTCATCATTTGGTGTCAAAAAGACATGCTTGCTCAATACACTGCATTTTTTCCACACTTCTGACAACTATGCAGTTGACATAATGCATGATTTACTTGAAGGTGTAGTACAGTACGAACTCAAACTTGTCTTTCAATACCTTGTCAACCAGAAGTATCTGTCTTTGGAATCATTGTCACAGAGGATCCAAAGTTTCAACTATGGTTATACTGAGAGAAAAAATAGGCCAAGTGGGTTGAAAATGGATGAAACTAGTAAGGATCTTGGACTAAATGCAATTCAGTCATGGTGTCTTGTCAGAAATGCTCCTCTTATTTTTGGTGATGTATTGGAAAGAAATAACTCGTACTGGAATCTGCTCCTCCTCTTGATTCAGATTGTGAATATTGTGTTTTCACCCATTGTAACTAGCGGTATGACATACTATTTGAAGCACTTGATTAAGGACCACCACATGCTGTTTAGATCTTTGTTTTCACAGAAAAGATTGATTCCAAAGCATCATTTCATGCTACATTATCCACGTTGTATTAGAAAAATAGGTCCACTCCTTCACGTATGGTGTATGAGGTTTGAGGCCAAACATAATTTTTTTAAAAGATCAGTGAAAAATTTCAAAAATATCACAAAAGCATTGGTGAAACAACACCAGAGACAGCTAGCTTACCACTGGGAGAATTTTGATTTTCAGAGATTTGAGTTTGGTCCAGTGAAGAAAGAAAGTATTGATGGCTTGGAGGGAGGTGAGGTTTTAAGTTCTGTTTTTAATGTAAATACATGCTGTGAAGTGTCAACCACTAATTGGGCGAAGAACTATGGAACAGAATATCAGATTGGTATGTTTGTTTGTACTGGAACAAACACGGAAGTTCCCATTTTCAGAAAGGTCACCAACATCATTATACATGATGAGCAAGCTTTCCTTTTGACTTGCAGAGTGGACACTCTTTATTTTGATGATCATTTCAATGCATACTGTATCAATGAGAGTGCAGATTCATTTTCTGTTTTTCCAGTTAAGGAGTTGATTTATTACAGACCCTATGACAAACAGTTTTCTAATGAGATGTGTGAAAAAGCTTACATTGTGCCACATTGCCATATTGTGTGACCTGTGTTGTGGTTATTGCAAAGCAAATGCTGTTTTTATGTGGTGTGCATGTTTGAAATATATGTTAATTCAAACTGCAACTTGTGTGGTTTTCTTTGTAAAGTCAAGTGGCATGTAAGGTTTTGGGGAGTGAAATTGGGGATTATTAATTGACTCCCAGTAGTATTTTCAAAATGAAATCAACTATGAAAGATTTCTATGTTGAGTTATATTTAACACTTTCCATAGTGTTAATATAATTTGACTCTTATTCAGTGTTAAATAAACACACTGATAGTGTGAACTTTTAACATTACACACTAGTGTTAGGTAAATTTAACACTGATGTCTGTTAAATTTCAACTATTGAGAGTGTTGTTCCAACTCTGTCACAGTGTTAACTGTTTAACACTTTCAAAAGTGTTATTTTAACTCGATTTAGAGTGGACCAATATAGACACTTTAAAAGTGTTGAATTTAACTCCCTAGGAGTTGAATTAACACTTCTGAATTTGCTTGCTGTGTACTGACCACAGTGTTTTATCATACATGGAGACCAAGCAGGCGTCATGAAGGAGAGACCTTCCTCAGGTAACGTTTAATGTGGCTCGGTCTAAACGTGTTCCTAGAGCCGCCATAGACGCAGAGAAGGATGAGGCAGAACGAGGCTTTCTCTGCTCTGTCACGTTTTAAGATGTAATATATAAAGAGCCACAAGCAGCAGCAGAAACAGCCAGTGGAGGGACATCACCCTTGTCTTCCTGGAGGACACATGGTGATGGTACGTACTGAAAATGAGTCCACATCATTCAGTGATTCAATAGTTGTGCAACAAAGGAACAAACAACATTAATAATTACATCATAAACACATATTTTCATATCTAACTTAATCCAGTCCACCGTCATGTTTATTCTCATGTTAGACGTCAACATCTTCAGACAGCAGCTATCCTGTCATACAGAGGTTTCCACATCACTGGTGTCCCTGGGCGTCCTCCCTCGTTGTCATTTGTTGTCCAAGGGGACGTCCTGATCTGGAATGGGAGCCGTGGGTCGTCCACTAATCTCTCTAAATGTGTTAAAAGAAGTGAAATTCAATACAAATACAACTATCATTGCATTTACAGCTAGGTTTGTGCAATAATATGTGAATTAATATACGATTACATTTAAAAACGCCGTTAGCACAGCCTCCCTCCAGGAGTAGCCCTCATGGCACCACGCTGTCCTGAGGCAACGGAAAGAAAAACTGATAAAGAATACTTCATAACACCTGACAAACCTCTCTCTATGACTTCATACACACACGTGTTTTTTATTTTAACAGGATCATTAGGGTCTTACCTTCTTCTCACGCCACGTCCTCCTGGGACCATGTGTCAGAAAAGGACGTCCCGTCTTCAGATCATGCTTCAGAGTGAGTCCCACATTTTGTTGGACTGAAATCTGATTGGTTGGCATCACCTCCATTCACATGTGACTTGTGCCTCTGCTGTTCATGATGTTATTAAACGACCCGGCTCTGGTAGGGGTGAGGGAAGCAACATTAAAACCAGGTGGAAGGTTTATTATTGAGACTGTGAAGCGTTTAACGCGACAGAGAGAGCAGCACTAAGGCTGGACGATGGGGTGCTGAATAAACTAAATGAAACACACAGACCAAGTCCTTTCTAAGAAATAAAACCTCAGATGAAACTCTACCTCCTTAAACAAACTCAAAACACTCCAAACAGAAATGTGTCTGAAGTCCAGCTCTCAGACAAAATCAAGTGCTTAATTAACAAGGTTTCCACAGACTGAGTATAATAAGATTCACAGATTCACAGAATGGTCACCCCGGGGCCAGTCAGCTGCAGGGATGCTTCCAGCTGCCCCCCCCCCCCACACACTGACGGCAGCACAGCCTTTAAGTAGAACCCCCGCCCCGACCAATCAGGGGCGGCGTGCTATGAGTCTCCAGGGGTAATCTGCCTCCTGCCTCACCTGTGAATGCGCCGACAGAAACACCCTGGCTGTCAGCATGAGGAAGAATACAGGAGCCAAGGCACAGACAGTTACTGTGGGACAGACCCTGAGACGTCTCTGTCCTACTTGATGGAGACTATTCAGTCCTGCTCTGAACCGTCAGGCTACATGAGGCAACGCCATTGACTTCACTGCCCTCACATAAAGGCATCAATTACTAACAGTAACATTATTAATGTTAATAACGATCATTTATCTCTTTGTCAATGTTAATAACGACCATTTATCTCTTTATTAATGTTAATAACGATCATTTCTCTTTGTTAATGTTAATAACGACCATTTATCTCTTTGTCAATGTTAATAACGACCATTTATCTCTTTATTAATGTTAATAACGATCATTTCTCTTTGTTAATGTTAATAACGACCATTTATCTCTGTACTAATGTTAATAACGATCATTTATCTCTTTGTCAATGTTAATAACGATCATTTATCTCTTTGTTAATGTTAATAACGACCATTTATCTCTTTATTAATGTTAATAACGATCATTTCTCTTTGTTAATGTTAATAACGACCATTTATCTCTGTACTAATGTTAATAACGATCATTTATCTCTTTGTCAATGTTAATAACGATCATTTATCTCTTTGTTAATGTTAATAACGACCATTTATCTCTTTGTTAATAACGATCATTTATCTCTTTATTAATGTTAATAACGATCATTTATCTCTTTATTAATGTTAATAACGATCATTTCTCTTTGTTAATGTTAATAACGATCATTTATCTCTTTATTAATGTTAATAACGATCATTTATCTCTTTATTAATGTTAATAACGATAATTTATCTCTTTATTAATGTTAATAACGATCATTTCTCTTTGTTAATGTCAATAACGATCATTTATCTCTGTACTAATGTTAATAACAATCATTTATCTCTTTATTAATGTTAATAACAATCATTTATCTCTTTATTTCCTCGTCTACAGACCAACACACAGTAAACCTCCTGTCATGGAGACTTCTGGTTTATTTTACTGAGGGTTACCAAATCATTTTCATGATTACAACCTTTTCAGAGCTTCTGCTTGGCCCTGCTCAATGAATGAAAGACACAGAGAACAGATACAACAACACAGCTCAAATCAGTTTATTCATCAACCGGTCCCTCCTCCAGCAGCATTTACCTGGCAGTAACCATGGTTACCCATCCATCCCATGATGCCGTGTGCCTTCACAATACTAAAAATAAGACTTGTTTAATTAGTTATGGATGACTATGTTTACTTTACATTCTTTTCTTTACAAAAAGAATTTAAAAGGGCGAGTTGAAGCGTACCACGCTGGGGCGGCGGGGGGTCAGAGTGACTTGGTACGACCCGGTGTTAACACTGAGCTTCCTGTGAAATGTGTTTCCTTTAAAGGTTTAAAGGAGCTGTCGGTCACAGCCAAAGAGGCCGACGGCTCCTTTAAGCAGCAGTCCCTGTGTTAGCACAGCGCTAGCGTGGTGCTAGCGCAGCATTGGCGTGGCGCTAGCCGTCGAGGACGTAGGTCTTGTAGAGGCGGTTCATCTGCTCCAGGAAGATGAAGGTGAGGACGGTGTGGGGGCCGAGCCGAGCGTAGTACGGCGTGAAGCCTTTCCAGAGAGAGAAGAAGCCCTCGTTGCTCACCACTCGCATCAGCACCTCCTGGTGGACGGACAGAGAAACAGCAGTTAGAGGGACAAGGAGCTGGTTTTAGTCCCTTCATTCTCAGTGTCGGTCAATAAATAAAAAGATATGAACTGATGCTTTGACTTTCTCAAACTGAAAAACATCACTTGATCTGAAAAGGTAGACAAGCTGGAAATAAAAGAAGCAGCAGTGAGAATGAGATGAGAATAATGGCTGTATCTGCTCTAAAGCGAGGGTCAAACGCCGGAGCAATCAATGGGCGGAGCCAGACTCACCAAACCGTTCTTATACTCAGGCTTCCCGTCGATCATCCTCATGTTCTGGATCCTGAGGAGCAAACAGGAAGTTCATGTCAGCACGTAGAGCAGCTTCCTGTGTGAAGCCGGCGACCTTCATGGGACTCACCTGGTCTTCACGATGTCCACGGGCATGGAGGCTGCCGTGGTAACCAGACCACTGATCATACTGGCACAGAAGTGACACAGAATGTCATCCCCGAAGTACCCTGCAAGCACAGGAGGTTATAGGTTATACAGATAATACAGATGCTATACAGATGCTACAGGCTATACAGATGCTACAGGTGTTACAGATGCTACAGAGGCTACAGGTGTTACAGATGCTACAGATGCTATACAGATGTTACAGGCTATACAGATGCTACAGAGGCTACAGGCTATACAGATGCTACAGGTGCTACACAGATGCTACAGGCTATACAGATGCTACAGGTGCTACACAGATGCTACAGGCTATACAGATGCTACGGATGCTACAGATGCTATACAGATGCTACAGGCTATACAGATGCTACAAATGATACAGATGCTACAGGTGCTACAGATGCTACAGGCTATACAGATGCTACAGGCTATACAGATGCTACAGATGCTATAGGTGCTACAGGCTATACAGATGCTACAGGTGCTACACAGATGCTACGGGCTATACAGATGCTACAGGTGCTACAGATGCTATAGGTGCTACAGGCTATGCAGATGCTACAGGCTATACAGGTGCTACAGGTGCTACAGGCTATACAGATGCTTGAGATGCTACAGATGCTACAGGCTACACAGATGCTACAGGCGCTACAGGTGCTACAGGAGCTACAGAGGCTACAGGAGCTACAGGAGCTACAGATGCTACAGGAGCTACAGATGCTACAGGAGCTACAGAGGCTACAGGTGCTACAGAGGCTACAGGAGCTACAGGAGCTACAGATGCTACAGGAGCTACAGGAGCTACAGAGGCTACAGGTGCTATACAGAGGCTACAGATGCTACAGGGGCTACAGGAGCTACAGGAGCTACAGGGGCTACAGGCTTAATAGATGCTACAGGTGCTATACAGAGGCCACAGGCTATACAGATGCTACAGAGGCTACAGAGGCTACAGATGCTACAGGAGCTACAGGAGCTACAGGAGCTACAGGTGCTACAGGTGCTACAGAGGCTACAGAGGCTACAGATGCTACAAGAGCTACAGGGGCTACAGGAGCTACAGGCGCTACAGGTGCTACAGGAGCTACAGAGGCTACAGGAGCTACAGGAGCTACAGATGCTACAGGAGCTACAGATGCTACAGGAGCTACAGAGGCTACAGGTGCTACAGAGGCTACAGGAGCTACAGGAGCTACAGATGCTACAGGAGCTACAGGAGCTACAGAGGCTACAGGTGCTATACAGAGGCTACAGATGCTACAGGGGCTACAGGAGCTACAGGAGCTACAGATGCTACAGGCTATACAGATGCTACGGATGCTACAGATGCTATACAGATGCTACAGGCTATACAGATGCTACAAATGATACAGATGCTACAGGTGCTACAGATGCTACAGGCTATACAGATGCTACAGGCTATACAGATGCTACAGATGCTATAGGTGCTACAGGCTATACAGATGCTACAGGTGCTACACAGATGCTACGGGCTATACAGATGCTACAGGTGCTACAGATGCTATAGGTGCTACAGGCTATGCAGATGCTACAGGCTATACAGGTGCTACAGGTGCTACAGGCTATACAGATGCTTGAGATGCTACAGATGCTACAGGCTACACAGATGCTACAGGCGCTACAGGTGCTACAGGAGCTACAGAGGCTACAGGAGCTACAGGAGCTACAGATGCTACAGGAGCTACAGATGCTACAGGAGCTACAGAGGCTACAGGTGCTACAGAGGCTACAGGAGCTACAGGAGCTACAGATGCTACAGGAGCTACAGGAGCTACAGAGGCTACAGGTGCTATACAGAGGCTACAGATGCTACAGGGGCTACAGGAGCTACAGGAGCTACAGGGGCTACAGGCTTTATAGATGCTACAGGTGCTATACAGAGGCCACAGGCTATACAGATGCTACAGAGGCTACAGAGGCTACAGATGCTACAGAGGCTACAGATGCTACAGATGCTACAGAGGCTACAGAGGCTACAGATGCTACAGGAGCTACAGGAGCTACAGGTGCTACAGGAGCTACAGGTGCTACAGGTGCTACAGAGGCTACAGAGGCTACAGATGCTACAAGAGCTACAGGGGCTACAGGAGCTACAGGAGCTACAGAGGCTACAGGTGCTACAGAGGCTACAGAGGCTACAGATGCTACAGGAGCTACAGGAGCTACAGGCTTTATAGATGCTACAGGTGCTATACAGAGGCCACAGGCTATACAGATGCTACAGAGGCTACAGAGGCTACAGAGGCTACAGATGCTACAGGAGCTACAGGAGCTACAGAGGCTACAGAGGCTACAGGTGCTACAGGTGCTACAGAGGCTACAGAGGCTACAGGAGCTACAGGAGCTACAGAGGCTACAGAGGCTACAGGTGCTACAGATGCTACAGGTGCTACAGGTGCTACAGATGCTACAGGCTTTATAGATGCTACAGATGCTACAGGCTTTATAGATGCTACAGATGCTACAGATGCTACAGGAGCTACAGAGGCTACAGATGCTACAGGCTTTATAGATGCTACAGGTGCTACAGGCTTTATAGATGCTACAGATGCTACAGATGCTACAGGCTTTATAGATGCTACAGATGCTACAGGCTTTATAGATGCTACAGATGCTACAGATGCTACAGATGCTACAGGCTTTATAGATGCTACAGATGCTACAGATGCTACAGGCTTTATAGATGCTACAGATGCTACAGGCTTTATAGATGCTACAGGTGCTACAGGCTTTATAGATGCTACAGATGCTACAGATGCTACAGGCTTTATAGATGCTACAGATGCTACAGATGCTACAGGCTTTATAGATGCTACAGATGCTACAGGCTTTATAGATGCTACAGATGCTACAGATGCTACAGATGCTACAGGCTTTATAGATGCTACAGATGCTACAGATGCTACAGGCTTTATAGATGCTACAGATGCTACAGGCTTTATAGATGCTACAGGTGCTACAGGCTTTATAGATGCTACAGATGCTACAGATGCTACAGATGCTACAGGCTTTATAGATGCTACAGATGCTACAGATGCTACAGGCTTTATAGATGCTACAGATGCTACAGGCTTTATAGATGCTACAGATGCTACAGATGCTACAGATGCTACAGGCTTTATAGATGCTACAGATGCTACAGGCTTTATAGATGCTACAGATGCTACAGATGCTACAGGCTTTATAGATGCTACAGATGCTACAGATGCTACAGATGCTACAGGCTTTATAGATGCTACAGATGCTACAGATGCTACAGGCTTTATAGATGCTACAGATGCTACAGGGGCTACAGATGCTACAGGTGCTAGAGATGCTACAGACATTACAGACTATGGGTGGATGTTTACCTGAGTCCAGCAGAGCCTGTTTAGACTGAGAGTAGGAGGCCAGCTGAGCTGCATTCACCACCACCGCCCGAGCCATGGTGGGAACACACCCCTGAAAGAAACAGACACCGTCAGTCAGCTGTCGCCAGAGACCGACAGTCAGTCAGTCAGCTGTCGCCAGAGACCGTCAGTCAGTCAGTCAGCTGTCGCCAGAGACCGTCAGTCAGTCAGCTGTCGCCAGAGACCGACAGTCAGTCAGCTGTCGCCAGAGACCGACAGTCAGTCAGCTGTCGCCAGAGACCGTCAGACAGTCAGCTGTCGCCAGAGACCGTCAGACAGTCAGCTGTCGCCAGAGACCGACAGTCAGTCAGCTGTCGTCAGAGACCGACAGTCAGTCAGCTGTCGCCAGAGACAGACAGTCAGTCAGTCAGCTGTCGTCAGAGACAGACAGTCAGTCAGCTGTCGCCAGAGACCGACAGTCAGTCAGTCAGCTGTCGCCAGAGACCGTCAGTCAGTCAGCTGTCGCCAGAGACCGACAGTCAGTCAGCTGTCGCCAGAGACCGTCAGACAGTCAGCTGTCGCCAGAGACCGACAGTCAGTCAGCTGTCGCCAGAGACCGACAGTCAGTCAGCTGTCGCCAGAGACCGTCAGTCAGTCAGCTGTCGTCAGAGACCGTCAGTCAGTCAGCTGTCGTCAGAGACAGACAGTCAGCTGTTGTAAGAGAGCGTCAGTCAGTCAGCTGTTGTCAGAGACCGACAGTCAGTCAGCTGTTGTCAGAGACGGACAGTCAGTCAGCTGTTGCCAGAGACCGACAGTCAGTCAGTCAGCTGTTGTCAGAGAGCGTCAGTCAGTCAGTCAGCTGTTGTCAGAGAGCGTCAGTCAGTCAGTCAGCTGTCGTCAGAGACAGACAGTCAGTCAGCTGTCGTCAGGGACAGTCAGCTGTTGTCAGAGACAGTCAGTCAGCTGTCGTCAGAGACAGTCAGTCAGCTGTCGTCAGAGACCGACAGTCAGTCAGCTGTTGTCAGAGAGCTGTTGTCAGAGACCGACAGTCAGTCAGCTGTTGTCAGAGACCGTCAGTCAGTCAGCTGTTGTCAGAGAGCTGTTGTCAGAGACCGACAGTCAGTCAGCTGTTGTCAGAGACCGTCAGTCAGTCAGCTGTTGTCAGAGACAGACAGTCAGTCAGCTGTTGCCAGAGACCGACAGTCAGTCAGCTGTTGCCAGAGACCGACAGTCAGTCAGCTGTTGCCAGAGACCGTCAGTCAGTCAGTCAGCTGTCGTCAGAGAGCGTCAGTCAGTCAGTCAGCTGTCGTCAGAGACAGACAGTCAGCTGTCGTCAGGGACAGTCAGTCAGCTGTTGTCAGAGGCAGTCAGCTGTTGTCAGAGAGCTGTTGTCAGAGACCGACAGTCAGTCAGCTGTCGTCAGGGACAGTCAGCTGTCGTCAGGGACAGTCAGCTGTCGTCAGGGACAGTCAGCTGTCGTCAGGGACAGTCAGTCAGCTGTCGTCAGGGACCGTCAGTCAGCTGTCGTCAGGGACAGTCAGTCAGCTGTCGTCAGGTACAGTCAGCTGTTGTCAGGGACAGTCAGTCAGCTGTTGTCAGGGACAGACAGTCAGCTGTCGTCAGGGACAGTCAGTTGTTGTCAGGGACAGACAGTCAGCTGTCGTCAGGGACAGTCAGCTGTCGTCAGGGACAGACAGTCAGCTGTTGTCAGGGACAGTCAGTTGTTGTCAGAGACAGTCAGTCAGCTGTTGTCAGAGACAGTCAGCTGTCGTCAGGGACAGTCAGTCAGCTGTTGTCAGGGACAGTCAGCTGTTGTCAGAGACAGTCAGTCAGCTGTCGTCAGAGACCGACAGTCAGTCAGCTGTCGTCAGGGACAGTCAGTCAGCTGTTGTCAGGGACAGTCAGCTGTTGTCAGAGACAGACAGTCAGCTGTTGTCAGAGACCGACAGTCAGTCAGCTGTTGTCAGAGACCGACAGACAGTCAGCTGTTGTCAGGGACCGACAGACAGTCAGCTGTCGTCAGGGACCGACAGACAGTCAGCTGTCGTCAGGGACAGACAGACAGTCAGCTGTCGTCAGGGACAGACAGACAGTCAGCTGTCGTCAGGGACAGTCAGTCAGCTGTCGTCAGGGACAGTCAGCTGTTGTCAGGGACAGTCAGTTGTTGTCAGGGACAGACAGTCAGCTGTCGTCAGGGACAGACAGTCAGCTGTCGTCAGGGACAGTCAGTCAGCTGTCGTCAGGGACAGTCAGTCAGCTGTCGTCAGGGACAGTCAGCTGTCGTCAGAGACAGTCAGCTGTCGTCAGGGACAGTCAGTTAGCTGTCGTCAGGGACAGTCAGCTGTCGTCAGAGACAGTCAGCTGTCGTCAGGGACAGTCAGCTGTCGTCAGGGACAGACAGTCAGCTGTCGTCAGGGACAGTCAGCTGTCGTCAGGGACAGACAGTCAGCTGTCGTCAGGGACAGTCAGCTGTCGTCAGGGACAGTCAGTCAGCTGTCGTCAGGGACAGTCAGCTGTCGTCAGAGACAGTCAGCTGTCGTCAGGGACAGACAGTCAGCTGTCGTCAGGGACAGTCAGCTGTCGTCAGGGACAGTCAGTTAGCTGTCGTCAGGGACAGTCAGCTGTCGTCAGGGACAGTCAGCTGTCGTCAGGGACAGTCAGTCAGCTGTCGTCAGGGACAGTCAGCTGTCGTCAGGGACAGTCAGCTGTCGTCAGGGACAGACAGTCAGCTGTCGTCAGGGACAGTCAGCTGTCGTCAGGGACAGACAGTCAGCTGTCGTCAGGGACAGTCAGCTGTCGTCAGGGACAGTCAGTCAGCTGTCGTCAGGGACAGTCAGCTGTCGTCAGGGACAGTCAGTTAGCTGTCGTCAGGGACAGTCAGCTGTCGTCAGAGACAGTCAGCTGTCGTCAGGGACAGTCAGCTGTCGTCAGGGACAGACAGTCAGCTGTCGTCAGGGACAGTCAGCTGTCGTCAGGGACAGTCAGTCAGCTGTCGTCAGGGACAGTCAGTCAGCTGTCGTCAGGGACCGTCAGTCAGTGAGTTGTCGTCAGGGACAGTCAGCTGTCGTCAGAGACAGTCAGCTGTCGTCAGGGACAGTCAGTCAGCTGTCGTCAGGGACAGTCAGTCAGCTGTCGTCAGGGACAGTCAGTCAGCTGTCGTCAGGGACAGTCAGCTGTCGTCAGGGACAGTCAGGGACAGTCAGCTGTCGTCAGGGACAGTCAGCTGTCGTCAGGGACAGACAGTCAGCTGTCGTCAGGGACAGTCAGTCAGCTGTCGTCAGGGACAGTCAGCTGTCGTCAGGGACAGTCAGCTGTCGTCAGGGACAGACAGTCAGCTGTCGTCAGGGACAGTCAGCTGTCGTCAGGGACAGACAGTCAGCTGTCGTCAGGGACAGTCAGCTGTCGTCAGGGACAGACAGTCAGCTGTCGTCAGGGACAGTCAGCTGTCGTCAGGGACAATCAGTCAGCTGTCGTCAGGGACAGTCAGTCAGCTGTCGTCAGGGACAGTCAGTTAGCTGTCGTCAGGGACAGTCAGCTGTCGTCAGAGACAGTCAGCTGTCGTCAGGGACAGTCAGCTGTCGTCAGGGACAGACAGTCAGCTGTCGTCAGGGACAGTCAGCTGTCGTCAGGGACAGACAGTCAGCTGTCGTCAGGGACAGTCAGTCAGCTGTCGTCAGGGACAGTCAGTCAGCTGTCGTCAGGGACCGTCAGTCAGTGAGCTGTCGTCAGGGACAGTCAGCTGTCGTCAGAGACAGTCAGCTGTCGTCAGGGACAGACAGTCAGCTGTCGTCAGGGACAGTCAGCTGTCGTCAGGGACAGACAGTCAGCTGTCGTCAGGGACAGACAGTCGTCGTCAGGGACAGTCAGTCAGCTGTCGTCAGAGACAGTCAGCTGTCGTCAGGGACAGACAGTCAGCTGTCGTCAGGGACAGTCAGCTGTCGTCAGGGACAGTCAGCTGTCGTCAGGGCGTCTCACCCTCCACAGCGTGGTGACTCCCTCCTCTCTGGTGATCCGAGCCAGGGCGTTGAAGACGTTGGTGTAGCCTCTCCTCTGGTCTGCAGGCAGACTGAAGACAGAGACGCAGTGAGACAGACAGGAGACACTCAATCAGTGAGACAGACAGGGGACAGTCCCTTGTCTCACCGTCCGTCGGCCGTCATCCTGATCAGCGCCACCTCTGCCGGCGTCCCAACAAACGCTCCAGTGGCTCCGGCCGTCATACCGATGGCAGCCTGCGGGGGGAGCCTCAGTTACACAGCAGCACAGCGATGCGTTCACTGACAGTCAGACACACGAGTGCCCAAGGAACAACGGTGAGTGTCCTCTGACCTTGAGCAGGAAGTTGGGCGGCCGGCCATCCTCTCCGGTCATCTTCTCAAACAGGATGGTGTAGATTCCCAGACGAGTGGTGGTGTAGGTGGCCTGGCGCAGCAGACCTGCTGACAGACTGAGGGACAAACAGAGACGCAGGAGGGTCAGGTGGGTCAGGTGGGTCAGGTGGGTCCGCTGGACGGAGACTTAGGCGAGGCGTAAAGGTGGAGGTCGTACCCGGTGTAGATGCCTCCGATCCCTTCGTTCCTCAGGATGGAGAACAGAGCGTGGAAGCTGGTCTTATACTCCCGAGCCTTGGTGCCCTGACCGCTCAGCTGCATCCTGTTCTTCACCAGGTCCAACGGCTGCACGAAGACCGTCGCCCCCATCCTGAACAGACACACAGGTTAGAGACCGAAGGGCCTCAAAGACAATCTGGGACTTTAGACTCAACAGAGAGAGAGCTCCGGTGGAATGATCCGGAGGTGGATGTGGATCAGACAGTTAATCAGAGCATGAGTTCTCTTGTTGTTGTAATAAAGACCAGAAGCTCAAAGGCGCTAAAGGCTGCAGGGCAGTGGGAGAAGTGGGCGGGGCAAATCTTTCTATGAATTCTCTTGTTGTTGGAGGGTTGTCATGAGAACGTTTTGAAGGTACTAACGGAGGACTGGTTCCAGTGTCTCCTGTCGGCGTCTGACCTTTCACCGTTTATTATCAGCCTCCATGGACAGGACACCTGATAAACATTTATTTAACATCACACACCCGTCTCTAATTAGAACACATTCTGGTCTCACACTGTTCACTGTCCTCCTACAAGACCAGAAGAACCAGGTGGACCAGCCCAGGACCCGCTGAGGGTCTGGGGCCCCTGGGCTGTTGACAGATGGGTGGAGGTGGAGGGGCAGGTGGAGAGGCTGTATGTTAAAGGTTAGCTTGTGTTAGAACACGTAAGACAGGTTCAGCTGCTTGTTTCTGGTGACCACCTTTAGCACACACCTGATAGCCTCGTTAGCCCGCTAGCACTGCTGGCTAGTAATACTGGCTAGCAATACTGGCTAGCAATGCTGACTAGCAATACTGGCTAGCAATACTGGCTAGCAATGCTGACTAGCAATGCCGGCTAGCAATGCCAGCTAGCAATGCCGGCTAGCATTGCTAGCCAGCAATAATGACTAGCAATGCTGGCTAGCAATGCCGGCTAGCAATGCCGGCTAGCAATGCCGGCTAGCAATAATGACTAGCAATGCTGGCTAGCAATGCCGGCTATCAATGCCGACTACCAATGCCGACTACCAATACTGGCTAGTAATACTGACTAGCAATACTGACTAACAATACTGGCTAGCAATACTGGCTAGCAATACCGGCTATCAATACTGGCTAGTAATACTGGCTAGCAATACTGACTGGCAATACTGGCTAGCAATACTGGCTAGCAATACTGGCTAGTAATACTGGCTAGTAATACTGGCTAGCAATACTGGCTAGCAATGCTGACTAGCAATACTGGCTAGCAATGCTGACTAGCAATACTGGCTAGTAATACTGGCTAGCAATACTGGCTAGTAATACTGGCTAGTAATACTGGCTAGCAATACTGGCTAGTAATACTGGCTAGTAATACTGGCTAGCAATACTGGCTAGTAATACTGGCTAGCAATGCTGGCTACCAATACCGGCTATCAATACTGGCTAGTAATACTGGCTAGCAATGCTGGCTACCAATACCGGCTATCAATACTGGCTAGTAATACTGGCTAGCAATACTGACTGGCAATACTGGCTAGTAATACTGGCTAGCAATACTGGCTAGTAATACTGGCTAGTAATACTGGCTAGCCGAGGAGCAGCTGAATAAATCAAGTCATGTTTCCATAAACGTTGATGTTTCCCGTTAAACGGTTATAAACTTATCCCGGTGCGCCGCTGCCTAGCTAGCAGCACAGATGCTGAGAGGGGGGTCGACATTCTTCATAACACCGGTGTTATGTTTCTGAGGGTTCCCTGTGAGAACAGCGGCCCGGTCCTCCTCTCTCTCTCTCTCTCTGAGGATAATACTCATCAACATCTATTCAAGTTTACACTGGTTTCATGTTCGGTGTCAAATACGGGACGGTTTGTCTGAAGGTCGGAGTCCAGCGGGACACCAGTCAGCTGGGGTACCCATTCCTACACTGCACCGCTGCGCCTGCGCTGACGGCTCGCACTAGCAGCTAGCAGCTAACAGCTAGCAGCCAGCAGCTAGCAGCTAGCAGCCAACCAGCGCAGCCTCGCGGGGTCGCTACCACAACCCGCGGGTTTTATTCTGACCCAGGTGGTGGTTTATTATTTGACGGAGCGGGCTGTTAGCTCGCCTGTTAGCTGCCTGACCCCTGACATTAGCATGTTAGCATGTTAGCATGGCAGCTAGCAGCAGCAGCAGCAGCAGCAGCAGCAGCACATACCCGGCCAAACCGCCGAACAGGAATTTAATGGCCTTCGGAGAGGTCTTGGGCTTCGCCTCCGCCATGTTGGTGCCGGTCGGTGAGTAGCCGCAGAGTCCCGGTTCAGATTCCCGCTGCCTGTGTGCCTCTGGGCCGGACGGTCCACCTGCTCTCTCACCGGTACAGCAGCAGCAACAGCCGGGGCAAGGTGACTCTCTGGAGCGGGCACGACCTGTGATACGGAGCCCAGCGGACCAATCAGGAGCCAAGGACGAGGCACCCCGAACACTGACGAACAGCGACGATCGTTGTGCTGCGTTCAAAGAGCCCTGCTAAAGTCGTACACCCCTAAAGCTGTGAACGTCACATGTGAGGCATCGAGTGACACGATTAGAGTCCTGAATCTAACTCTAAATATTAAAAAGTGCACCCTTTTTCCCCTTAAAGATGGCAATATTCATTCAGCAGAAAGTGAAGGTATTCCTGTTAAAGAGGAGGTAACATATTTAGAAATAAATATTTGTAAAAATCAAACAAACAGAATAGAGTCAAACTTCCAAACCCTTATTCCAAAAATTAAAAATAAATTTAACATGTGGCTCATGAGGGATTTATCACTCAAAGGTCGGGGACTTTTGTCCAAAACTGAAGGTTTATCACGTCTTGTTTATCCAGCGAAAGTATTAGATGTACCCAACTCAAATGAAAAGAAAATAGATTCTATCTTATTCAACTTTCTATGGAGAAACAAGTCTCACTACCTAAACAGGAGTGTGTTATGTAATTCAGACTGTCAAGGAGGATTAAATATGCTGGACTTTCATTCATCTAACATAGCTTTTAAAGTGAACTGGATTAAACATTACATCCAAAAGAAAGAGAAATTATGGTACTTATTTCCCAATCTTATTTTTGAAAAAATAGGTGGTATAGAATTTCTTCTCAAATGTGAGTTTGACATAAATAAACTCCTGATTCGGCTATCTAATTTTCACAGGCAGGAGCTTTTATGTTGGCGTCTTATATACAAACATAATTTCTCTCCCCACAAACACTTAATTTGGAATAATAAAAACATCAGATATAAAAATAAATCAATCTTTTTTGATAATTGGGTAAGAAACAAGATTCTGTTCTTATCACAATTGCTCAACAAGAACGGTCAATTACTTTCATATGTAGAATTTTTAAAGACCTTCGGTATTCCAATACCGGCACGAGAATATTGTATAGTGTTTGATGCGATACCAACATGCTTCTTAAGACTATTACAAGGCAGCAATGTGTTCAATGAACAACCAATGTTGAAGACTGATATCCTGCTGAATGGCATCAATATTAAAGATAAAAAATGCAATAATAAATTGTTTAGACATATGCTGCAATGCTCTATTAATTCTCGTGCCAAAAGTTATTGGAATGGTCTTTTTGATGGAATTAACTGGAAATTGGTTTGGATTTACTATAAAAAATATTTGATCAACAATAAAGTGAATGGTGTTCATTATAAAATGATACACCTAATTTACCCAACCAACCATTTTCTCAAAAAATACAGACCTGATCTCTCTGATTCCTGTGTATTCTGTCAAATTGAGACAGAAACGATTGTACATTTATTTTATGATTGTATCCGTGTAAAGTTCTTCTGGATTGATGTTGAAAATATGTTTGAATCACTATGTGGGATTAAGATCAACCTGCAAAAGAGGGATGTTTTCTTTTACTTTGAGAAAGAAGTTATGGACCAAAGTCATGTCTTTCTGATAAACCTTTTTATATTATTTGGAATGTTTTTATGTACATAAATGCAAATGGACTGAAAGAAAACCCAATATACACCAATTTAAAAATGAAATGAGGATATATTTTGATACATTAACAGGACTAACTAACAGGAAGGCCATCCGGACTGTAGCTCTCCACAGAGCCTTGAGATCCTCACTGTGATTTTTATTTATTTTTAGTTATCCACTTGTATGTATACATATATATATATATATATGTACGTATGTGTGTATGTGTGTATGTATATATATGTATACATTTATTTAGTTATTTTCTCCACAAAGCCTTTGGGTCCTCTAATTGAGTCGAATATATGTACCCCATGTTCAGTATTGTTTATTTGTCACTGATGATGAATTTAAATAAAGATTGGGAGAAAAAAAAACAACAAAAAAAAATTAGAGTCCTTAATCTGGGTTTTCTGTTCAAACACGAAGTACTTTAAACTCCGTGAGGCCGGTTCATGTTGGGATTAACTGTCAGTTTGTAAAATGAGACGGAATAAATCTAATTGTTATGTAAATGATCATCATTCAACAGCACAGACATGATGAGACGTGTTAACATAACTCAGATGATTCCTCAGGGTTTTTCTCTGCCATGGAGCCGTTGTTGTTGTATTTCCGATAGCACCTGAAGGCACCAGCGGCTCCAAGGCATGGAGGATCTAGTTCTTAGTAAAACAAGTTCATTAACCATCGGATCAAACTGAACTAAATTCACATTTAGTTTGATGCTCAGTCAATCTGTGTTGCTGTTTGGTTCTATAAACATAGACTCACTGGTGATTGGTTAACGTCTGGCCATTCATTTATTTTGTCCTACTCACGCGCTCCTACTGGGTGGCTTCAGCTGTCAACCAGCGTGACGTCACTTCCTGTTTTTATAGCGTCTAATAACCTGAACATACGAGCCGCCGGGGCTTCGGCTGACCTGTACTGCCTCCAGCCACCAGGGGGCGCTCCAGGCGCTCTGGGGAGCTGTCATGGCGTCCTCTGGTTTTACAGACTTGTGCACAGCAGCTTTAAACATGTTGTAGAAAGAAATAATAACGTTAAGAAGAGAAGTAAGACATGAGCTAAAGCTAAAAGTCCGTAAAAATGAGCTGAGCTGACAATGAGTCGTTGAATGATCTCATTAAACCTGATTCCTCCGACATAAACACAGCGTCTGAACGTCACAGCGACTGACGTGACGGGCATCCAATAGAAAGCCGCACCTTTGACTTCCTCGGCATTCATTGGCTGCGACTTCCGGAAGAAGAGGGCGGGGCCTGTCGTGTGCAACAGCTTGCTGAGGAAGTGGAGACGTTCGGCGACGAGCAACGCAACAGAAACAGCCGGAATAAAGTGCAGGAGACACGGTGTGGTCCGGGTTTAGAGGCCGAGGGACAGCTCCAGAGCCCCCGGTGTCCCGTGACTGGATGTTAGCAGAGCCAGGTAGGCACACCTGGAACCTCGGGGGGGGGGGGTCTGAAAGGTTCCTCTGGACTGAGACGTTGATGAATATTAAAACATTCAAGGAGAGCCCTGGCAGAGAGATCAGATGAGTCCAGGTCTAGCTCCAGCTCCTCCTCCTCCTCCTTCCGTCCAAGGCCCAGATCATCCCAAAGGTCAAAGGTCAGGCCGAGGTGTGGTTCCTCGAGGTTCTGAAGTAGAATGGGAGGTAGAGCCTTCAGGTATCAGGACCCTCTCCAGTCTGGGTCCAGGACTAAGACTGTCCTCTTTGTTAAAGCTGATAGTTAGTGAAGCTGCTCAGAGCTCCTTCCTCTTTACAGCACGTTAACAGCTGAGTCTCTCTCCATCTCCTCTATATCTGGTACTTAGATGCTCAACCAGGCGGCTCCTCCACACCAGCTGCTTCTGGTTCTGGTTCTGGTTCTGGTTCTTGCTCTGGGTTCTGTTTAGCATCTTGAGACAGGTGTTTTTGTTAGTCATCGATTCTCTCTCTGCAGCAGGTGGTGACGTGGTGACATCACACGACCAGACATCCAATGACAGCACTCGGATCATGGCTGTGGGTGGGGCCGACAGATGAGGAGGCGGGGCAGCCATGACGGACGGGGACAGGGAGGGCCGGCGATGAGACGAGCGGACGGGGAGACGGGTGCGGTGTCACCGCTGCCTGTCTTCCTGTTCCCGTCTCAGATGGTGTTTTACTCTGAACACAGGAGCTCCCACAGGACGCTGTTAACCCTTTACAACCCGTACAACTTCACCATCAGCTTCAAGAGTCAGTTCCTGTCTAAATAAGGACATGACGCCCCCCGGTGGCTCTACCAGGCCTAACAGCCTCTCTCTCTCTTTGCAGTGTTGTGTACTGCTCCCTCGCTCTACAGGGTGGTGGAGGCAGAAGGCAGAGTCCAGTCACAGTCCTGTGTTGACCTGTAAGTTACCTGATAATAATAATACTATGCTTCTGTTCTGCTCTGCTGCTGCAGACTGAAACTACTCTCAACCTTCCCCACATTTTGAAAGACCAGTGGACATGGGACCTATCTGTTACCTCACTTCCTGTTTCCTGTCAGGGTGGTGCGTCACCTGGACGTCTCGCCTCATAACTGGGGTCGCAGGGACCGGTTCCGCATGGAGGTGAGAGGAGGAGGCCAGGTGGGACAACGGGAGATCTGGGCCGAGCTGAGAGGAGGAGAAGAGGGTGAGGTGAGAGGACGAGGAGGACGAGGAGGCCTTCAGAGGGCACTGCCCACTCTGACCCCTCTGATAGTTCCCACAGACACACACCTGCAGCTGCCAACCTGCACAGGTGAGGGAGATCCACACGGCTTCATTCAGACATGAGGGAGCAAGGAGGGAACACGACGGAGCAAGGAGTGAACACGAGGGAGCAAGGAGGGACATGAGGGAGCAAGGAGGGACATGAGGGAGCAAGGAGGGACCACGAGGGAGCAAGGAGGGACATGAGGGAGCAAGGAGGGAACACGAGGGAGCAAGGAGTGAACACGAGGGAGCAAGGAGGGACATGAGGGAGCAAGGAGGGAACACGAGGGAGCAAGGAGGGAACACGAGGGAGCAAGGAGGGACATGAGGGAGCAAGGAGGGACATGAGGGAGCAAGGAGTGAACACGACGGAGCAAGGAGTGAACACGAGGGAGCAAGGAGGGACATGAGGGAGCAAGGAGGGACATGAGGGAGCAAGGAGGGAACACGAGGGAGCAAGGAGGGACATGAGGGAGCAAGGAGGGAACACGAGGGAGCAAGGAGTGAACACGACGGAGCAAGGAGGGAACATGAGGGAGCAAGGAGGGAACACGACGGAGCAAGGAGTGAACACGAGGGAGCAAGGAGGGACATGAGGGAGCAAGGAGGGACATGAGGGAGCAAGGAGGGAACATGAGGGAGCAAGGAGGGAACATGAGGGAGCAAGGAGGGACATGAGGGAGCAAGGAGGGAACACGAGGGAGCAAGGAGTGAACACGAGGGAGCAAGGAGTGAACACGAGGGAGCAAGGAGGGAAATGAGGGAGCAAGGAGTGAACACGAGGGAGCAAGGAGGGAACATGAGGGAGCAAGGAGGGACATGAGGGAGCAAGGAGGGAACACGAGGGAGCAAGGAGGGACATGAGGGAGCAAGGAGGGAACACGAGGGAGCAAGGAGTGAACACGAGGGAGCAAGGAGGGACATGAGGGAGCAAGGAGGGACATGAGGGAGCAAGGAGGGACATGAGGGAGCAAGGAGGGAACACGAGGGAGCAAGGAGTGAACACGAGGGAGCAAGGAGGGACATGAGGGAGCAAGGAGGGAACACGAGGGAGCAAGGAGGGAACACGAGAGAGCAAGGAGGGACATGAGGGAGCAAGGAGTGAACACGAGGGAGCAAGGAGGGACATGAGGGAGCAAGGAGGGACATGAGGGAGCAAGGAGGGACCACGAGGGAGCAAGGAGGGACATGAGGGAGCAAGGAGGGAACACGAGGGAGCAAGGAGTGAACACGAGGGAGCAAGGAGGGACATGAGGGAGCAAGGAGGGAACACGAGGGAGCAAGGAGGGAACACGAGGGAGCAAGGAGGGACATGAGGGAGCAAGGAGGGACATGAGGGAGCAAGGAGTGAACACGACGGAGCAAGGAGTGAACACGAGGGAGCAAGGAGGGACATGAGGGAGCAAGGAGGGACATGAGGGAGCAAGGAGGGAACACGAGGGAGCAAGGAGGGACATGAGGGAGCAAGGAGGGAACACGAGGGAGCAAGGAGTGAACACGACGGAGCAAGGAGGGAACATGAGGGAGCAAGGAGGGAACACGACGGAGCAAGGAGTGAACACGAGGGAGCAAGGAGGGACATGAGGGAGCAAGGAGGGACATGAGGGAGCAAGGAGGGAACATGAGGGAGCAAGGAGGGAACATGAGGGAGCAAGGAGGGACATGAGGGAGCAAGGAGGGAACACGAGGGAGCAAGGAGGGAAATGAGGGAGCAAGGAGGGAACATGAGGGAGCAAGGAGTGACATGAGGGAGCAAGGAGGGACATGAGGGAGCAAGGAGTGAACACGAGGGAGCAAGGAGGGAAATGAGGGAGCAAGGAGGGACATGAGGGAGCAAGGAGGGAACATGAGGGAGCAAGGAGGGAACATGAGGGAGCAAGGAGGGACATGAGGGAGCAAGGAGTGAACACGAGGGAGCAAGGAGTGAACATGAGGGAGCAAGGAGGGAACATGAGGGAGCAAGGAGGGACATGAGGGAGCAAGGAGGGACATGAGGGAGCAAGGAGGGAACACGAGGGAGCAAGGAGTGAACACGAGGGAGCAAGGAGTGAACACGAGGGAGCAAGGAGTGAACACGAGGGAGCAAGGAGGGAAATGAGGGAGCAAGGAGTGAACACGAGGGAGCAAGGAGGGAACATGAGGGAGCAAGGAGGGACATGAGGGAGCAAGGAGGGACATGAGGGAGCAAGGAGTGAACACGAGGGAGCAAGGAGGGAAATGAGGGAGCAAGGAGGGAACATGAGGGAGCAAGGAGGGAACATGAGGGAGCAAGGAGGGACATGAGGGAGCAAGGAGTGAACACGAGGGAGCAAGGAGGGAAATGAGGGAGCAAGGAGGGACATGAGGGAGCAAGGAGGGAACATGAGGGAGCAAGGAGGGAACATGAGGGAGCAAGGAGGGACATGAGGGAGCAAGGAGTGAACACGAGGGAGCAAGGAGTGAACATGAGGGAGCAAGGAGGGAACATGAGGGAGCAAGGAGGGACATGAGGGAGCAAGGAGGGACATGAGGGAGCAAGGAGGGAACACGAGGGAGCAAGGAGTGAACACGAGGGAGCAAGGAGTGAACACGAGGGAGCAAGGAGTGAACACGAGGGAGCAAGGAGGGAAATGAGGGAGCAAGGAGTGAACACGAGGGAGCAAGGAGGGAACATGAGGGAGCAAGGAGGGACATGAGGGAGCAAGGAGGGAACACGAGGGAGCAAGGAGGGACATGAGGGAGCAAGGAGGGAACACGAGGGAGCAAGGAGTGAACACGAGGGAGCAAGGAGGGACATGAGGGAGCAAGGAGGGACATGAGGGAGCAAGGAGGGACATGAGGGAGCAAGGAGGGAACACGAGGGAGCAAGGAGTGAACACGAGGGAGCAAGGAGGGACATGAGGGAGCAAGGAGGGAACACGAGGGAGCAAGGAGGGAACACGAGAGAGCAAGGAGGGACATGAGGGAGCAAGGAGTGAACACGAGGGAGCAAGGAGGGACATGAGGGAGCAAGGAGGGACATGAGGGAGCAAGGAGGGAACACGAGGGAGCAAGGAGGGAACACGAGGGAGCAAGGAGGGACATGAGGGAGCAAGGAGGGACATGAGGGAGCAAGGAGGGACATGAGGGAGCAAGGAGGGAACACGAGGGAGCAAGGAGGGAACATGAGGGAGCAAGGAGGGACATGAGGGAGCAAGGAGGGAACACGAGGGAGCAAGGAGGGACATGAGGGAGCAAGGAGGGAACACGACGGAGCAAGGAGTGAACACGAGGGAGCAAGGAGGGACATGAGGGAGCAAGGAGTGAACACGAGGGAGCAAGGAGGGACATGAGGGAGCAAGGAGGGACATGAGGGAGCAAGGAGGGAACACGAGGGAGCAAGGAGGGACATGAGGGAGCAAGGAGGGACATGAGGGAGCAAGGAGTGAACACGAGGGAGCAAGGAGTGAACACGAGGGAGCAAGGAGGGACATGAGGGAGCAAGGAGGGAACACGAGGGAGCAAGGAGTGAACACGAGGGAGCAAGGAGGGACATGAGGGAGCAAGGAGGGAACACGAGGGAGCAAGGAGGGAACACGAGGGAGCAAGGAGGGACATGAGGGAGCAAGGAGGGAACACGACGGAGCAAGGAGGGACATGAGGGAGCAAGGAGGGACATGAGGGAGCAAGGAGGGACATGAGGGAGCAAGGAGGGAACACGAGGGAGCAAGGAGTGAACACGAGGGAGCAAGGAGGGACATGAGGGAGCAAGGAGGGAACACGAGGGAGCAAGGAGGGAACACGAGAGGAGGGAGCAAGGAGTGAACACGAGGGAGCAAGGAGTGAACACGAGGGAGCAAGGAGGGAAATGAGGGAGCAAGGAGTGAACACGAGGGAGCAAGGAGGGAACATGAGGGAGCAAGGAGGGACATGAGGGAGCAAGGAGGGAACACGAGGGAGCAAGGAGGGACAGGAGGGAGCAAGGAGGGAACACGAGGGAGCAAGGAGTGAACACGAGGGAGCAAGGAGGGACATGAGGGAGCAAGGAGGGACATGAGGGAGCAAGGAGGGACATGAGGGAGCAAGGAGGGAACACGAGGGAGCAAGGAGTGAACACGAGGGAGCAAGGAGGGACATGAGGGAGCAAGGAGGGAACACGAGGGAGCAAGGAGGGAACACGAGAGAGCAAGGAGGGACATGAGGGAGCAAGGAGTGAACACGAGGGAGCAAGGAGGGACATGAGGGAGCAAGGAGGGACATGAGGGAGCAAGGAGGGAACACGAGGGAGCAAGGAGGGAACACGAGGGAGCAAGGAGGGACATGAGGGAGCAAGGAGGGACATGAGGGAGCAAGGAGGGACATGAGGGAGCAAGGAGGGAACACGAGGGAGCAAGGAGGGAACATGAGGGAGCAAGGAGGGACATGAGGGAGCAAGGAGGGACATGAGGGAGCAAGGAGGGACATGAGGGAGCAAGGAGGGAACACGACGGAGCAAGGAGTGAACACGAGGGAGCAAGGAGGGACATGAGGGAGCAAGGAGGGACATGAGGGAGCAAGGAGGGACATGAGGGAGCAAGGAGGGACATGAGGGAGCAAGGAGGGAACACGAGGGAGCAAGGAGGGACATGAGGGAGCAAGGAGTGAACACGAGGGAGCAAGGAGTGAACACGAGGGAGCAAGGAGGGACATGAGGGAGCAAGGAGGGACATGAGGGAGCAAGGAGTGAACACGAGGGAGCAAGGAGGGACATGAGGGAGCAAGGAGGGAACACGAGGGAGCAAGGAGGGAACACGAGGGAGCAAGGAGGGACATGAGGGAGCAAGGAGGGAACACGACGGAGCAAGGAGTGAACACGAGGGAGCAAGGAGGGACATGAGGGAGCAAGGAGGGACATGAGGGAGCAAGGAGGGAACATGAGGGAGCAAGGAGGGACATGAGGGAGCAAGGAGGGAACACGAGGGAGCAAGGAGGGACATGAGGGAGCAAGGAGTGAACACGAGGGAGCAAGGAGGGACATGAGGGAGCAAGGAGGGAACACGACGGAGCAAGGAGGGACATGAGGGAGCAAGGAGGGACATGAGGGAGCAAGGAGGGAACACGAGGGAGCAAGGAGGGACATGAGGGAGCAAGGAGGGACATGAGGGAGCAAGGAGGGAACACGAGGGAGCAAGGAGGGACATGAGGGAGCAAGGAGTGAACACGAGGGAGCAAGGAGGGACATGAGGGAGCAAGGAGGGACATGAGGGAGCAAGGAGGGAACACGAGGGAGCAAGGAGGGACATGAGGGAGCAAGGAGGGAACACGAGGGAGCAAGGAGGGACATGAGGGAGCAAGGAGGGAACATGAGGGAGCAAGGAGTGACATGAGGGAGCAAGGAGGGAACACGAGGGAGCAAGGAGTGAACACGAGGGAGCAAGGAGGGACATGAGGGAGCAAGGAGGGACATGAGGGAGCAAGGAGGGACATGAGGGAGCAAGGAGTGAACACGAGGGAGCAAGGAGGGACATGAGGGAGCAAGGAGGGAACACGACGGAGCAAGGAGTGAACACGAGGGAGCAAGGAGGGACATGAGGGAGCAAGGAGTGAACACGAGGGAGCAAGGAGGGACATGAGGGAGCAAGGAGGGACATGAGGGAGCAAGGAGGGACCACGAGGGAGCAAGGAGGGACATGAGGGAGCAAGGAGGGAACACGAGGGAGCAAGGAGGGACACGAGGGAGCAAGGAGGGACACGAGGGAGCAAGGAGGGAACACGAGGGAGCAAGGAGGGAACACGAGGGAGCAAGGAGGGAACACGAGGGAGCAAGGAGGGACATGAGGGAGCAAGGAGGGACATGAGGGAGCAAGGAGTGAACACGAGGGAGCAAGGAGTGAACACGAGGGAGCAAGGAGGGAACACGAGGGAGCAAGGAGGGACATGAGGGAGCAAGGAGGGAACACGACGGAGCAAGGAGTGAACACGACGGAGCAAGGAGTGAACACGAGGGAGCAAGGAGGGACATGAGGGAGCAAGGAGGGACATGAGGGAGCAAGGAGGGAACACGAGGGAGCAAGGAGGGACATGAGGGAGCAAGGAGGGAACACGAGGGAGCAAGGAGTGAACACGACGGAGCAAGGAGTGAACACGACGGAGCAAGGAGTGAACACGAGGGAGCAAGGAGGGAACACGAGGGAGCAAGGAGGGAACACGAGGGAGCAAGGAGTGAACACGACGGAGCAAGGAGGGAACACGAGGGAGCAAGGAGGGAACACGACGGAGCAAGGAGTGAACACGAGGGAGCAAGGAGGGAACACGAGGGAGCAAGGAGGGAACACGAGGGAGCAAGGAGTGAACACGACGGAGCAAGGAGGGAACACGAGGGAGCAAGGAGGGACACGAGGGAGCAAGGAGTGAACACGAGGGAGCAAGGAGGGAACACGAGGGAGCAAGGAGGGAACATGAGGGAGCAAGGAGTGAACACGACGGAGCAAGGAGTGAACACGAGGGAGCAAGGAGGGAACACGAGGGAGCAAGGAGTGAACACGACGGAGCAAGGAGGGAACACGAGGGAGCAAGGAGGGAACACGAGGGAGCAAGGAGGGACACGAGGGAGCAAGGAGTGAACACGAGGGAGCAAGGAGGGACATGAGGGAGCAAGGAGGGACATGAGGGAGCAAGGAGGGAACACGAGGGAGCAAGGAGGGACATGAGGGAGCAAGGAGTGAACACGAGGGAGCAAGGAGGGAACACGAGGGAGCAAGGAGGGAACACGAGGGAGCAAGGAGTGAACACGACGGAGCAAGGAGGGAACACGAGGGAGCAAGGAGGGACACGAGGGAGCAAGGAGTGAACACGAGGGAGCAAGGAGGGAACACGAGGGAGCAAGGAGGGAACATGAGGGAGCAAGGAGTGAACACGACGGAGCAAGGAGTGAACACGAGGGAGCAAGGAGGGAACACGAGGGAGCAAGGAGTGAACACGACGGAGCAAGGAGGGAACACGAGGGAGCAAGGAGGGAACATGAGGGAGCAAGGAGTGAACACGACGGAGCAAGGAGGGAACACGAGGGAGCAAGGAGGGACACGAGGGAGCAAGGAGTGAACACGAGGGAGCAAGGAGGGAACACGAGGGAGCAAGGAGGGAACATGAGGGAGCAAGGAGTGAACACGACGGAGCAAGGAGTGAACACGAGGGAGCAAGGAGGGAACACGAGGGAGCAAGGAGTGAACACGACGGAGCAAGGAGGGAACACGAGGGAGCAAGGAGGGAACACGAGGGAGCAAGGAGGGACACGAGGGAGCAAGGAGTGAACACGAGGGAGCAAGGAGGGACATGAGGGAGCAAGGAGGGACATGAGGGAGCAAGGAGGGAACACGAGGGAGCAAGGAGGGACATGAGGGAGCAAGGAGTGAACACGAGGGAGCAAGGAGGGAACACGAGGGAGCAAGGAGGGAACACGAGGGAGCAAGGAGTGAACACGACGGAGCAAGGAGGGAACACGAGGGAGCAAGGAGGGACACGAGGGAGCAAGGAGTGAACACGAGGGAGCAAGGAGGGAACACGAGGGAGCAAGGAGGGAACATGAGGGAGCAAGGAGTGAACACGACGGAGCAAGGAGTGAACACGAGGGAGCAAGGAGGGAACACGAGGGAGCAAGGAGTGAACACGACGGAGCAAGGAGGGAACACGAGGGAGCAAGGAGGGAACATGAGGGAGCAAGGAGTGAACACGACGGAGCAAGGAGTGAACACGAGGGAGCAAGGAGGGAACACGAGGGAGCAAGGAGTGAACACGACGGAGCAAGGAGGGAACACGAGGGAGCAAGGAGGGACACGAGGGAGCAAGGAGTGAACACGAGGGAGCAAGGAGGGACATGAGGGAGCAAGGAGGGACATGAGGGAGCAAGGAGGGAACACGAGGGAGCAAGGAGGGACATGAGGGAGCAAGGAGGGAACACGAGGGAGCAAGGAGGGACATGAGGGAGCAAGGAGGGAACACGAGGGAGCAAGGAGGGACATGAGGGAGCAAGGAGGGAACACGAGGGAGCAAGGAGTGAACACGAGGGAGCAAGGAGGGACATGAGGGAGCAAGGAGGGACATGAGGGAGCAAGGAGGGAACACGAGGGAGCAAGGAGTGAACACGAGGGAGCAAGGAGGGACATAAGGGAGCAAGGAGGGACATGAGGGAGCAAGGAGGGAACATGAGGGAGCAAGGAGGGACATGAGGGAGCAAGGAGGGACATGAGGGAGCAAGGAGGGAACATGAGGGAGCAAGGAGGGACATGAGGGAGCAAGGAGGGAACACGAGGGAGCAAGGAGGGACATGAGGGAGCAAGGAGGGAACACGACGGAGCAAGGAGGGACACGAGGGAGCAAGGAGTGAACACGAGGGAGCAAGGAGGGACATGAGGGAGCAAGGAGGGACATGAGGGAGCAAGGAGGGAACACGAGGGAGCAAGCAGGGACATGAGGGAGCAAGGAGGGAACACGAGGGAGCAAGGAGGGACATGAGGGAGCAAGGAGGGAACACGAGGGAGCAAGGAGGGACATGAGGGAGCAAGGAGGGAACACGAGGGAGCAAGGAGTGAACACGAGGGAGCAAGGAGGGACATGAGGGAGCAAGGAGGGAACACGAGGGAGCAAGGAGGGAACACGAGGGAGCAAGGAGTGAACACGAGGGAGCAAGGAGGGACATGAGGGAGCAAGGAGGGAACACGAGGGAGCAAGGAGGGAACACGAGGGAGCAAGGAGGGACATGAGGGAGCAAGGAGTGAACACGAGGGAGCAAGGAGGGACATGAGGGAGCAAGGAGGGACATGAGGGAGCAAGGAGGGAACACGAGGGAGCAAGGAGGGACATGAGGGAGCAAGGAGGGAACACGAGGGAGCAAGGAGGGACATGAGGGAGCAAGGAGGGAACACGAGGGAGCAAGGAGGGACATGAGGGAGCAAGGAGGGAACACGAGGGAGCAAGGAGGGAACACGAGGGAGCAAGGAGGGAACACGAGGGAGCAAGGAGGGAACACGAGGGAGCAAGGGGGACGCTTGGCAACGGGGACGCTGGCTGCTCAAGCCGCTCCGTCTGACCTGTTTTTGTTTGGATTTTTTATTTTTTACTATTTTATTCCCGATTATTTTTCTTAAATTCTTGTATATTCGTTACTTTAGCTGTACAGTTATAGATAGCCTTTTTTTTTGATTGTTTGTTTTGTTTTTCCACACTTTTGTTGCGTTTTGTGGGGTCTGTCTCCGGTTCGCGTTTTGGTCGTTTTGGTGATCAACTGTTTTATTTATTTATTTTTTCTGCTGGTTGCCATCGGCGAGGCCTATTTCACTGCTGTTGGACTTGCTGTCTGCTTGTGTGGTGGGAGCTGTGTTGGACTCGAGCTTGCTGGTGTCTCTCCTTTTCCATCCTGACGCTGGGCCAAAATAACGTCAGTATCAGGTAGTTTTCGAGTCTAGCGGTTGCTGCTCGTACAACACCTGCTCGGAGACTCCCTGGAATTGGTCATCGCTGCTGCTACCTCAGCTGGCAAAGTGGACACAGGACAACCTGGGCTCAGCTTGTCCCTGCCATCGTGAAGTGCATCTGGGAAGTCTGAAACCACCCATCGCCCCTGCCGCAGAGTTGGAAGTCCTTGTAGCTAGCATCCTGGCTACACGGCTAAAAACAACCTGCACTTCTTCCACGCTGTCGCCGGCACCACCACTATGTTGAGTTACACCGTCAACCAGCTGATGAATCTCAACAGTTTTTTCACTCCACCATGCACTGCAGTGATTAAGCAACTTGGACTTCTCCGCCGCCCACGCTACATCCATAGAAGTTCCCGCAGAAAGTTTGTCTGCTCACAGACAAGTCCTACCATCCCGGTCCATCCCGGTCCATGCATACGTCATCAGAGCGCTGTCTCCCACCGGATAAGTAGTTTGGGCGTCTCCATGGCAACACCTCTCAGTGAGCTAAATGGGAAACGCGGAGTGGATTTAAGTCTGCTACGGCCAGTGCAAAGACCTGTTGCATCATCAAGTAGCAAAATTGAACTCTTAAATGCACAGTCTATTACAAACAAATCCTGCCTTATTCATGACCATATCCTGGATAAACATCTGGATTATATGTGCATTACAGAGACCTGGCACCCACCAAATACTTTTTCCTCTTTAAATGAGAGCTGTCCCCAGGGATATAGCTACCTCCAGAAAGCTCGCAGCACAGAACGCGGTGGCGGCCTGTCAGTTATCTATCGCAGCGATCTGGAGCTATCTCTGCAACCATTACCTGAACTGTCTTCATTTGAATGCCTTGCATTTAAATCTAAATCCCCTTCCCCTGTGCTGTTCCTCCTCATTTACCGACCACCAAAACCAAACCCGTCATTTATCACTGAGATGTCAGATCTTTTCACAACTTTCTGCACATCCTCTGCCGATGTCATAATTTTAGGTGATCTGAACATCCACGTTGACACCCCCTCCTCCCCTTTTGCAGCTGAATTTCTTCAGATACTGGACTGTTTTAATTTAAAACAACTTGTTGATGTCCCCACGCACACCAGGGGACACACCTTGGACCTGGTCATTACAAATTCTGCCCCTCTCACCAACCTGCAGGTGTATGACCTAGGTGTGTCTGATCACAAGGCCATTTCTATGGATCTGCAATCCCCATCCAGCCTCTCCAAGCCTAAGCGGAATATCTGTTTCAGAAACCTAAAAAACATAAACCCAGAACTCTTGGCAGCAGACTTTCAACATCTTTCCACACACTTTTCATCAGCCGATGAAGCAGTGGACTACTACAACAGCCATCTGAGCAGCCTCCTGGACCTCCATGCCCCTGTTAAAACCAGAACAGTCACCTTCACCCGCTCAGCTCCCTGGTTCACAGATGGGCTTCGTAAGATGAAGGCAGCAGGGCGAGTCCTTGAGCGGCGCTTCAAAGCCTCTGGCCTCACTGTCCACAAACAAATGTACCGGGTGCAACAGCAAAAATATGCTCAGTCCCTCAAAGATGCAAGGTCACAGTTTTACTCCGATGCCATCAGAAACAGTCCAGGAAATTCCAAGCAGCTTTTTTCCACCGTAAATCACCTTCTCAAACCACAACCCCCCCCCACTTACTGCCACTACAGAAGAGCAGTGCAATAAATTCATGGATTTTTTCACATCAAAAATTGCACATATTCGCTCTGCCCTTTTTGGTCCTCCCACCCAAACTGTTCCTACAGCGTATACTGTCTCACAACCCCTAATCTGCTTTCCTGTGGTTTCATCAGAAGAGGTGCAGAACATCATCAGGAAGATGAAATCCTCGACCTGTCCTCTGGACCCTCTCCCAACCTCCCTGGTGAAAACCCATATCACTGTCCTAACCCCCCTGATCACCGCTATTATAAATCATTCCCTCCAAACTGGTCACGTTCCCCCTGCCTTAAAAAATGCCATAATCAGACCATTACTCAAAAAACCCACTCTTGATCCGGACGTCCTATCCAACTATAGGCCCATTTCTAATCTCCCCTTCATATCGAAAGTACTTGAGAAAGCAGTTGCCACCCACCTTCTGGACCACCTCAAACATAATAACCTGTTTGAAAAATTCCAGTCCGGTTTCCGCTCCGCTCACAGCACAGAGACCGCCCTCGTCAGAGTCACAAACGACCTCCTCATGTCATCTGATGGTGGCTCTCCCTCCCTCCTCATCCTCCTGGATCTTTCTGCTGCTTTTGACACTGTCGACCATGGCATTCTTTTAAACCGGCTCCACCTCACCACTGGACTCAATGACACTGCTCTCAGTTGGTTCAAGTCATACCTCACAAACCGGACAGAATACATCTCCCTGGGTCACTCCAAATCACATCCACACACAGTCACCTGCGGTGTCCCCCAGGGATCAGTCCTTGGCCCCATCCTCTTCATCCTCTACCTCACCCCCCTTGGCCAAATCATCAGCCGTCACAAAATTTCATTCCACTGCTATGCTGATGACACGCAGCTTTATGTAAATGCCACAGCTGCAACCCCATCCTCACTGTCATCCCCATCAAAACTCACCTCCTGCCTGGAGGAGATAAAGTCATGGATGGAGCACAATTTCCTCCAACTAAACAGCTCCAAAACCGAAGCCATACTGATTGGCACCCCTCACCAGACCAAATCATCATCCATAACCAGCATCACCTTCTCTGGCGCCAACATCCCCCTTTCATCAACAGTCACTAATCTTGGTGTAAAAATGGACTCTCAACTCACGTTTGAAGCCCATATAAATCACCTCTGCAAGACCTCCTTCTACCACCTCCGTAACATTTCCAAACTCCGCCCCATTCTCTCCCTCTCAGATGCTGAAAAGCTGGTTCATGCCTTTGTCTCCTCCAGACTGGACTACTGTAACGCACTTCTCATCGGGATTCCTAGCAAGAGTCTGCAGAGGCTTCAGTACATCCAAAACTCTGCAGCTAGGATCCTGATGAGAGTGCGGAAACATGAGCACATTACCCCCATTCTCCACTCACTCCACTGGCTTCCCGTCTCCACCAGGATTGAGTACAAAGTTTCCCTCCTCACTCACCAATGCATCCATGGACACGCACCCCCCTACCTCAAAGAAATTATGAATCCACAAAAAACAACACGCTCCCTCTGCTCCACTCACTCAAACCTCCTCCACATACCCAGAACCAGACGGAGGACCATGGGAGATAGGGCCTTCTGTGCTGCTGCCCCACGTCTGTGGAATGCCCTCCCTGACACCTTGAGGGCACCACAATCCACTGACTGTTTTAAAAAAGGTCTTAAGACATTTCTTTTTAGCAAAGCTTTTGGTCCCCTTTAGATGTTTTTTCTTTTTTAAAACCTTTTCTTCTTCTTTTTAACCTGTAGCACTTTGAGATATTTGATGTAAAGTGCTTTATAAATAAAATTTATTATTATTATTATTATAAGGAGGGACATGAGGGAGCAAGGAGGGAACACGAGGGAGCAAGGAGGGAACACGAGGGAGCAAGGAGGGACATGAGGGAGCAAGGAGGGAACACGAGGGAGCAAGGAGGGACATGAGGGAGCAAGGAGGGACATGAGGGAGCAAGGAGTGAACACGAGGGAGCAAGGAGGGACATGAGGGAGCAAGGAGGGACATGAGGGAGCAAGGAGGGAACACGAGGGAGCAAGGAGGGACATGAGGGAGCAAGGAGGGAACACGAGGGAGCAAGGAGTGAACACGAGGGAGCAAGGAGGGACATGAGGGAGCAAGGAGGGAACACGACGGAGCAAGGAGTGAACACGAGGGAGCAAGGAGGGACATGAGGGAGCAAGGAGTGAACACGAGGGAGCAAGGAGGGAACACGAGGGAGCAAGGAGGGAACACGAGGGAGCAAGGAGGGAACACGAGGGAGCAAGGAGGGACATGAGGGAGCAAGGAGGGACATGAGGGAGCAAGGAGGGAACACGAGGGAGCAAGGAGTGAACACGAGGGAGCAAGGAGGGACATGAGGGAGCAAGGAGGGAACACGAGGGAGCAAGGAGGGACATGAGGGAGCAAGGAGGGACATGAGGGAGCAAGGAGGGAACACGAGGGAGCAAGGAGGGACATGAGGGAGCAAGGAGGGAACACGAGGGAGCAAGGAGTGAACACGAGTGAACACGAGGGAGCAAGGAGGGACATGAGGGAGCAAGGAGGGAACACGAGGGAGCAAGGAGGGACATGAGGGAGCAAGGAGGGAACACGAGGGAGCAAGGAGGGACATGAGGGAGCAAGGAGTGAACACGAGGGAGCAAGGAGGGAACACGAGGGAGCAAGGAGGGACATGAGGGAGCAAGGAGGGGACACGAGGGAGCAAGGAGGGGACAGGAGGGAGCAAGGAGGAACACGAGGGAGCAAGGAGTGAACACGAGGGAGCAAGGAGGGAACACGAGGGAGCAAGGAGGGAACACGAGGGAACAAGGAGGGACATGAGGGAGCAAGGAGGGAACACGAGGGAGCAAGGAGGGAACATGAGGGAGCAAGGAGGGACATGAGGGAGCAAGGAGGGAACACGACGGAGCAAGGAGTGAACACGAGGGAGCAAGGAGGGACATGAGGGAGCAAGGAGGGAACACGAGGGAGCAAGGAGGGAACACGAGGGAGCAAGGAGGAACACGAGGGAGCAAGGAGGGACATGAGGGAGCAAGGAGGGAACACGAGGGAGCAAGGAGGGAACACGAGGGAGCAAGGAGGGACATGAGGGAGCAAGGAGTGAACACGAGGGAGCAAGGAGGGACATGAGGGAGCAAGGAGGGACATGAGGGAGCAAGGAGGGAACACGAGGGAGCAAGGAGGGAACATGAGGGAGCAAGGAGGGAACATGAGGGAGCAAGGAGGGACATGAGGGAGCAAGGAGGGAACACGAGGGAGCAAGGAGGGACACGAGGGAGCAAGGAGGGGACACGAGGGAGCAAGGAGGGAACATGAGGGAGCAAGGAGGGAACACGAGGGAGCAAGGAGGGAACATGAGGGAGCAAGGAGGGACATGAGGGAGCAAGGAGGGACATGAGGGAGCAAGGAGGGAACTCGAGGGAGCAAGGAGGGAACATGAGGGAGCAAGGAGGGAACATGAGGGAGCAAGGAGGGACATGAGGGAGCAAGGAGGGAACACGAGGGAGCAAGGAGGGAACACGAGGGAGCAAGGAGTGACCACGAGGGAGCAAGGAGGGAACACGAGGGAGCAAGGAGGGAACACGAGAGGGAACACGAGGGAGCAAGGAGGGACATGAGGGAGCAAGGAGGGAACACGAGGGAGCAAGGAGTGAACACGAGGGAGCAAGGAGGGACATGAGGGAGCAAGGAGGGACATGAGGGAGCAAGGAGGGAACACGAGGGAGCAAGGAGTGAACACGAGGGAGCAAGGAGGGACATGAGGGAGCAAGGAGGGAACACGAGGGAGCAAGGAGGGAACACGAGGGAGCAAGGAGGGACATGAGGGAGCAAGGAGTGAACACGAGGGAGCAAGGAGGGACATGAGGGAGCAAGGAGGGACATGAGGGAGCAAGGAGTGAACACGAGGGAGCAAGGAGGGAACACGAGGGAGCAAGGAGGGAACACGAGGGAGCAAGGAGGGACATGAGGGAGCAAGGAGGGGACACGAGGGAGCAAGGAGGGGACAGGAGGGAGCAAGGAGGAACACGAGGGAGCAAGGAGTGAACACGAGGGAGCAAGGACGGAACACGAGGGAGCAAGGAGGGAACACGAGGGAACAAGGAGGGACATGAGGGAGCAAGGAGGGAACACGAGGGAGCAAGGAGGGAACACGAGGGAGCAAGGAGGGACATGAGGGAGCAAGGAGGGAACACGACGGAGCAAGGAGTGAACACGAGGGAGCAAGGAGGGACATGAGGGAGCAAGGAGGGAACACGAGGGAGCAAGGAGGGACATGAGGGAGCAAGGAGGGACCACGAGGGAGCAAGGAGGGACATGAGGGAGCAAGGAGTGAACACGAGGGAGCAAGGAGTGAACACGAGGGAGCAAGGAGTGAACACGAGGGAGCAAGGAGGGAACACGAGGGAGCAAGGAGGGAACACGAGGGAGCAAGGAGGGACATGAGGGAGCAAGGAGTGAACACGAGGGAGCAAGGAGGGACATGAGGGAGCAAGGAGGGAACACGAGGGAGCAAGGAGGGAACACGAGGGAGCAAGGAGGGAACACGAGGGAGCAAGGAGGGACATGAGGGAGCAAGGAGGGAACACGAGGGAGCAAGGAGGGACATGAGGGAGCAAGGAGGGAACATGAGGGAGCAAGGAGGGAACATGAGGGAGCAAGGAGGGAACACGAGGGAGCAAGGAGGGAACACGAGGGAGCAAGGAGGGAACTCGAGGGAGCAAGGAGGGAACATGAGGGAGCAAGGAGGGAACATGAGGGAGCAAGGAGGGACATGAGGGAGCAAGGAGGGAACACGAGGGAGCAAGGAGGGAACACGAGGGAGCAAGGAGTGACCACGAGGGAGCAAGGAGGGAACACGAGGGAGCAAGGAGGGAACACGAGGGAGCAAGGAGGGAACACGAGAGGGAACACGAGGGAGCAAGGAGGGACATGAGGGAGCAAGGAGGGAACACTGTGTTAATTTGTTAACGTGTTAATGTGTTAATGTGTTAACGTGTTAACGTGTTAATGTGTTAACGTGTTAACGTGTTAACGTGTTTACGTGTTAATGTGTTAACGTGTTAACGTGTTAACGTGTTACTGTGTTAACGTGTTAATTTGTTAACGTGTTAACGTGTTACTGTGTTACTGTGTTAACGTGTTAACGTGTTAACGTGTTACTGTGTTAATTTGTTAACGTGTTAACGTGTTTACGTGTTAACGTGTTAACGTGTTACTGTGTTAACGTGTTAACGTGTTAACGTGTTAACGTGTTAATGTGTTAACGTGTTAACGTGTTAACGTGTTTATGTGTTAACGTGTTAACGTGTTAACGTGTTACTGTGTTAATTTGTTAACGTGTTAACGTGTTTACCTGTTTACGTGTTAACGTGTTAACGTGTTACTGTGTTAACGTGTTAACGTGTTAACGTGTTTACGTGTTAACGTGTTACTGTGTTAACGTGTTAACGTGTTAACGTGTTAATTTGTTAACGTGTTAACGTGTTAACGTGTTAATGTGTTTATGTGTTAACGTGTTAATGTGTTAATGTGTTAACGTGTTAACGTGTTTATGTTAGGGGTGTGCATCTCTCCAATATAAGACGATTCGATACGTATCTAGATACATGGGGTACGAAACGATTCAGGAAGGATACATTTTAAAATCAACCGATTCGATTCTATTCGGTAGGATTTGATCCGATCCGATCCGATTCGGTACGATTCAGTGCAATATGATGTAATCCGATGAGTCTGGACAAATTCTCATTTGTCCAGGTCAAAGGCATCTCTAGGCAACTGAATCAAGTCAACTGGACTTGGTTTTTGTCTGTGAAGACGTTTCGCTCCTTATCCAAGTGGCTTCATCAGTTCGAGAGACTAGCAGCAAGTCTGACTAGCCCGCAGACACAGACAAAAACCAAGTCCAGTTGACCTGATTCAACTGCCTAGAGAGTAATCCGATATAGTTTCTTGTTTAAAGTAGACATTGTACATTATGAATGTTCCTAAATCAATCCTAAAAATGTGATATTGTTTACCTTCATAGTGATAAGTTTAATAGAGTCTCGCGAGATTTTTGCGGGAAAGAGAGAGAGAAAGAGAATAAGCAAGCGGGGCTTCCAGCTGTATTGCTGATATACCGTAAATTCCGGACTATAAGCCGCTACTTTTGTCACTTGCTTTGGACCCTGCGGTTTATATAACGAGTTATGGATTCTTACAGCTAACGGTCACCAGGGGCGCACTATCATGGAAGCGCAGGAGCGAGACAGACAGCTCGCGCCAGGTAACGAGAGCAAAACAAACCAAGTGAGTCCAAATGCAGTAGGAGAGCTGCTTTTAAGTTAAAGGCGATCGATCTGGCTGACTTTTCTGGTATAGTAGGCTGGTTATTTTGATACAGTAAACGGCCGTGTTACTGCACCTTTACTGCTGTGTTGGCTGTTTAAGAAAAAGATGCTGGTTGTTTTGTTGAGCAGCGGGTTACTGCACTTTTGCTGCCGTGTTACAGGCAAGTACTTTTACAAACAAATTAAATTTAGCCATTTAGCGTTATTGCCTCGTCAAGCGTTGTAAGCTTTGTTTTTTCTTATACTGCACTACGCTAGGAGCGCACCGTTGTATTATTTGTGCACTGCACGAATGCTGTTTGTAAGATGATCGATCGATTGATTGAAAGATTTATTGTGTTTCTCAAATGTAAATAAATGGGACGCTTTGCGTTTCCAAACAGTCATTTCTGTCCCGACAATCCTCTCCGTGGTAGAAGAAACCCTTACGGTAAAACATTAAAACACCAGCGGCTTGGGTGCGGCTTATAGTCGGGTGCGGCTTATATATATGTGGAACAATCTGTAGTTTCCCCAAAATTTAGCTGGTGCGGCTTATATTCAGGTGCGCCTTATAGTCTGGAAATTACGGTAATAACCCGATTCATAACTTTGTAATCGGGCCATCGACCGGTTCGTGGTACATTTGGATCGGTCCAGGGGCTTGTGTATCGATGCACTCACATCTTTTAAATCAAAACCGATTTCCGATTCATATCGGTAATTTGTTACATCCCTAGTTTATGTGTTAACGTGTTAATGTGTTAATGTGTTTACGTTTACGTGTTAATGTGTTAATGTGTTAATGTGTTTACGTGTTACTGTGTTAATTTGTTTGTGTTAACGTGTTAACGTGTTAACGTGTTAACGTGTTTACGTGTTTACGTGTTAATGTGTTAATGTGTTTACGTGTTTACGTGTTAATGTGTTTACGTGTTTACGTGTTAACGTGTTTACGTGTTAATGTGTTTGTGTTAGCGTGTTAACGTGTTTACGTGTTTACGTGTTAATGTGTTAACGTGTTTATGTGTTAACGTGTTAACGTGTTAATGTGTTAACGTGTTAATGTGTTTACGTGTTTACGTGTTTACGTGTTAATGTGTTAACGTGTTTATGTGTTAACGTGTTAACGTGTTAATGTGTTAACGTGTTAATGTGTTTACGTGTTAATGTGTTAACGTGTTAATGTGTTTACGTGTTAATGTGTTAACGTGTTAATGTGTTTACGTGTTTGTGTTAGCGTGTTAACGTGTTTACGTGTTTACGTGTTAATGTGTTAACGTGTTTATGTGTTAACGTGTTAACGTGTTTATGTGTTAATGTGTTTGCGTGTTAATGTGTTTATGTGTTAACGTGTTAACGTGTTAATGTGTTAACGTGTTAACGTGTTAACGTGTTTATGTGTTAATGTGTTAACGTGTTAACGTGTTAACGTGTTAATGTGTTAACGTGTTTATGTGTTAATGTCTTAATGTGTTTGTGTGTGCAGCCGTGCCCTCTGTGTCCCAGCGGCTGGTGTGCGTGTTGCTAGCGTTGCTGTGTGTTACAGTGTTGGTGCTCCCCCTCCACGTGGACAGCAGCTCTGTGGTTCCACGCTGCCTCCACGTCTCCACCAATCAGAAGCTGGCGTGTGCCTACGCTCTGGGTAACTCCTGGAACCAGTGGCTTTTCTTTACATCAACATGTTTAGTAGCAACAAATACAAATACCCTCTCTCCCCTAGGTCTGCTCACCGTGGTGTTTCTACGGTAACCAGGTGAGACGGTCACCACGGCAACTGGTACCTTCCTGACCTCTGACCTCCTCGTCTGTAGCCTTCGTTGGTGCTGACTGAGGTGGTGAACCGGTGGTGATTCAAAGACGACACGTTGAATGTTGTGGATGGACTGTTTCTGACAGAGAGCCAGCGGTGACCTGTACGCTGAGGGGAACTCTGAGGTCACCCTGACCTACCATCAGACCACCGTCCAATCAGCAGCTTGCTGACTGCGTCTGTCATTGATTAGATAGCTCTCGTCATACGTTTGTTTTCATGTCGTTTTTTTGTTTGCACGATGCACTTGTTGGACACGAACCTCACAACGACCATCAGCTTTATTCTGAGCTGTGTAACTGATGCATTGTGTCCGTGGCCTCCTCCTCTTTGCTGTGTCCTGAAGCATTCTGGCTGCTTTCTCTGCTTCCAGGTTTAATCTGGCTTCAGTCCTGATCATGACATACAAAGAAGTTTAACCCTTTAAATACATATGAATGTTAATGAGAGCCGTATAATTGATGCAGCCTAGCGTGTGTTTAATCGTCATTGCATTATTACTTGTTTTCAACAGAGACAAACCTGCTGTGTTACTGGACAAATACCTGCATTTACTGCTTGTTTTTACAAAATGCTATAAAATACCACATAGAACGATTATTTTCTGCCTTCAGCAGTTCATTTGATTAAATTAGGATCAGCTGTGTGTGTGTGTGTGTGTGTGTACTTGTACAGGACATTTTGGGTCCTCCTCTTTCTGGCGGGCCGTGGGCCAGACTGTTGAACCTCAGCTGCAATGGCAGCAGCAGCTGTTGAGTGTGTGTGTGTGTGGGGGGGGGCTGTCTTGTCTCCAGCATCTGACCCAGTTCTTGCAGGAACCCCCTCCGTTGGTAGGTTTTAGGGGACTCCCACTCTGGGTGGTCCTGCTCTTAATGCTCCTCAGCCTCCTGCCTGAGGGGAGAGGGGTGTGTGTGCAGGGTGGGTGGTGTCTCTCCTGATGCAGGTGGCCATTTTCCTGCATCTGGAGGTGTAGATGTCCGTGGTGGTGGATAGACTGTGTCCCATAGTCTTCTTTGCAGCTTTCACCACCCTCTGCAGATCCTTCTTCTCTGCTGCCGTGCCACACAGTGATGCAGGAGCACAGGACGCTCTCCACCACACACCTGTAGAAGGATGTCAGGACGGAGCAACCTCCTGAGAAGATAGAGGCGCTGGTGAGCCTTCCTAATCAGGCAGGAAGTGTTGGTGCTCCAGGTGAGGTCGTCAGTGATGTGGACACCCAGGTACCTGTAGCTGGAAACCACTTCCACCGCTGTCCCTCCAATGTGCAGGGGAGGGGGGAGGTGTCTGCTCCTTCTGAAGTCCACGATCATCTCCTTGGTCTCCTTCACGTTGATGCAGAGGTTGTTTTCACAGCTGTGTCGTCCACAAACTTCACAATCAGACGGATGTATCGCTGAGCAGTCGTATGTGAGCAGGGTGAACTGGTGGGGGGCTCAGCACACAGCCCTGGGGAGGGGGGGGCTGAGACATCGTGGATCCTCACGGGCCTGTCGGTTAGGAAGTCCTGGACCCAGTTGCAAAGGGTGGAGCTCAGTCTGAGTGTTGTCAGTTTATGTACCAGGGTCTGTGGTCTGATGGTGTGAACATCAGAGTCCTTGTTCTCTAAGTGGGTGAGGGCTGTGTGGACCACAGAAGATATGGCGTCCTCTGTGGATCGGTTCTTCCTGTATGCATACTGGTGCAGGTCCACAGTGACGTCGATGCAGTCCAGTCTCTGGAAGCACTTCATGACTATCAGGGTGAGGGCTACTGGTCCATAGTCATTCAGGCTTGTCACTGTGGACGTTTAAGGAACGGGGATGATGGTGGTGGTGGTCTTCAGGCAGGTGGGGGCCACCGCCTGTTGGAGGGAGGTGTTGAAGATGTCCATCAGCACCTCAGTGAGCTGGTGTGTGCAGTCCCTCAGCACCCGCCCAGGGATGTTATCTGGACCAGCAGCTTAAACTGTTTAAAAGGCCGTAGGTGACAGATTACCATTAAAACCCACAGTGTTCCTTTTGTTCTGTAGCATCTGTTAGAACATGTCAGATGGTTTCATCCTCATCAGTTTTTAGTAGCAGCTCCACTAGACTCTAGCTCTGAGCCTGGTGCTGTGTCTGAGGTTTTTAATTATTAGTGGGTGTTACAGATAATCTATTCACTTATCATTGATTATCTTATAAATGTCCTTGGTGGCAGAGCCAGTCCAGTTTAAGTTCCTCCAAAGAGGAGTTTATAATACGGAACATTGGTTCTGGTTCTGCCTCTTTACTAACATTTGTCCAATAAGTTCTTCTGCTTTGAGCTTCAGCTACGTTCTTTACAAAAGGACTTTTTAGTTTGGTTTCACGGCCCGGTGCTCCTAGACCTTGTGCATAATTTATCTCGGGGGGTTTTCAGGATAACGGGGGAGGTAGTGCGCCGTGTATTTAAACAAGACAAAACAAGACGACACAGAAGGAGCTGCAGAGACGGCAGGTGATCTAAATGTGACGAGACATGACTCCAGCTAGTACGACGGGGAAGGCAGGGCTATACACAGGGGCAGTTAGACACAGGTGGAAACACTCAGGGCGGGGCGTCACCGTGGCAGGAACACACAGGAAGTTAACAAAATAAAACAGGAAACTCAACAACACAGTTATTAACTCCAGCTCTATAGTTTGTTCTCTTATGTTCCCACTTCATCTTTTACTGTTTGGACCCGTTGGAGAGGCAGCAGTCGTTTCCACTGGACTTTAATTTCTTGTTTTTTATGTGGATGTTAATTTGACATTTATTCAGTTCATTTCCAGTCCATACTGGTTCAGTTTAGCTCCAGATGCTGCTCCCACTGGTCCAGATGTGGTTTAAAACCTCCATCTCTCCCTGTTTTCTGATGATGACTGTAAGGTCGTCAGCATGAGCCGGGGCAGACACTATGTGTGTGTCTAGACATCCTTTAATGTGATGATGGTCATAATTAATTCTTTTAATTAAAGGGCTGATGGTTAAGATGTAGAGAGGACAGTCTGCTTCACACCACCACAGACCTGAAGGTTCAGTTTAAACTCTGTTCACTTTAACTTGTCCTGAGGATTTAACGACTGAATCATTTTAATGAGGTCTGCAGGGAACCAGTGAACCTTCATTACAGCTCATAGACACTGACGGGACACGTAATCAAAGGCTTTCCTTTGATCAACACTAACTATATAAAAGTCTGTCCCATCGTTATAAACGTCTTCTCTGGAGAACCTGGAGAGAACCCATGCAGACACAGGGAGAACATGCAGACTACACACAGAAAGGAACCAGTGAGGAACCAGGAGAGAACCCACGCAGACACAGGGAGAACATGTAGACTACACACAGGAAGGAACCAGTGAGGAACCAGGAGAGAACCCACGCAGACACAGTTTCATACATACAGAATAATTCTCAACATATCTGCTGCTTTTGCTTTTGTGCTTATAGGGACATGATTATGACACAGCAATAATGACAGAAAGAAAGAATAAAACAAACTAAGAATAGAATCAAACAAATAATTAAAAAAGAAAAATATCAGATTAATAATATAGATCAGATTCATACTGTATGGATCCCTCACTATAACAGTACACCCATGGCAGGGCTCCACCTTCTAGTGAATATTTCTTTGTGGAGTCTCAACGACTATGTTATTTGTTCCATCTGATATATTTCCTTTATGTTTTCTGTCCACATGTTATATGTTGGAGGGTCAGGCTTCAGCCACCTCACTGTAATGCATTTAATTGCTGTTGCTAGCTCTTCCTTCTATGGCGTCTGGTAATAGACCTGGTAGAGCCGCCGTTGGTCCCACTGGAATAGTTCCACCAAATACTTCATTAAGTGTTTCAAACACTTCTTCTTCCCAGAACATTTTCAGTTTGGGGCCTAACCAAAGTATGTGCACGTGATTGCCAACGTGTGGGCCACAGTTTCTCCAGCATTTATTTGAGTGTCTAGTGCCAAATTTAGCCGTAATTTCAGGTGTCCTAAAGAACCTCATGATTACCTTCCTCTTACATGCCCTCCATACATTCCAATTAGTAACCAAACGTACGTCAGTCATATTTCTTCCCACATATCATGTGATATGTTGGAATTAATTTCAGTTTCCCATCTCTATGTAATCTGTGCAGTACTATTCAAATTCATGCCCAAAAATATTTGGTAGCAATGGCTTATTCATTTCTTATCCCACTTTCTTGTTTGTACTTTTATCAATAATTCTTCAGTTAGTGTTGATTTAGCAACTTTGACCCAGTCTTTGTGTTTTAATAAGAAATCCCTTGTCTGTAAGTACCTGAAGAAGTCAGTGCTTGGTAGCTTAAATTCCTCCCATAGCTGTGTGATTTAAAGCTGCCAGCATCATGGAGTTGGTGTAAGTTGGTGAGACCGTACTTTGAGCATTTGTAGAAACCTATATCTGATTTAGAGGACACTAAATCATTTATATATCCAATATTCATAAGAGCTGAAATGGTTTTAGAGAGGCAAAATGTACATTTTATTGTCTTCCATATGTCATGGGTTTTCAAGGGGATGTAGGACCCAAAGGCTGGACTAGTCAGTGAGGCAGCAGGAGGCAAAAAGTGGTATTTAATTAAACAAAAAGGAAACGAGACCAAAACAGAAAGCGCCGCTGAGACAGCAGGTATTCCAAAAAACAAAAATCAAAACTTTCAAAAAGACAAAAAAACGTAACATCACAAGACAAGAGATCAAGATCACTGGAAACACTGGGAACACTGGGAACACAGATGAAAACAGTCTGATGCCACCAGGAACAAAGGGGAAGGCAGGGCTTTATATACACGAGGAACAGAAGGGTGACGAGACACAGGTGACACTAATCAAGACAACACAAGGAGAAACCAATGACCTGATCAAAACGAGGGAAACAGGGAGGAACACAACAGGAAATCAAGAACTTAACAAAATAAAACAGGAAACTGGAAAACATGAAGACAGGAATCACAAAACCAGAACCATGACACCATAGTTTGAACGTGATTTTGGTCCATCCACCCATGTTTATTTCACCTGACTGGGCATCTAGGAATGGTAAGGCCTGTAGAGCTCTTTCACATAAACTCTTTTCAATTTGGAGCCAGTGTGTATATGACAGGTCCTGACAGAGACAGGGCTAGTACTGACCATCAGTCCAAATCCTTACTAACGTTTTGAATTAAACTTTTGTAATTGAAATCGTACAGTTTTTCCAATAAGGTGGTATATGAATGCCCAGATACGTAATGCCATCTACTGGCCATTTAAACCCTCTCTGTGATTTACTTGTATCTGACATGTTACCTCTTATATCCATGGCCATTGTTGTGTCCACGTTCAGTTTGAGAAGTGTCCATACGTGAAAGTGAGCTCCTTTAAGTATGGTAATGTTGTTATAGGTTCTGTGAGATACAGCAGTACGTCATCTGCATACACCGAAATTTTGTGCTGTTCTCCATTTATCGTAACTCCCTTTATATTATCGTCATCCCTAATCAGCTGTGGGAGAGAGGAGATAGTGAGCAACCTTGTCTACACCCACGTTCTAGGGTGAAGCGGTCGGAGAGAAACCCGTTCACCTTCACTGCAGATTGTGGATCTGAATATAAGGTTTGTATCCATTTGATGAAGTTTGGGCCAAATTGGTTTGAATTAGGTACTGTCAGGATACTCGATCGGATGCTTTCAAGGCATCTAGTATCATTGACTCCTCTTCTTTAACTTTTGGGTCTGCCATTAAATTTAACAACCTGCAGATGTTGTCCTCATAGTATGTTCCCTTTATGAACCCTGTCTGATCTGGATGAATAATATCTGTAGTAATTATATTGACACGTCTCGCTAGGATAGCTGTTGAGATTCCTAAATCTGTATTCAATAACGAGATCGGACATTTGGTGGGATCTTTGCCATCCTTCTGTATTACCACTCTAGTAGCCTCTCTCCAATGGGGGTCCATGGTTCCAGATTGTAATGCATGATGGTAAGCGTGTAGCAATAAAGATGATATAATCCCGTCTGGGATTATCAGACTTTTATTATTTTTCTATGTGGAGATTATCTGACGTATTTCCAGGTCCTTATTTGGTTCATCCAATTTTCTCGCCATAGGTTTAATTTGATGTCTTTTTAAAACTGTGCTAATTCCTCATCATTTAGCCGTATAGTATCAGTATTTTTGTACAGGGTCTTGTAAACTTCAGCAAAAGAATTTGATATTTCATCCAGTTTTGTGAGAGTTATTATCCTTTCATTTCTGTACGATGTTAGATGATTGTTGTTTTTAAGTCTTAGTGCTAATAACTTGCTCGCCCTGTTACCATTTTCGTAGTATTTTTGGTTAGTAAACCTTAAATTGCCTTCTGAAGCTCTCTAGGTCCCTGTGTGCCTATTATTTAATAAACTCGAGGTTGGGTTTCTTTTGTGCTGCCTTATTTTGTCTTCTAGCTCTTGCTGTTTTTCTTGCCTCTTTCTTTTCCTGGCACTTGTAAAGGAAATAATTCAGCCTCTAATTTATGACTTTGCACAGTCCCATAGAATGAGGGGTGATATTTCAGGTGAGGTGTTTGTATCAAGATCAGTTTTTAATTCAGTTTTTATAAATGTAGTGAATTCTCTGTCATTAAGGAGCGACCCATTTAATCTCCATTGTTTAGTTGATAGGCTGTTACCAATGTTCCATGACAATCCAGGAGGTGCATGATTGGACAGTGTAATTGGGAGGATCTTTATGTCGGCGACTCTGTAAGATTCTGCCTTAGGAGTGAAGAGGTCTATTCTGGAGTATGATGAAAGCCTATGTGAAAAATAAGGTTTAGGGTGTTTACTTGTCCAAATGTCCACCAGACCAGATTCTGCCGATAAGTGCAGTATATACACTTCCACGCAGCTGACCAATCACAAAGCCTCATTTCTTCACTGACAGCGAAACAACCAATCACATCATCTTCAGATCACATCAGCGTGATGTTGCTGAAGGTTCAGAGGAAATAAAAAGGAAGACAGTTAATGTGACATTGTCTAATGCAGCTCTAACAGAAGCTAATCAAAGTCCTCCAGGCAGAACTGTAGCTTGTAGCAGAGTAACATGAACATGTGGTGAGGACACTCTAACGTCAGTAAAGCCAATCTTTGTAGTCCTTCTTCTTGTCCCTCCAAAGAGCAGATCACTGAGTGTAACTGCAAACCTCTTCATAGTAAACAGGAAGTGATGAAGCTCAGAAAGAAGCCAGACTCAGGTTTGTTTTGACCCTCATCCTTTATTTGTGTTTTTTTTTGGTCTTTTTCATGCTGAACAAACAGTGAGAGAATAAAAGAGACGCAGCAGAGCAGCTGAACTGTCTCAACCAATCAACAGAACAATAGAAAGTTAGCAGTTACAAGTTCAACTCTGGTGTCTTTTCTGAGAGGAAGGATGGAACACATGTTCTCCACTCTTCAATCAGCTTCCAGACAACACCACAGCACCGACACTAAGTGATCTCTGCAGGGCTGCACATTCAGGTCAACGCTGATGTTGCTGGACTTGACTGCAGCCTTTCATGCTGTGGCTCAGACTGCAGCTCTGGGAGGTTTTATCTTTGGTCGTATGGACCCATACATCCTGACTAGTCCGTCCACCTTAAGAGAGCACTGAGCTGACATTAAAAGCTGGATGTCTGCAAACTCTCTGCAGGTGAATGTAACTCTGAGCATCAGCACGCTCAGCTCCAGTCCTCTCTTGGTTCTGTCTGCAGGTGAACTCTTTGATTCTTGTCTCAACTTTGAGCTACGTTCACTCTGGTTTTTATCGGCTCTTAAATTAGAATCAAATCTGTCCAAGTGAGAGCTTCAGAGTCTTAAAGCTTCCTTCCTCTTCTTTAGATCACCGTCAAACAATCCACACAGCCCAAATCAAACGAAACCCTTCTACAAATCAAACTGGAAGGAAACTGGTCATGTTGCTCCTCTTTTAAAGTTTAGCCTGGACTACCAGCTTGTTATACAACTGATTTTAAATGAACCCATCACCTTTAAATCACTTTATGACCCCAGCCTGTATCTCCTCTAACCTCTGGTTTCTGGTCTAACTCTGGATCGTTTCACCTCAAACAGCCTGAGAAGTAAAGATGCCTCTTTGGCTGGAGGCCTCGTATGCAACCTGTGAGCAGACATTTCTGTGAATGAACGAGGTCACAAGGCTGACATGTGACCGCCTACAGGCCTCCTGGGAGGTCCTGCAGGGCCCCCAGGCATGCTGGGAGATGTAGTGATGGAGGAGACAGTGGTTAGAGTTTCAGGGGTGTAGATGTTCCTCTGATATATTCATTAGGTTATAACATAAATCAAATGGACCCTCCACCATGTTGATAGTAACAGAGAGAAAATATGTGTCAGAGATGACGCTTTGGTCCTGTCCTCACAATACTTCCACTAAGACAGCTGCTGGAACCAGCTGTTGACTCCAGCTGCTGGAACCAGCTGCTGGAACCAGCTGTTGACTCCAGCTGCTGGAACCAGCTGTTGACTCCAGCTGCTGACTCCAGCTGCTGACTCCAGCTGCTGACTCCAGCTGCTTCACAGCAGCCAGGACTGAGCTCATCCTTTCACACATCCAGGCTCTGGATCAGGACCAATCAAAAGTCAGGGATCATCGTAGAGGTCGGCACCAGTTGGTCCGTCCGAGTCACCGTGGAAACCACCTGAGAAGAGAAGCAGACCAAAGTGAGACCGCTGTCTCTTCTGAGAAACCCTCCTGTCCTCTTTGGCTTCTCTTCAGCCAATCACCTGCCACGTCTTCCTCTCATCGTCATCAGTCTGAGAGGATGGAACTTAGCCCTGATCCTGGACTGTCAGGCTACAATGTACGGAGGCCCGTCCAGGACATTTCACCCACTCATTCATCTCATGGAGAATGGAAGGCAGTTAAACAGCTGACAGACTTTTAAGGTGGAACTGAGAATCATGATGTGCTTCAAGTCAATAGAAGCCACTCCACATCAAACCACAGTCCAGTCTGAATCAGTGGTGATGCTGTAGTATCTCTTCCAGACACCGTCAGTGAGCTTTGACAGGTTTCAGTTCAGTTTAATGGAATCATTTTGTCTCTTTAACTTCACTGTCACTCAGTCAACAGTCGTCTCAGTCTGTATAACACACACACACACACACACACACGTGTCTCAGACTCATGTACAACAGCAGAGTTTTACCTAATTAGTCCAGGCCATGCTGATCAAGGCTGCACCTTCACCTTCATATCTGGACCTGGCAGATCTGCGTCTCCGAGCGGCTCCGCTACAAACCTGGAAGTTAAAGACACAGAGATGAAGTCCAGACTTTAGAAGACTTCAGAGGTGAGTGGTGTGTTTGGCAGCGAGGCGTACCGGAGCACAGCTGCTCTCCTGTTTCACACACAGCTGGAGGTTGCAGTGCAGGTAGACGTCACCAGAGTCCCCAGAGAACTGGAACAGGTTGAAGGAGAAGGAGTTGGAGGTTCCCAGGCCGTTTCCCTCCACACTGACCGTCTGGTCGGCGGGGTTGGCACAGCTGCTCACAAACAGGAAGACACACTCTTTCAGGAATCAGTCAGAGCCGTCAAACGTACCGTCTATCAACGAATCCCTGAGCAGCAGTGAGAGGCCGCCTCCCCTCAGCGTCTCACCCTTTAATGATCAGGTCGTATCTCTGAGTCGCGGTGGGCGACGGCTGGTCGGTCGCCCAGCAGGAGTCGGTCACCATGGCGACCATGTTTCCATCCAGCCCGTCCGTCACCAGCTCCACCCAGATCTTCTGGTTCAGCAGAACTTCGGTGTTGGCCTCCACAGCTTGTGTGCGGCCGGCGTCGGTGAAGGCCGTCATGGTCAGAGAGTAATTCCAAGCTCCAGATGTGATCTGCTGGATCACAGAGCTGCACAGAACGCACACAGGTCATCTGTCTGCGACTCACATCACACTTCTGACGGTAAACTGACTCAAACCAAAGGTAGCAGCCACCACACACCTGTCTCTGATTCTGAAGGCCATCGTCTCGATGTCCGGCTGAGTGTGGACGCAGGAGAAGTCAATGGAGACTTGGTCTTGGCGAGTGATGACGTCGGAGGAATTGTTCTGGGTCTTGATGGTGTTCTTGTAGATTATCTGGCTGTTGTTGGCCTGTAGGGTCACACATCCACATGTTGTTACTAAAGCAGATCCATCACCGCTTCGTTCATCTTTCCCCCTTTAACCAGCTTTAGATGACCAACATGACGAGAAGCCACAGAGGGTAGAGCTGAAGACAGATCTGAGACTAGAGGAGAGCAGGAGAAGCTCAGCAGAGTGCTGGGAGACGTTTGTCTGTTTGTAGAGTAAAGAGGTGGAGGAGAGAACCCACCGTGATCACCGTCCCACAGCTGTTGATGCCGTCGAAGCTGAAGGTCACCATGTGGGTCTCCTCGTCCATCTGACCCACGCAGTCCGGGTCGTTGAGGTGTAACGCAGAGTAGTCGAAGCCTTTCTCCTCCAGGAGACAACCGACCAGAGTCAGGGAAGCAGAGTTCTGACTGCAGACCGTCGGATCACCTGAACGTCACAGATTGGGTCAGAGAAATCACAGTTACAAGTTTCCCTCCAACCGCTCTGCCTGTTTTCACGTCACTGTCACAGCTGTCGTACCCAAAGCATCTGTGGATCTGTACTTGGAGGCAAAAATGGCCCGACACAAGCAGCCAGATTCACCGCTGACCGTCCTCTCACCGCAGAACTCATGAGCGCTGCAGGTCCTGTCCTGACAGAAGGCCTCAGGGGCAGCTACAGAGGGACAAACTGATATATTATTCTGAAAACAAGGGCTGAATTCTTTAAGAGAAGGTGGTGGAGAGTGTCAGGTCTTACGGCAGCCGGCATTTGACCTCCAGCCGTCCAGTGTGCCGTCGCTGTACAGGCTGCAGGCTCTGGCGTAGGCCTCCAGGAACTGACAGTTGAGACCATCCAGAGCAGGATATGTGCACAAAGTGTCGATGCAGGCGGTTATGTAGGGCTCTGGGTCGATGCTACAGGTGGTGAAGGGCGCCTCCTTCAGGAGGTTACAGCTGTTTCACAGATGAAGAGAAAGAATCTGTGAACAGGTGTGTTCATCTTCCATCCCTTCTGAGATCACATGGCATTAATCATGGGACGTAACATGTAATAGAGCTCAGAGATCAAAGTATGACGCAGACAAACGTTTGCTGCCGTCTCACCGTTCAGTCGTCATGTTGCAGTTGATGGTACTGTCAGCAGTGTCAGGGTACTGCTGCTCACAGCTAGGGGGCGACACACAACACAAGGTCAGCACTGTTACCTGCTCTGGCTTGTTCATACCAACACACTCAGTATATCAAGCAGCGTTCAGGGGACACTGAGCTCATGGTGACGTCTCACCTGGGGGAGCTGTAGTTAGAGAGACTCAGTCCACTCAAAGACACACTGGAGTTTCCACACAGGCCCTGAAGAGAAGATCCAGATGGAACTGGACAGGTTCAGGACAGAATGATCAGCATCAACGCTCAAACTGGAGGACACCACGTTAACAGCCCCATGCCCCAAAAGAGACATTTTATTTTCTGCACCTTCCACACGGATCTGTGCGGTGCTGCCGTCAAAGAAGACAGAAGTGGTGAAGTTGGACAGGGACACCTTGGCGGTGACTCCAGTTTGGTCCTTGGAGAGCTCCACACCATGAACCAGCTGGACCGAGCTGTTGAGGGTCAGCGTTGAGTCGTCCAGCTGCAGAGACAAAGTAAAGAGACAAAGTGGAGGAAACTCACAACCAGGTTGTTTCCACAGCAACAAAGTCAGCAGCATCAGAAGAACTGAATCTAATGTCTCTGAGTAGAAAGACGAGCGTATGAGGAGGACTCTGGATCAAGCTCCACTCTGACACATGGACGGCGGCTGCAGGTAGCTTACCCGGACTGTCCCGTCTTGTTCCAGGTGGATGTGAACGGCTGGGTCGTCCAGATGCAGCGTCACACTGTCCACAAAGCTCACATCTGTACGACGCCGTTCCTGGAAGGTGGCCAGCACGTCCAAGTCTGGGACAGACACCAGAGAGTACGCACACCGATCCTGGACGGAGTTAACTTGGCCGTGAACGTCGATGACAGTGGGGCCGGTCACAGTGCAGGTGGTGTCAGACATGCAGCTGGTGGACGCACAGAGGGACAGAGACAACATCATGAGCTGCTGCTGGAGGCCACGGCCACCAGGGGGCCCTCTGGTGTTCAACATGTCTCAACATGTACCATTTTTATGTGTCGTTTTTAAATGAAATAGAACATTTATCATGTGAAACTGGAACTTAAAGTGTAATAAACACCAACGTTCAGAGTTCAGAAGCAGTACGATGTCTGAACACATGTTCCTGAGATGACTTGTCTACTCACAACTATCGTTGTACAAACATAATGAGGTTAAACCTTTAAGGGTCAACACATTTAGAAGCAAACTAACATTTAAATTCTTGGACAATGAATTTCAGGCTTACAGCTTGAATGGTTTACTGTAGTAGTACATAAGAAGGATTCATTCCAGGAACCACATCTATGGACAACTTTAGCTCAATGCTAAATGCTAATCCTTTCTCAACTCTACTGTCCACTGTTTAAATGTGTGTCAGTAAAAGGTCAGAGGTCAGTGACTTCATGTAACTAGAACAGTTCTTAGATGAGACTTCTTTATCTTCATAGTGATCTTAGTGACCGTGATGCAGAGATATCAGAGTCATGCTGCTTCTAATGTCGTGTTCTTCCTCATCTTTATACAGTCTATGGTAGCCACAGGGCTAGTAGCAGCTTGCTAGTTTTGGTAGCTAACGCTAACGGCTACATTTAGCAGCAGGAAGCAGTCAGCATTTTATTGGTTGACCTGTCAATCATCAGCCTTTCATCTGATACCAGATCACTCTTCACTGATCTCTTTGCTCCAGTCAGAGCTGCTTTGGAGCTGTGGTGACTCACAGCTGATGGAAACCCAACACAACACACCCAGACAGACTGCAGCTCTCACTGAAACTTCCCTGAACAAAGAAAGTTTAAAGATCCCTCATCAGGTCCCTGTTTCATCACGGCTCCTTCTACATACAAAGAGGTCATGTTTACATGTTGCCTTGACAACGCTCCATGGGACCACAGGTGGAGTTTTGGATGGCTCCGTCATCACAGCTGACAGTGGTGCAGGTTTCTGGATCAAAGCTCACTACTTCACCTGCTTCATACAGAACACCTGAGAAGGAACGAACGTTTCCATCAGTTTAAAAACTCACAGATCACTTTCTGGTTTATCAGCTGGAAGCAGAGACTCAACGGTAATATTCACCTTTTACAGTTTTACTGAACATCAGAGTCAATGTCTGGAGCAAATGATTTACCAACCTGGCTGTCTGCATCCACTGACGTCTAAGAATACAAACAGTAATTGGTTTTCTGCAGTGTATGTATGATTCAGCGTACGGACTGTAGAACCATTGACCTTCACATCAAGCACCTACACACAAACAATCACAACCAATGTTACGACCACAGAGCAGAGCAAAGTGAAATCAGACAAAAAGGACAGTTTTCTACTCGTAGACTAAACTGGTCATGTTGTCCTGTTAAACTACAGAGAAAAGAGCAACAGACACATTTAGAAGGAAATGTTTGGATCACACATTTAACAGTCACTCCATCATTACACATAGTGCATAGTTGGTCACATATTTGTATTTATTCACTCACCACTGTATAAGAACGATCTAGCTGTGTACTCAGAACTGTTTCTTTCCCAAACCCAAATAGAGAGACATAATACTGTAAAGAGAGGAGAGAGAAGATTCAGACTCTGTCAGGAAGTTTCCTCCACAAGATTTCTGAAAATAATTTGATGTGATTTAAAGTCAAATTGAAGTTCTAGAGTTTAAAGAGTTAATTGGATCAGAAACAGTCGACTCTAAAAACACTCAGATTTAACTTGACAATGAACAACACTCACAGAGACCCCGTTGATATACGGTTGAAAATACACACAGCAGTCCATCGTGCTGGTAATGGTTGGCACATTCTGGTGAACCAGTACTTCACTATTAGAGTCTCGTGATGTTATACCAAAATAGGCGTAGTCAGATCCTGAGTGTATGGATGGAGGCGCCACAATAATACAGTCTCCTGCAGCATCGGGGTCGTAGAAGCCGTCGAAACAGAAGATAAAGTTTTCAGACGTGAAGTTGGCCTGTTAAAATCAGAGACACAACGAGTCAATGAACAACAAGACGTCTGAAGAAGCTGATTGTTGGTGGCAGAGCAGCAGGTTTCAGTCAGAGCTGTCACTCTGCTTCAGGACGCTGCAGCAGTTCATGTTGACGGACTCGGAGACGCTGCGGTGGACATTAAGGAGACGCTCAGACAGCATCAGGAGGACACGAACCAGTGGACAGAGAGTGTGGCCTGCAGCAGACTGCAGCACTTAGCTGTGGCCAATCAGCTGCAGCGCTCTGACCGCTGATGAGCTGATGATGATGATGAACACATGACTGGACACTGAACAGCATTAATGACAGAAACACATTCATCCTACTCACATAGAGACGCTCATACGTCCGTCCATAATATGTGATGGGACATGAGCTGATGTTGAACTCTGTATTATCCACAAACGACTGAGCAGCAGCACCTGAAGACATGGAGACACATGAGAGGTGTGAGCTGGTTGGACAACAGAGACAGCTTCATGTCCAACTGTTGACTTCATGAAGGAACAAGACAGCGTTTGTTCACCAGTCAAGACTTTTGACATCAGTTCTTCTCAGAAACAAAGACGACAGGAAAGTCTCTCCGTGTCTGACAGATTATCACCACTTAAAGCTTCCTCCATCTTTGGAGACATCTTCAACATGGCCACCGTGTGTGGCGTGCTTACCTGCCAGCAGGCCGAGAGCACACAGGTAGAACAGGAGGCGGGCCATGTTGGAGGGGGCCAATCAGCCGACAGAGAGCTGGAAGACACACAGAGGGACGTCTTTGATTAGCGTTTACTAGTTTTTAGTTTCTAACACAGAGTCTAGAGGTACCTGTGAAAACCTCAGTCCAGCTCTAACACGTGGACTAATTAATACCACAGCTTATTTCTTTTTGAGCAGCATGCAGCGTCTCAGCCACGAGCTTGATGAGCTCTGAGTGTCTGCGTCAAACAAACCTGTTGTTGGTGAAGAGGTCACGTCTGGTTTCAGCTGAAAACAAGAGCACAAACCTCAGTTATTGTTGTTTCCTCTACAAAGTCACAGTCTTTCAGAGGAAAGTTTCCTCTTCTTGTTGCCGTCCCTAGAAAACAAAAGACACAGTTTGGTCCTAAAAAGACTCACACAGCTGAAGCCTCCAGTTAACATTAGACAAACATTCAAATATATTTTGACACAGATCAGATCCAGTGAAAACAGCCTCTAATGTCCTTTCAGACTGTGTGTCTATATGGATTTATGGCTGCAGCTTGTCACCAGTCCTGAAACAGATGTATTGATGAGCAGTGGTCTGAAACGTGTGTGTGTGTGTGTGTGTGTGTGTTAGAGGAATAACAGCAGAGGTGTTCAGCTTGTCTCACCCTGTGCAGCGTTGATGGAGGATGAGGAGGATGAAGGCTGCTGCTCACCAGGACGTCTCTGATGTCTCTGATGGACCGATCGATCCGTGCCTGTCTCTCTCTCTCTGTCCGTCTCTTTTTATGTTCACCTGCGCTGCTGTCCACACCCAGGAGGAGAGACAGAGGAGGTGGAGGTGGAGTCGAAGGTGGAGCTTTCTGACGTCATCCTCCCTCTGACAGCGAGGGAAACGTTGAGAATCAGATTCAGGCTGAAACCACTGACCTCCCTGAACTTTGATCTAACTCTACATTCTAGCTCCTGCTCATCACAAGTGATTGCTGCAGTTGACTGTGTTGTTTCTCTGCAGCAACTATTCCACTTGGACTCACATAACTCGACTTCTCTTCTCATTGTTAATCAGTGCTCTCACTTTACACTATCAGATCTCTCCATTGATTCAGGTTCTGACATTTTAACAAGAAGTACGATGTTGTTGTGATACCTTTGAGGATTTTATGATTTCTGATCTGACAAACAGTCGGTAAAGAGTGCTCTTCACTGATGAACTGGCTTTAAATGTTTACTGAGTTAGAAAAGCTTTAATCAGAAATCCATATCTACTTCTGCTGTAAGAGTTTCAGCAGCTCTGCAGCCACGGCTGCTGCTTGGAGGGAAGTTAGATTTCTGGACATTTGACTCTTCTGTTGCCTTATGTCTTGGGGGCATGTGCTCATGCTTCCTACTTTTCCATCTCTCGATACATTTTTTCATTATGATTAAATAATTTGAAATGTGAACAGTGTGTTTCTCAGAGCTGATGGTGGAGGCACTTTGTTAAATGAGTGATCCTCCTTTTAGCCTCAAGGAGTTTCTGTTGTTTTCTGACAGCATGCTAAGAATGTTAATTATTACCTACAGGTGGCCCATCACACAGGGAGAGTGAGCAGAAACATGCAGCACTGCCTCAGGGTTGTTAAGCAGGAATGCCGTCCATCAGGTAATCAACACAGGGTCAAATAGTTTAGTTTTGTGTTCTGAGGGAGAACTCTAATAGACAGCTAGATAGATAGATTTCCTGATGGAAGTTCAGTGTCCAGTAGCTTCAGCGTTACAATCTTTAAAGCATCTTTTGTCCAGACTGAATAATAGTCAACTTGTCTTAGCTGCTGATTTGAATTGGAACTGGCTTCAAATAGTTTCTATGATTCCATTAATCGTACCAAGTTGGTCAATTTAGCCACTCGGCCAAACCTTAAAAGCCTAGAGAAGTCCACCTTGATTGATCTGAGTCTGACAAATGTTCCTCATAAATTCTCATCTGTGTCTTCTGCAGTGACTTCAGTGATCACTGTGCTGCTGTTAAAAAACACTAAGGTGCCCAAATCTAAACCTGATATTATTTGCAAGAGGAATCTTAAAGACTTTAATGAACAAGATTGGACATCCTTTAGGGATGGTTTTATGCCAACTTTAGATCAACACGCCCCATTAAGGAGACACAGAGCTGTCAGACACTATTCATGAGCGTCAGCTGGCATGAGCCAAGGCAAGGAAAACAGATTCTACCACTGACTGGCTTGTTTTCAGACAACTAAGAAACAAATACTCTCCTTTTATCAAGAAAGCCAAATGAGAACACTATTTGTCTGTCACCACTGAGAATCTAAATAATCCACAGACATTTTTTAAAGTTGTTAAATCTCTTTCTGTGACTAAAAGCTCTCAGGCTCTACCGACCTATGTTTTAAAGGATTCTGCTCCTGTCTATGATAGAATGGAGGTGTTAAATGGTTTTAACAAGCATTTTATATCTCCTGGCTCTTTGTTTGACTCTGTGGGATCTGTCTCTGTACAGACTTCCCATTGTACACTTGTTAGCCTTTCAGTATTGTACCCATCTCTGTTCAGGAAGTCCATAAAGCCTATAAAGCTTCAGATCATAGAACATCTTCTGGACCAGATTCAATAGGTCCAGCTGATTTTGTTGCAGAGCCTCTTACAAACCTCTTTAACTTGAAAAAGATGAAATTCCCTCCATATGGAAGTCAGCATCTATTTTGCCTTTATTAAAGGGGGGTGACCCAGCGGTTTGAAGTAATTATAGACCAATATCTAAATATCTGGCCAAAATTCTTGAAGCTTTTGTGAGCGAGCAAGTAAAGGTATTTTTATATTCCAATGTAATCTTATCTGACTATCAATCAGGCTTCAGGAAAAAAAAAAAAAAAAAAAACGTAGTATGTAGCAAAACTGACAGTGTTAAATTCAACACTGGAAAAGTGTGTCCACTCTTTTGAATGTTAACACTTTTGAAAGTGCTAAGATTTTGACTAGAGTTATTTCAACACTGCACAGAGTTAAAAATCAACACTGGCTAACACCAAGTAGTGATGATAATACTCTACACTAGTGTCAGCTATAGAAGATCAACAGTTATGGACTCCACTCTAATACTGTAGCACCACCAGGTCTGACAAAATTAACTCGAGGCAGGTAAAATGTTGTCCACAACTATTGTCCCACCCAGTCCCTGTACCCACTACACATACCTATTAATTAAAAGAACAACACAACTTGTACCAAAATATATAACCTTAATTAAAATGCAGGCACACTAAAATCAAACACTCTTCAGCACAGATTCACACAAAATTACAGGATGGGACGATGTACATTTGATCTGTATCACAGATGAATTACATGATGTAATGATACTGAGAAACATGGAATAACTCCAAACAACTAATATTAAATGATGAATATTAAATAAACACATGACTGTCTGTATGTTCACCAACTTTATTTCTGTACCATCAGAAAGGCAGTTTGTTTTGTCATATTCTCTGAATATTTGCTCACCACCTGGCTTTGAATGCAGAATAACGATCTGAAACATTAATTGCATAACATTCATACAGAGCACCTTCAGGGTAGATAACAGACAGATTCAGTCTCAAAACACACTGTACCTAAAGTACTGAAGATGTGACACCCTAAAAGAGTAATATATTTCTTTATAAGAGAGAGAAGTAATTTCATGGGTGGTAGTATTAAAAATCTGTGGGATTAAAAAGTAAAAAAGGTAATAAATAGCATTTAATGGGATTGATTAAAACATCTACAATAATCAAAATGGTTAAAAGATGGTTAAACTGATAAAAGTGTTATTTTATATTGTATACTTAGTTGTTTTGATCTGATTTCTAATCTATCTGTGATCTACACAGAGATCTTGCACATACAATCTGTGATCGATTGCTTTTGTCTCGTGCCCGCATACCTGAGGAAACATTGTGTAATTATTTCTCCCCTATTTTCAGGTATGTTACAGGTTATAAACACAGCTGTGTGGGTGGTAACATGTTTGAAGTGTAGGAGGAATATGCTTTAGAAACGTCTTAGTAACCTAAAATTAAGTTTGGCCATTGTTAAAAAAATGTGTGTTACTTCTTTTGTAGATTATTAATTTAGTATATTTGCTGAATTCATTCCAGTAAAATCCTTACTGAGGAAACATCGCGTAATTATTTCTCCCCTATTTTCATGGGCGCAACAAAGAAACCATTACACTAACAACAACATAATGTTTTGATGTAGAGTTACACTGGACGGGTATATCAGGACTGCACAGCATTTTCAGAATATTGGAACCATTGCAATAATGGATTTTTTTCCCCCTAAAATTGATGTTATCAGTATTGTTGGCCCAGTTTAAAGACAACTTACATCTCTTGCAGTGTTGCTATTAGGTGGATCTTCAATCAGCTGCCTTCTCTGAGCTTTGGTAGATTCAAGTATTATTGTTGAGTCTGAACCTGATGGTGACTCTTCAGGTGTACGTGATGGTGACCCCTCTGACAGCGATGAGGCTTCTGAGGGAGACTCCTCAACACTCATGTCTAAGAACACACACATAGTCTTGTGTTGAGAAATTCAGGTTTCACAATTAATAACGGTGCAAAACAATTCATTATTCATTCATTCATCTTCTGTACCTGCTTATTCCTGTTAAGGGTCACAGGGTCTGCTGAAGCCTATCCCAGCTGTCATTGGTCTAGAGGGGGGGTCCACCCTGGACAGGTCTCCAGTCTATCCCAGCTGTCATTGGTCTAGAGGGGGGGGTCCACCCTGGACAGGTCTCCAGTCTATCCCAGCTGTCATTGGTCTAGAGGGGGTCCTCCCTGGACAGGTCTCCAGTCTATCCCAGCTGTCATTGGTCTAGAGGGGGGGTCCACCCTGGACAGGTCTCCAGTCTATCCCAGGGCTAACACAGAGAGACACTCACACCTACGGCCAATTTAGAATCACCAGTGAACCTAACCAGCATGTCTTTGGACGGTGGGAGGAAGCTGGAGAACCTGGAGAGAACCCACGCAGACACAGGGAGAACATGCAGACTACACACAGAAAGGAACCAGTCGGCCTGGATTAGAACCCAGAACCTTCTGGCTGGGAGGCATCAGTGCTAACCACTACACCACTGTAGCACCACAATTCATTACTGATTTTAATAAATAACCATTTCAAATTTTATTCCTATTTCTGACTCTTCAGTGAAGGCCTTGAATGGCATCTATGACTTCAACAGTTCATCAAATGTCTGAATCTACTCCAGCTCCAGAAGAATCCTTCGGGATTAGGGTTGCAAAATTCCGGGAATTTTCAAAGTTGGAAACTTTCCATGGGAATTAACGGGAATATATGGGAATTAACGGGAATTAACGGGAATATATGGGAATAAACAGGAATAAATAAGAAATTTACAAAATTGAAGGTTGGCCCTTAACAGGGAACTTAAATATAGTTGGGGGGGAATATATTGTAGCATAGTCTTGGCTAAAACAACCAGATTTAATGCAAGTACACTCCTCAATCACATGCACACAGCACACTGCTTACTGCAGGGCTATTGAGGCCACGCCCCCTACATGCACTGTGCATTCCTCCATCACATGCACAGGTGATTTCTTGAAGCCTGGAGGCCACACTTTTGAGCTCAAAGCACAAGACTATTGAAGCCACACATTTGAGCCCGCGGACTATATAAAGTCAAGTAAGTTTTGATAATATCATGGGGTAAATATATGTGATCTATAACGTTATTAATGTTTAACTTGCAAATATTAAATAAAAATGTATTAATACAGTAGCTAACTATCTGGTAAGTTAGGTGCTAAATGAAAGCTATTTTTCATTTCATTGACCATTTAAGAGGCAAATTTGATGCTGTTTCTTCTGACTCCTGCAAGATGGTTTTCTGTAACCATACAAGAATTTATACATCAATTGTCATCCCATAATTCCCATAAATTCCCATAAATTTCCAATAATTCCCATAATTCCCATAATTCCCATGGTAAGTTTCTAATTTGGAATATTTCCAAAATTCCCCAGTTTAACTTCCCATGGAAAGTTTCTGGAAAGTTTCTGGAAATTTACCGGAAATTTACCGGAAATTTTCCACCCCTTTGCAACCCTATTCAGGATCAAGGAGGTAAAACCTGGTAAACTTGGTAATTTTGCCAAAAGTAAAACACAAAAGATAACAACACTAAGGAATACAATATAATATGAATTCACGTTATCATCATTCTGACCTGAGCACCTGAAAGAGTGGCAGGAGGTCACCAGTAGCGCCGTGATTCTTACCTTTTTAAGTTATTCTTAATTTGTTCTTTTGACTTTATTTAACCCTTCAGGTCAATTTGACCCGATTTCAAAATGTAAACTGTCATAACTTTGGTTTTCTTACATATAATTGCCTGAAAATGACATGGATGGTCCCCTGCTATGGTCTTTACAGCTCCAATTAATTATGACTATATTTGTTAAATTATGTGTGTTTAATCTAAATGGTAACGCTTTATAATACCATGTGCTTATTAACTCGGAACAGTGCATAATAAGCCGTTAACAATGCATAACTAACAGCTTGTTAACAGTTATTCCCCGTCACTAACTGTTAACAAGCAGCTTGAAAGCATCTTTTTTAAGCGTTTACAAGCAGCTTGTTAACTGTTAAAAAGCAACTTGTAGCGTTAATAAGTTGATTTTGAGTCACTTACAAGCATATTATAAAGAGTTAACAAGCAGCTTGTTAAGTGTTAAAAAGCAACTTGTAAGTAACTTAAAAGCAGCTTATAAGCGCTTACAAGCTGCTTTTTAACAGTTAACAAGCAGATTTGCAGAGCCCGGATCTAAAGCGGGGACTACTTCCTATACTTTCACTACCTCAAACATTTATCCCTATATTTCACATGGCTCGTCTCTGAAAGTCACTTTCAAAAGTACTGCTCCAACTAGGATTTGAACCCGGGCCTCCCACATCTGAGTCTCAGTAGTTACCAAGCTAAATCAATATACTACTACTGTACTACTACTACTAGTACTACTACTACTACTACTAATAATAATAATAATAATAATAATAATAATAACAAATAATTTAATACAATTTCTCAAGCGTCTCTGCCCTAGGCTTAAGAAGGATTTCATTAGCAATCTATTTATTGCAATTTATTCATTTTACTGGCAATGAATGACCAGATGATTTCAAAATGTTTATTGTTTTATTGTACAAAACAAATTAACAAGTAACATTACCATAGATGTAACAATTAAACAAACCAATTCAACCAAATGAATACAGGGATCAACAGGAGAGAGAAAGACGCCCCCACACACACACACACACACTCTGACGAGTGCACACACACACACACCAGGTCAGTTACCCACAGAACAGAACCTGCCAGAAAATGCCTCCTGCTTAGACAGCTGTGTCGCAACTAATGGGGCTTTGCTTGATAAAGAAACTTTTCAACATTGAAGTGCAGGTTTGATGCAAATTGACCCGTGGCCCTGTTGTATAAGCTCCCCGCATCCACACCAGCACTATGGTTTTATCTAGCATTAGCAGCTACACAGCTGACTTTAGTTGTACTTCTTGGCTATGTCTTTTAGAATTCGGCCAAGAGGCCCATGACAGTGTTTTTTCCCCAGCCACTATTGCCACTCAATGACTTTAAGGTGCTCTTTGAGTAAGTTTTCACTCTGGTTCCCCCTCAGTCGCCAGATCTGTTCCTTGTAGGTCCGCCAAGCCCTCTCTATATGCTGTGTGTGAGCCCCTGTTCTCTGGTCAACATAGTTCCGGCTGTGGTTGACTGTAAAGTGCCTGTATCCAAGCCCAGTTAGGACACGATAAGCCCGCCATTCATCGCTTATAATTTCCGATCCCCGGCGAACGTGGTGGGCAATTATGGGCACCAAGTTCTGCCTTGTCCTCCTCTCGACGAGGCGCAGGACAGATTTGTCCCTCTTCCCCTGCCTTTTGTGTACTCCCAGCATGCCGAATACCCACGTCTTCCGCCTCCATGCTCCTGATATTCTTCCTCTTCCATACTGTTGTATCATGGAAATAGAAAATTAATTCAACACTTAAACCAATTGTCTACTTAAAGTGTAAGTGTAAAAAAACTGTCTTCTAATGCTTTTTTGGGCGCAGACTCAGTGGTCAGTATTCTATAATTTGTGTTGATATGGAATGCATCCTAGAATGTTATGAGGACAACTTGAAAGGTGATGCTGGAATTTACAATGGCATGGAACATGATTCAGCCAATCACAATCAAGTATTGGAACAACAAAGTTTAAGATTTTTTCTTTTTTATTATTATTTCTGAATGTTAAGATTACAGAGCAGTTAGGCTTTGGCTGTTCCCTAGCAAATTTGTCAACTAAAAAAATCTGTTCTTTTCTCTGTTTTGCTTTTTTCCATTTCAATTTATTAGAATTCCGGCTATCCTTCAGTACGGCCCGTTTCCCTAAAGAACTTTTGAAATACTCTAATGCAGGCACATGAAAGCGATGTGATGTTGATATATTTTACTGTATTGTCTGCTGAAAATGAATAAAGAAATTTTGGGGAAAAAAAAAAGAACTTTTGAAATACACATTATTTATCCCTAAGGTGGAATGTAATTTTATACTAGGCCTACATATATTGCTACTAGTTGTTGAATCAGGGGGCTATGCTACCATTACCTTTCTTTTAAAAACAATGCTCTCCTTTGTCTGATAATAGAATGAGAAGAGCATCATCAGAATCAATTGGCTATTGGATATCAAACTTCATTCTGAGAAGCTGCATTATTGTTGCTACTGTGGGCAATGAATGCAGTATTTTATTCTAGAACACTCAGAGACCTTAAGAGACTCAGGTACAGTACCTGTAGACTATGATATTCCACACATCAACTTTAACAGAATTACAGTGTAACCTCTTACCTTTCGTTTATGCCTGAAGTGGCTTTCATCAATCGCAACAAATTGACGCCGTCCACCAATCAGCTGACCGTTGCATTGTTTCATTTTTCTTACTGCTGTGATGCAGACCTTCCGGATTTTTTTAGCCATCTTCGTCAATGTTGCAGAACTTGCTGCTATACTGTCCTCCATCACATCAGTTTGCCTAAGCCGTAGGCCCTGTGAAAATCTACATCAACAGCAGTACATAAATAAATAATTAATTGTGTTGTTCTATCCTTGAAGGACAGTTGATATTTGCTTTAATGTTAACTACCTGTAAATGAAATGCATCCAGTTAAACAAAGACACTTTGGACCGGTGGAAAATTGACCTGTGTCTGATTGATTTGACCTTCCTCCTGCCTCTGTGAATTGCTCTTTGGCATAACCTGTTGGAAAATATTGCATAAGTTCAAGCTCAAGTTCATGTCGGAAAATGATAAGTCAGTCAAAGTTGTTCCATGTTCCACTGAAAACACTTGCCGACACATTTTACAGTTGGCCCTATTATACTCATCTCCACTGACGCTGTCCAGTCAAGGATGTGTCTCTCCCCACTCACGTCTGTATTTTTGCAAGCGTTTTCGTTTTTTGAGGACGTGGTCGAGTATCGGGGGGGTGTAGTGGCCATTTTTAAAAGGCGCGGGTTTTGTGAGCAGCGCCGTGTGTGGTGTCTGTCTCTAGGCAACAGTGACAACGCCACGCTCAGGCAGACAGGTAGAGACCGGTAAAGACACACAAAGGAGCGGAGGCTTTTGATCATTATTGTTAGATTTAGTGTTGATGTGTGTGTGACAGACATGTGTATTGGACATTTGTGGAAATACGGAACAAATCGCGTCCCGTATTGGTTTAATACGGGACGCAATATTTAATTGCCAAATAAGGGACGATTCCGTACGATTCTAATTGCAATGACGCGTGACAATACCTAGCCTACTGTAGATCTACAGCAAAAATTCTAGAATAGGCTACACACCGATCTCAAGTGCTCAGCTGAGACGCATGTAAGAACATAGGTGTAAACACATCTGCGTCTCGGCGGACCACTTGTGATCGGCTAGCTCAAGACACATTCTAATAAGTGTAAACAGGCTGTAGGCCTAAAAGTAGGACCTACAGTTTTTGAAAAATACTATAAATTGCTACCTACCAGCTATAATGGTCATTGGTTCTCCATTTTTTTAGCGTCATTTTTTTGTGGCAGATGCTGCATCTCATTTTTCTCCTAAGGAGATGCTTTTTTTGAAGCCATTTGATCAGCTTCAGGCTTTTTTCTCGGAATTACCGCCGGCATATATGAGCTTATTCAACCTTCTTCGTAAAGACATCTTCACATTCACTGTGGATGGTTGGATGCACAGCAAGGCTTTGGCTATTGTTTTCCCGCGAATCTGCTTTGACATGTAAACCTGCTTAGTCATTGGCTAGATTTTGAACATGCATCCGTTGAATCAGCCAGCCAGATTCAACACTGCTAGAGCGGAGCACGACATTTAGTAGCTGCTACACCTAGTTACCCCCTGCAACATGTCAGGTAGTAAACGCACACAAACCCGACCTGCTGCCCTTGCAAACTTTGTGACGAAAACCAACTCAAAGAAAAAAACTTTGAAAAGGAAGCAAATGGAAGAAAATGAGGAGGGCAATGCCACTGGTAAGTCTGTTTTAGCTAATGTTTTTCACTAGCCTACCCACATTAACACAGAAGCTAGTAGCTAGGCCTAATGTTCCTTGTGTACCGTATATTTTTAAACTCAGTCAAGTTACTCGTGCTATTTATGGTGATGAAACTTTGAAATGGGTAAATTCAGCGCTATCTCACACGCGCTACATTTGGATTTTTTTTTTGTTTTTTTTCACTCAGCACTACATTTGCTGTGTTTGTCTTACTTAGCTTGTTACATTTGACCGTGTGGTAGCTTTTGTGCAGTAAAGCTTTCTTTATGGCAGACTAACATTAAATCTTAGTTCACTACAGTTGTCAAGTAGCCCAACACTGGTTATTGGCTAAATTGATACTGAAATAATGTGCCAGCCAGCGTGACTAGTGCAGTCACTCCTCATTTTTCTCATGACACTACTTATCATGCATGTATATCTTTCAAGTTTGGGGTCACCTGCTCATTTCTCCATTGAACTCCATTATAACCAGTCTGATGAAATGATGGTCTTGAATGCTCTATGAAAATCACTCAAGATGTGCTCAAGAAGCATGGGAACATTCTAGTTTTTAATGAAAACCATTTCAATCGTCTAATCAGAAATAATTAAGAGAATTCCAAGAGTGCCAAATTCTGTGTAGACACAATAGAAGTTGGCTGTTTAAAAGAGCCTAAAATGTGCACCATGATGCATTGTTTTCTCTTGTGAAGTCTAGTACACTAAGTATGATTGCAATACAAGGCTTTGTTTTAAATATGTTTATTTCTTTAGAAATGTATAATGAAGTTCAATGGAGAAATGAGCAGGTGGCACCAAATGTTTGAACGGTAGTGTGTGTACACATACACACACACTGTTGAAAGTTGTTTTATGACATGCCAGCTATCATCATGGATGGCACTCTCACTCAGGCCCTAATGTGGCTACACTCATGGCTTATGGAAAACACTTAATGGCCTATAGGCCTACTTACTACTGTATTATCAAGAATAGCTTTCACTAGGTTACTGCTAACTACATTCTGTATGTTAAAGACTCTGCCCACTTGTTTCTTTTTAGTTATACCAGATCGTCCTCCTGCGACCATGTCTACAACAGATGGAAACAGCTCTGTGTCTCCAACTGCAGCAATGAGTGCCAAGAAAATGCGTGAGGAGCTGAAGCTGGTCAAACAGAAGGTAGAACAACAGGAGGAGATGATCCTAGAACTTTCAAAGGAAATGGATTCGCTCAAGGATCAATTGGCTGAATGTAAGTAATACACACACTGCCTTATGTTAAAGGTGCTCTAAGTGATGCCACACTTTTTTAGGCTAAAACATTTTTTGTCACTTACAGCAAACATCACCTCACCATCCGCTAGCTGCCTGTGTCCTGAATACACTGTAAAAAAACGCGATCTCTGTGGACAGCCCAGTCTCCAAAAACGGCAACAAAAACAACCTGGGCAAACCTAGCCCATAAAAACATAACAAACTGTTCCAGCAAATCACAGACGAGATGCTCGTATAGGAGAGTTTCAATTGCACGGGAGGGAGGGGGAGGAAGTAGCGAGCTAGCTCTCTGTTTTGTTTGAATGTCAACAGAAGTGACGTTACCCAGCATTGCTTAGAGCACCTTTAAAGCACAAGTTCTATTTTTAGACATTAAATGGGCTGTCTGGTGTAAATTGAGTTTCGCGTCGCTCTGCAAAGTACGTCACCCGGATCGATGGTCTGATTGGTGAATGACTATCCATTTGCGTACAGAGTCATTTGAACTATGCCCGTTGATCATGCCTCTTGTGCAGTAGAAATTACATGGCAGACTCCCCAGACTAAGTTCAAAAATTGAACTTAGTCTGGCAAAAGCCAGACTAGATATCCATACCCAGTCACAGTTAAAACAGTACATACAGTACATACATACTGTACATGCATGCATACATGCATAAAGTAGAGTCAATTGCCCAGTAGATATTTACCTATTATTAAGGAATGTTCCCAGAACTTGTGATTGTCAGAAATATTACCCTGGACACGTTATTCAGGGGATGAATAATGGACCTAATTAGCTCTGCCCAGAAAATGGAGGAGCAACAAGGTGCTGAATACATAGTACTGTAGGTACTAAAGTGTATATTTCTGTATTTTCTTTGTTCAGTAGCCAGAAATGCTACTGTGGACTACATGGACGACCATGCTGGAAGACCTGCATCCAGCTGTGATTCCTCAGAGTCTTGGGACTCAAGTTCCTACACCTCTGACAACTCTGACTCAGCTGATAAGAAGAAGAAGAATAAAAAGAAAGGAAAAAAGAAGAGCAAGAAAAGTAAGAAACAAAAGAGAAGCAAGAGCCCCAAGAAGAGAGAAGTCAGGCGAGGTAATTAGAAATTCTATTACTTGACATAACAATCTGCATTGCCTGCTGTCCATTCAAAATGTTGCTGCAAGACTATTCACTACATTCAATCAATGCACTTGTCTTAACTCTATGTTCTCAAATATATTGTGGGCATAGCTAATGAGGTGCATGGGTAATTTTGAGGGACTGGCTATTTCTGTGTAGCCTGGCCATTACCAGCCTGTGACTTCTTTTCTCTCCGTCGAACATTCTGGGAATCATTGGATTCCGCTGCGTGACTTGCATGTTTACTTTTGAATTCATCCGTCGAGCCAAGCGCATTGTATTTATCAAGGATTTCTAGCATTACTTCCTACTTCTTGCCGAACAGATAATACACCACATGGGGACAAGTAAACAACATATTTACCTTTGATAATCAATCAAAAATTCTGCTGACAGAAATAAGTTTGTTTTTGTAAAGTTTGTAACTTCAGCTATGAATTCCCCTGTTCACTCATTGGGTCATGATGTCGCTGATGTCACCCTATTTGAATTATATAAGTTTTAAAGGGATACTATGCAGGTTTAGGTATTTTTGCTGAGTTTAGAGCTCCCTCTAGAGTCGCGATGTATTTATATGTTACTCTGCTATTGTAAATAGCAAACTTCTCGCAACGTATCCCCCCTATGCACAATGCAAATGCAAAAACAGGCAAAAACGATCTCCAAAGAATATATCTACTGACAAGGTAATGTTTCAAATTATCGCGAGATTTGGCGGGACGCTACTTTTGGAAGTTGCATGGCTGGTTTTCTCAGTAGGGACTTGCTAGGTCTATGCTGTATAGCTATGCTAGGTGAACGATTCGCCTATTACAAGTTCGTTTACCATCAAATTGGCTTCATAAAGGTGAAAACCTTGCATAGTGTACCTTTAATCCTTCTGAACAGACGTTGGGAAGTCAGTGAAGTAGGCTGTAACTGTATAAAAAGTGACAGGTTCTTTGCGCTGTATCCATTGGGTTTACATGAGCTAAAATTCCGTTGGACACGAATGTGATTCCTAACAATAGCTGACGTCACACTAGCCATGCCCATAGCAGCATAACTAAGGTATGGGTGAAAGGTAGTCAGCACCAGCTCAGATATAGTCAGTGGTCACCATGGCACACATGACTGGGGCGCCGCGCCAGTCACGCAAGGACACAGTAGAGGTGATCCATTCCAATAAAAAACACAGAGGTTTAAGTTCCACACTGCACCCTACCTAACTACAAGAAGCTCTAAAGAGAAATGTTTTAATTCTAGATTTAAAAAAAAAAATAGGGAGCGCTAATAAATGACTTGTGTTCTGCTTACTTTTCTCAGCGCGTGGGCCAGAGGAGGTCGTAAAGAGGTACAAACATGTACTAAACCTGTACACCACGAAAGGATACAGCTCCATCGTTCCGGCCTGCAATACGGTGGGGGTGGACAGAAACACGGTTGTCAATAATGCTGCGATAGCAGAGTTGTACATTGCCTCACGCGAAGATTACAACAGCCTGCTCCGAAACCCCGAGAGAAAAATAGGAGAGTTCTCCAAAAGATGTGAACAAGTCACTGAAAATGATCCGGAACTAGCATTAAAAATCCAAGACATGAAAAAGGAGAGGAAACTCCTCCCTATTAAAATGAAACAATGATTTTTTTTTTTAAAGAATGATTAGTTGTTTTAAAATCTAAGTTTGGTGTAAATTGACCCGTAGTTTTGTTGTATAGGCTCACCACATACAGCCCGGAAAAAGAATGAGACAATATGTAACAACATAGGCCAAGTTATGGACAGGCAGCTTAAAACATGGGTCTGCTTTAAGCTGCCTGTCCATAACTTGGCCTATGTTGTTCCGTATTGTCCCTATGGGCTACATGCGGGGAGCTTATACAACAGGGCCACGGGTCAATTTGCATCAAACCTGCACTTCAATGTTGAAAAGTTTCTTTATCAAGCAAAGCCCCATTAGTTGCGACACAGCTGTCTAAGCAGGAGGCATTTTCTGGCAGGTTCTGTTCTGTGGGTAACTGACCTGGTGTGTGTGTGTGCACTCGTCAGAGTATGTGTGTATGTGTGTGGGGGGGTCTTTCTCTCTCCTGTTGATCCCTGTATTCATTTGGTTGAATTGGTTTGTTTAATTGTTACATCTATGGTAATGTTACTTGTTAATTTGTTTTGTACAATAAAACAATAAACATTTTGAAATCATCTGGTCATTCATTGCCAGTAAAATGAATAAATTGCAATAAATAGATTGCTAATGAAATCCTTCTTAAGCCTAGGGCAGAGACGCTTGAGAAATTGTATTAATTTGTTATTATTATTATTATTGTTATTATTATTATTATTATTATTAGTAGTAGTACTAGTAGTAGTAGTACAGTAGTAGTATATTGTTTTAGCTTGGTAACTACTGAGACTCAGATGTGGGAGACCCGGGTTCAAATCCTAGTTGGAGCAGTACTTTTGAAAGTGACTTTCAGAGACGAGCCATGTGAAATATAGGGATAAATGTTTGAGGTAGTGAAAGTATAGGAAGTAGTCCCCGCTTTAGATCCGGGCTCTGCAAATCTGCTTGTTAACTGTTAAAAAGCAGCTTGTAAGCGCTCATAAGCTGCTTTTAAGTTACTTACAAGTTGCTTTTTAACGCTTTAAGCAACACTAAAGAGTTTTTAGTACCTTAAAATAATGTTTCAAAAATAGTTTCAGTGATTTATCACCTCAAAACCGGGTGAAAGCCAATTCTGTATTCGCTTTGCGGCCCTCTATTGGCTGTAACCGCACTATGTAACTTTGCTTCGTCGGGTAGCGTTTTTGTAGTTCTAAAAAGACTACAAATTTGACCTGCTTTACGGCAACGCGGCTACAAAATCCGGTAGGTTGAGGCTCAAATCAGTGAGAGAGTGAATCAGATCAGTGAGAGAACACTCAGCAGGTGTGTGGAAGATACCAGCTTCATGACAGAGCCTGCAAAGAAAAGGAGGAGTGTAGTGTCCGATGAGGCGAAGAAAAGAAAACGAGAGCATGATAAAGAAAGAGCTAAAACGAGAGTGGATATCCGACCGGCTCATACTCGATGGCGACTTGGCTTTGCTGCTGCTGGACTTGTAAGTAATACCGGTAATATTTTTTTTTCAAACAGTGTGCATCGGTGTTCAATACATTGTCAATTATTTTATCGGCTCATCTTAGCTAAGGCGTTAGCTATTGTGCCAATATGTAACTATCGCTATGGCTCATGTTAGCTAAACCTAGCTAAGGTGTTCGCTATTGTATGTAACTATCGCTATGCAAAAAACAACGTGCTTGCGACAGTAGGATGCAGTAGGCTAACTTATTTACGACGGAAGTAATGGACAATTACACTTCCAACCAGTAGGGGGACCGAAGAGGAAAACTTCTTTAGTGCTGCTTTAACAAGCTGCTTGTTAACTGGTAACAATATGCTTGTGAGTGTTTAAAAAGCTGCTTATAAGCACTTACAAGTTGCTTTTTAACGCTTAACAAGTGTAGCAGACTTATGTCGGTTGCTAGTACAGATGAAGTCAGGGACTCAGGCCGTAATCAGGATCTGCACATTTATTTCTGCGAATCAACAAAGGGGAGCACATGAGTCACACACATGGACAACGGAGTGCTTTCTCTCTCTCCTGTAGCGAGTGAAACGATATGCAAATGAGGCAAAATCTCCGCGATTTCAGCGCAATTTAGCGTCTTTTTGACCAAAACTTACTGCAAAACTCATATGAATGTCCACAACGAAGCTGTGTTATAGTTGCATGCAGTTTTAAACAAGTTTAATCACTTTTACAGACGCTAGCTTAAAACAATGAGAGAGAGCATCACAACACGTCTCACCAGCTCAACAGCCTCGTTTTTTTTTTTTTTTTTTTTTTTTTTTTTTCTCTTCTAGATTTTTATTTTCACTTAAACAGACATCTGCTCCATTTTCACACTTCTTTTTTGATGTCTCCTCAAATAATTATCTTTATTATGAATTTGTGCTTTTAAATGCATCCATTTCTCTCGGTTTTGTGGAGGGCTCAACAGCCTCGTAGCTTTTGCCCGGAATGCGCAACTGCGTCACGCATGTGTGTCTCGCTAATAACCGTCCCCCGCTACAACACGTAATGTGGAACTAATTAACTTATATACAACAATTACTCACATCCAAAGTTTGAAAGTACATTGAAAATTTGACTTTTGCAACGGAGATTATAAACAGGTTTTGAGAAGGTTCACCAAAATAATATAATGTAAAACAATTTATTTTTAAATAAAATATTTACTCAGCTACACAAGCTGCTTGTTAACTCTTTATAATATGCTTGTAAGTAACTTAAAATCAACTTATGAGCGCTTACAAGCTGCTATTTAACAGTTAACAAGCTGCTTGTAGACTCTTAAAAAAAAATATATAAGCTGCTTGTTAACAGTTAGTGACGGAGAATAACTGTTAACTAGAAAATTCCCGCGGAAATTTTTGAAGTGCCGAGTGGGCTGTTGCCGGGGTTCTGTATTGAAAAAGCACACCTCAAATAGCCACAAATGTTAGCAATTAGCATGTCTTTACATGCAGTCAAGCATTAGCCGCTAATGTTAGCAATTAGCATGTCTTTACTACCATGAGCAGCTGGCACGCTGGATGCTCTTGGTAGTAAAGCATTAGCCACTAATGTTAGCAATTAGCATGTCTTTACTAAGTAGCATGTCTTTACTACCATGAGCAGCAGCTATAACAAAAAGCACAACTCAAATAGTCATTTAAGGCCTGGTTCCTACTGACAGGATGGGTGTGAGTTTGATGTCATGCAGGGTACAACAAACCAAACAGGATGAGGAGGATGCAGTAGGCCTGGCTGAGAGAGAGAGACACTGAGAAGGGTCGTCCTTTATGCTTCGCCTTCTACAAACTGAAGGGCAGGTACAGGCAGCAGACCCCTCCCAGCTCCACCTGAAAGCCAGCATCAAATAAGGAAGAGAGCGAGACGGATCGTCACACCCCCACCTTTAAGAGGGGTGTCCTCACTAGGATCCCCAGACAAAGAACAGCAAATCGTGATAATTGATCGTTAATCATAATAATTTTAACAATAAAACTCATTACTCCTACCTGAGCAATAGTTTAACAGTTCACGGCACAGTCTTACAGTTAGAAAAACATCAATATTAAACTTAACACATCCAGGCTGTAACAAGGAATCAGCGATGAAGTGAAGACCTTCAAATTGTCCTGTGAGTCCAGCTCTTCGTCTCATGTTGGACGTCACTGCAGTCTGTCTGGATCAGCTGGAGGAATACTATAGGCAGACAAATAGACCTGTCAAATAATGTTATGTAACATACTTAATATAACTCTTATGAGTGTCCAACAGCTCATTATTTATTTAATTAAAAACATCATATATTAAATTACTCCAATTATATATATATACTGTCATTAATGTTGTTGCAAGCCATAAATGTTTCCTACTTTATGTGGTGGAATAATATATTTTTCAGTTTGACACAGTTTAATTTAAAAATATCTTCCCTTTAAATTGTAAAACGTCAACATTATTACTGTGATAAGCACCCGCGAGCAACGCGGCGAATTAGCCGGCGGCTAACCCCACTAGCCTCCGCATTAGCTCACGGCTAACCGCCGCGGCTAATTCGTGTTTAACTCCCGCGGGTCTGCGGTTAAATCCCGGTTAGCTAGCGGTTAGCTAGCGGTTAGCTCGAGGCTAACTCCGCGGTTGAGTCCGCGGCGTTAAGGTAGCGGCTAGCTAGCTCCGTTAGCTCCGCTAGCTCGCTAACATACATGAGCTATGGTGGACGGCTAGTCGTTAGCGTCTGTTAGCAGTTTAGCTATTCACTGACCTAATAAGATGAAGGAAACGGGTCAGGGATGTTGTGTCAGGAGTTTCAGCAAAGCAGCCAGATATAATTTGTGTTTAAAATAAAGAAAAAAGGTCAAACATGACTGAGAAGTTGTCATTCAGTCAATGAGAAGAGCAATAGCTAAGAGGCCCAGCAGCTGTGTGAAAGCACCAAGGGAGACAGGGATGGTTTGGGGGGTTTTAATGTTTTGGCAGATCCTGTTTTCCACTGGGAGCTTAAATAGTGGCTAGCGCTGACGCGCTAGCTGCTCTGCTTTCTCTGTCTGTCATTTTACACACGCAGATTCAAATTAAGTGCTAAGAACTACTAAAATGGCTGCCTAATGTTAGCATTAGGTTAATGCATGTCTTTAATTTTTAGTGGCAAGAAATTAGTGGCTAGCTATTCGCTAACATGCTAATGGTGCCACTAATGCTACCACCAATTTCTACCACTAAAAATTAGCATTAGCCGCTAATGGTAACAATTAACATGACGCGCTAGCCACTAATTTTAACATTGGTTTAGTGTTAGCATGTCTTTTAAGCCACTAAAAATTAAATACATGCTAATTGCTAACATGCTAATTGCTAATATGCTATTCGCTAACATGCTAATGCTGCCACTAATGCTACCACCAATTTCTTGCCACTAAAAAGTAGCATTAGCCGCTAATGGTAACAATTAACATGACGCGCTAGCCACTAATTTTAACATTGGTTTAGTGTTAGCATGTCTTTTAAGCCACTAAAAATTAAATACATGCTAATTGCTAACATGCTAATTGCTAATATGCTATTCGCTAACATGCTAATGCTGCCACTAATGCTACCACCAATTTCTTGCCACTAAAAAGTAGCATTAGCCGCTAATGTTAGCAATTAACATGACGCGCTAGCCAATGACAGACAGACACCTGTCATTGTTCAACTTAGGTGCCAAAAGCCAAAATGGCTGCCCCACATACCAGTTACTTATGTCAGTTGGAAGTTTCCCGCCTCTTTCTGTGGAGACCCTCCTCTTCTGCTGCGTGTGAGCGTGTGTATGCCCGTTGGGGCCTTGTTGTCACGGTTACCAGTTTGAATTTCAGTTAGAAGATGGCTAGAGGGAGAGAAAATGCTGAAACAAACCTGCTCGAACAGGAAGGCCTTGTGGCCAAACCGTGTTTCCAATCATTGAACCGACTTCACTTTGGGCATCTTGAGTCTTTCCTGAACGTCTAGATATGCAGTTTTTGGGCAAAATGAAGAAATGTGAGCTATAAAGAGCGATTCAAAGAAAGGATTGCTTCTGCTTTGCTCCAGAAATTTAACATGGCAGTCTATGAAGCTGTGGATGGGTGTTGCTGGCGCATCTTTGCGTCTCACGCCAAAACTATAAGACTTTACAGCTTTAGCAGACGAATTTGAGCGAGAAGACAAATTTTCCTACGTTTCTATGTATAAATTATGTCTGAGGTGTGAAATTTGTGGCCACGGGAGCAGTTTCTGTTTTATTTTTTGCCTATTTTCTTCTCTCCTCCTCACTCTACCTGCCACTCTAGCACCAACATTCCGCGCAATACACACCCATTATAAACCCTGAAATTTGAGTAAAAACCTACACAACTCTGAGGCTTCATAGTTTAAAAACGGTAAAAGTTGTCGATAAGTGAAGTGAATCGCTGAAGAGAAGGCAAGAGTACCTACGTTTTAAAATTTAAATGGAGTCTCTCGGTGAAAGTATGCCAGAGCAGTTCATTGTTGAAAATGTCTGTTGATTTTTTTTTTTTTTCGGGCTTCTCCATTCATTTCAATGGGAAATTTCTCGCGGTTTTTCGCGAATAAATTCGCGAAAAACTCGTCAATCCCTTATAAAAGTAATAGCACGGGATTCGGGATCAAAACACACGTTTTGATATATCATGTGTTGGGGTCCTCTCGCCGGTTCGGGCCGCATTAATCGGCGAAAAAGGGCGGAAAATGAATAATAAGTAAAAAAAAAAATAAAACTGCAAAGAAACACGCAGAAGATCAATAGTGGCCTCGTGCCTATGGCACGAGGCCACTCCTCCCATAGCTTGCTATGGGAGGAGTGGCCTCGTGTCATAGGCACTCGGCACTAATTATAAGCTGTTAGTTATGCACTGTTAACGGCTTATTATGCACTGTTCCGAGTTAATAAGCACATGGTATTATAACGCGTTACCAAAAACTCTTCTTCAGCCTCTCAGTCTTTGTCCTCAGGCAGAGGAAACGCCGTCCTGATGGCAGTAGAGAGAAGAGAGAGTGCCCGGGGTGACTGGGCTGTTTCAGGATCTTTGTGGCCCCCTGCAACGTTTGGTGTAAATGTCCTGCAGGTTGGGAGGGGGGTTCTGATGGTCCGCTCCGCTAAACGGACCACCCTCTTGAGGGCCAGGAAGTCCTGCCTGGTACTGTTTCCCATCCAGGTGGTGATGCTCCCACACAAGATGCTCTCTATGGTGCAGGTGTAAAAGTTCCTGAGCACCTTGAGAGGGAGCTTAAAGTCTCTGAGGCGTCTGAGGAGGTAGAGACGCTGTCTGGCCTTCTTCACCATGATGTTCAGATGGTGAGTCCATGACAGGTCCTGTGAGATGGTCACTAACAGGTATCTGAAAGTGTCCACTCTTTCCACCTCAGAGCCACAGATGATAAGTGGATGGAAGTCCCTCTGCTGTTTCCAGCTGAAGTCCACAATCAGTTCCTTTGTTTTGCTGACGTTCAGCAGGAGGTGGTTCTCCCGGCACCAGTCCTCCAGGTGGGACACTAGGTGGGAGATTAGTCCTACAACAGCGGTGTCGTCAGCAAACTTAATGATGATGTTGGAGTCTGAAGTGGCCTCGCAGTCGTGTGTGTACAGCGAGAACAGAAGAGGGCTGAGCACACAGTCCTGGGGGGATCCAGTGTTGAGAGTCAGGGGGGCTGAAGTGTGGTGACCCACTCGGACCACCTGTGGTCTGCCGGTCAGGAAGCTGTAGATCCACCTGCACAAGGAGGAGTCCAGGCCCAGGTCATGCAGCTTAGCAGCCAGTCTGGAGGGGACTATGGTATTGAATGCTGAGCTGTAGTCAACAAACAGCACTCTCACATAGTTTCCCTTACCAGTGTCCACGTGGGAGAGGGTCTTGTGGAGGAGGAGGTTTATGGCGTTAGAGAGGAGTCAAGGAAGCCATCTATGTCAGACTGGAAAAACCTTCACTAAACAGAGAAGGTGGACTGAGATTTAATCTGCCATCTATTTACAATACAGTTTTAACTTCTGTCCCCAAGAAGTTTCAACCTCATTCACACCTTGACACTGGAGCCTCTGACGGACAAGAGTCGCTAGAGAACCATTCATAGGGAAAAGGACAGGGACAAAACAGTCCCCCCTCAACAACAGGTAAGTACCCAGTCGTTAATGAAAATTAGCTGCACCGGTTTCTGGTTGTTAACACAACAAGCAAGTTTCAGGAGGAGTTCCTATTTAAACCTCAAACTTCCCACCAGTCCTCTAGAACTGAAGAAGCTACTCGGATGAAACATCTTCTCAAAAAAACTCTACAAGTCCAGTTGCCTTTTTTAACCTTTTTGGATATATCATGACCTGGATGACTGAGAACTTTCACAGACAACCGGAGCTTGCTGCACAGTGGCTGTCGATGTTTGTCTGATTCATAGGTGCTAGCCTTATTTGAAGAGCATGCGGAGAGCAAGACAAATGCATCTAAATTCATGGGAGGTCATATAATGGCAGTTCCGTATAAATCTACCCACCTCTGCCGCTAGTGTTTGTAGGCAGTCAAAAAGAAGCTCATTCTTTATCAAATAAATAAAAGTTCAAACTTAACATTCCCTTTACCGTTCTCTCCTGCGCTGTGTCTGCTGTGTTAGCTCCTGTGCCTTCAGATTGATTCTTACAGTAGGTATTTAGGTTTTGACAAATATGTATTAAAACAGTGGGCAGTTTAAGTTTGCAGTATTAATTGTCATCTAACATGAACTGAGTGTGGTAAATTAGCTATCTGCTTTGATAAGTTTACGCTACCTATTGGCCAGTTCGACAAAACATGGTTTTAAACAAGACAGTGACAGTTACAGATAACACATTTCAATAAAAGTGCATCCTACTTAATACTTACTTAAAGACAATACTTTTAGTAATACAAAGGTAAAATATTAAATTTGGTCAAATAAAACTTACAGCAGCAGCAAGAGAAGATGGCAGAAAATGGGCGCTTCTTCACGGGAAAGTAAGGTGTGGTCACTTTAATGCTCCGACAGTGGAACTGTGTGTAACAACCAAATGAACACTAACACTTTGAAGAAGGTAACACTTGAGGTGTTAGTCTTGATAGCTGAAGTGTTAAAGTCACTTGGAAATGTGTTGTTTTCAAGTAACACTGAAAAGTTAACACCAGGATTTTTGCTGTGTACCATCATACCTGCAATAATAAAGCTTTATTGCAGACACAGGTCCATATCATACATATCATACATAATAAATAGTATAAAAAGGAGATACAAAATACATAGGAAATCACATATTAGCCTATATGACATACAGGCAATTGCACCAATGCCTTCTTAACCTAGAAGTGAATCTGTAACAGCTTTTTAGAGGGCTGACTAGGGCTTCAATTATTTGGTTCTCTGACTTGTCCAGGCGGCACATAAAGCTAAACATCAATTGTCTTAAGAGTGCCTCACAGGTAGGCACTCTAGTGGACACAAATAATTGGCTAGCACTATGCCACCTAGGGACCTGAAGCAGCAACCTCATTGCATCATTGTATGCTACCTTAAGCCTCTGCATGCTCTTTTTCTTATAGTTAGACCACAGTTGAGCAGTATATAGTGGTGTTATGTAGGTTCTAAACAGGGAGCACTTCACAGAGTCAGAGCACATAGAAAACTTCCTTATAAGCATGTTAGCTTGAGAATAAATTTTACAGCGCTGTCGGTAGAGGTCTTTGTCATCTGTCCAGTCATCAGATATCACATGACCTAGGTATTTAACCTCTTCACACACATCAAGAGGGCTGTCTGACAAATAAAAGGTCGGGAAAATTGATTTCCTGTCCTCAACACTTCTAACTATCATTAAATGGCTTTTCTTAGCATTATATTTTATGTCATGATCAAGGCCATACTGGGAGCACGCCTTCAGCATCTGCTGCAGCCCAGCACCATATGGACAGAGCAAGACCAGGTCATCTGCATACATAAGATGATTAACAATAGTGTTGCCCACAAGACAGCCTGTATTTAGCCTATTTAACTGATTTGATAAGTCATCCATGTAAACATTAAATAGAATAGGTGACAAAATTCCTCCTTGTCGCACTCCGTTACTGACACAGAATGGAGCAGATACAACATTGTCCCATTTAACCTGGAATGTCTGATGAGCGTACCAAAACACTAAAATTCTCACCAAAAAATTGGGTGCACCTCTTTCCAACAGTTTTACAAACTATTTTTCATGATTAATTCGGTCAAATGCTTTTGACGCATCAATAAAACATAGAAATACAGATGAATTCAGGCTAGTGTACCTGGACACAACCTCTTTAAGAGCATAGATACACATATCAGTTCCATGCTTTCTTTTGAACCCAAACTGATTTTCATTAGTGAGAACGTACATTTCTAGTTTTGTTAAAAGTATTCTCTCCAGTACTTTAGACAAGATACTGGCTAATGCAATAGGTCGATAATTGTCAATACTGTTAAGCTTACCGGCCTTGTCTTTCAGCACAGGCACTAGCAATACAGACATAATAGCATTAGGCAGGATACCATGAACCAGGCAACCATTAAAACACATGGAAAGCAAAGGACAGAGCTTAAGGCTTGCATATTTTAAATGCTCTGCAGTAATGCAGTCCATTCCATAGGCTTTATTGTTATCCAACACATTAATGGCATAGATATCTGCTGCCCTAATTAACATATCTGCTGAGACGTTACTATGTCCATGAGACATTGTAACTGGGTTACTTTTGACACAATTAAAAAAGTTACGATAGTGCTCACGCCAAAGATCAGCTATTGTTTCTGGGCTGCTAACACCTTCAATGTCAGATGGTAGGGGTGTTTTATTGTTATTCATTACTTTAACCTCTTTCCAGAAGTCAGTAGGGTTATTGTTCTGTAGCTTTCTGGCAAGCGAGTCTGCTCTCATTGTGTTTTCATTTATCTTAATAAAACGAAGTGCGTACTTAAATTTAGCATTTGTGCGTTTTTTCATATCCAGCAATACCCCATATCTGGGCCTCTCTTGCCTCAGCGTACTGCTCAGCCACAAACTCATTCCACCCAGGCCTAATGCTCGGTACCTTACACTTACTTTTACAAACAGGTTCGCTAGAAGCATTTAGACATTCCACAATATCATCATACATGGTAAATGGTAAATGGCCTTGCTTTTATATAGCGCTTTTCTACCTATTGGTACTCAAAGCGCTTCACAGTCATAGACACATCTACCCATTCGCTCACACAAGCACGCACACAATCACACACCAGTGCCACGCACTGGGAGCAACTGGGGGTTCAGTGTCTTGCTCAAGGACACTTCGACATGTGGCACATTCCGGGGATCGAACCGCTAACCCTCTGGTTCATGGACAACCCGCTCTACCTACTGAGCCACAGTCGCCACATGGCACAGAGGTTTTCAGCATGTTGCATGTCCTTACAATTCATGTCTGAGCACATAAGGGCCACTTGAGGCAGTGCAATATTATTTAAAAAATTGTCCGTTCGCAGTGAGTATCCAGCCACATCATCACTGCTCAGTTTAGACCAGTCCAGTTTACTTGAGGAACATTCTCAACGTTTAACAGTGCAGCAATAGGTATGTGATCAGAGGTGGCAAGTTCATAACATATCTCCACATTTACCAGAGAGGCATGAGCATAAGTTGTGGTCACAATATGGTCTAGCCAAGATGTTGTGTGCCACGCTTCACTCACATAGGTAAAACTTGTGTCAGGCATCAAAACTTTACTTGACAGAATTAATTTAGACTCATTACAAAACTTCTGCAGGTGTGCTGCAAATAAGGATTTGTTATCTGATATGTCAGCATTAAAATCACCCATAACATAAACACAAGATGAGCTGTTGTCCTCTATGAAGGACTGAATGAAAGCTAACCTGTTCAGAAATTCATCCTCATGCTCATATGATTCATATGGTGTATAGACATTTAAAATAGTAATTTTCTTTCCATTAAGATTACACTCTAGCCCTATGGCCCAGTCCACATTTAGGCACACCACCTTCACCAATGAGTCATATTTGATGTTCCATAGTATGGCTACACCACCAGCTATCCTACCTCAAACCAGCCTTGTACTGAGGTCGGTAGTGGACTCCCCAGCCCCATGGAAGTTCATGTGTAGAGTGTTCAGCTTATCCAGATCCTGTTTCGCCAGCCAGGTTTCTTGCAGGCACAGAATGTCACATTTGTCCAGCATTATGTCCACAACGTCTCGATCTATCAGTAGCAGTATGCCCTACTCGCAACCCGCGAGTGTTGTATGAAGCAACACGCATTTAGCAATATGTGTCACTCCCTGCAGAGCCGCTGGCCTTCATCCCGTCCTTGCTCACAGATGTGACCGGCACCCCAGCATTGTTACCGTGAAGCAGCCCCACATCTTGAGAACTAGGTGCATCCTCTGGAGCTGCAGACGGGCCTCCGTCTGCTCCTCTAGGGCGACGAGGCTCATAGTAGCGTCGGACAAAAGCCCCAGCGGGCCAGAGTTGCGGATCGTACAGCTCCGCCACATCGTTACATTCAGCGGTGACACAGAAAGAACTGAATCTATTCTGTGTCGTCTCGATTTTTCTACATGTCACCTCCCGACCCAGCTTCGCTTTTAAATAATTACTGAGAGCGTTGGCGTCCACACTGAGATCAAACTTTGTAGCAAATACCTTTACAATCTTTGTTTTGACAGCCAGTATATTGCTAACCACACCAGTCCTGATTATGCCGGTTTTCTTTCTCACATGCCCCGCTGAAGTTTTTCCCGTGCGAGTTGTAGGGCGTCGATGGGCAGAGTTCTCAGATGCTTGCTTCAGTCGTAGCTGCTTCTTACGCCCATCCTTTACCACCTTGCTCCATGGAGGGCTCTGCATATCCCAGGCCTGGATCAGCAGGCTGGGCTGGTTGACCGCCGTCGGTCCCACCAGGCGTTACTGTTAACCATCCATTAACTCCAAAGGGAATGCAGGGGGCAGGATCAGGGCCCGACGGCTTCTCCACCACAGCCGAGGACAGGCCTGTTGCAATGGGCGCAGGGCCCGGTTGTAGGCCTAACTCAGTAGAGAGACAGGCACCCGGAAAGTCCGGCCCAGCATGCCCCTCCACAGCAGTCAGACGGCTATCAAGTTTAGTGGAAACCTCCCGCAATGTTTCGCAGGCATTTACCTGCGTTCCAAAGGTTTTTTTTAGGTAGTCAATGTCAGCATTGATTTGCTGCATTTTCCCGAGGAGCGCAGACACATCAATGTGCTTAAATGAAACGGGGGGTAATTCATCCAGGAAGTGCGATACAAATCTTGGAATCTCTTCACCGCACTCATTAAGCACTTGCATACACATTTTGACATTGTTAATCTCTTTCTTTTGTCCCCTGTGGGAGATCCAGCGTTTGTTATGCGGAAAGAGCTCAGCCAAAACTGACTTTGAGGACTCAATCCGCTCGGAGCTGAAGCTGCTCGTTACTATTGATATAATATCATCATGACTTAGTGTTCGCATTTTGATCACAATAAAGTTCAATCGTTCATCCTCAACTATGACTTTACCATCTTCAGTATGGTAAATCTCGGGTTTAATTCGCGAAAACTCTTGTGCACACTCTCCCACAGCACGCCGTGCTGCTGCACCACCCGCCGCCATGATGAAGGTCATAAACGATATTATTGTTGCACTGGACAAGAACAACATTGTGCATCACTTTTTATTGATTTGTCAAAAGCGGATCACACTGTTGGCCATGATATTTTAAAATATCGAAACTTGTAAAGAAGCTGAGGCTAACACTGGGTTTTTATTTCCGAAACATCCATCCATCCATCCATCCATTTTCTATACCCGCTTATTCCTGTTAAGGGTCACGGGGGTCTGCTGGAGCCTATCCTAGCTGTCATCGGGTGAGGGGGGGGGTCCACCCTGGACAGGTCTCAAGTCTATCCCAGCTGTCATTGGTCTAGAGGGGGGGTCCACCCTGGACAGGTCTCCAGTCTATCCCAGCTGTCATTGGTCTAGAGGGGGGGTCCACCCTGGACAGGTCTCCAGTCTATCCCAGCTGTCATTGATCTAGAGGGGGGGTCCACCCTGGACAGGTCTCCAGTCTATCACAGGGCTAACACAGAGAGACACTCACACCTACGGCCAATTTAGAATCACCAATGAACCTAACCAGCATGTCTTTGGACGGTGGGAGGAAGCTGGAGAACCTGGAGAGAACCCACGCAGACACAGGGAGAACATGCAGACTACACACAGAAAGGAACCAATTGGCCTGGATTAGAACCCAGAACCTTCTGGCTGTAAGGCACAGTGGTGTGCAGTCAGGTGAGGCAGGGTAGGCAGTGCCTCACCTAGGCTAATGAGAAAAAAGAAAAAGAAATAAAAATAATATATTTTTTTATATATTTATAATTTTGTTTTGATTGTTGATTTATTGTTTTAAAATTAAAAAATGAAAACGTGAAATGTGTTTTAACGGTATAAGGAATGCCACTACTCAGGAGAGCTTGTTTTCAAAGCTGGCCTATGTGAATACAGGAGGCTGAGGCAGGCTCAACCTCTGCCTCTCTGCCCTGTGTGAAATGAACGCAGACAGTTTAGGAGGTTCGCGCATGCGTAGTCTGTTCTCACGCTGTCTTCAATGGGCTTCATTGAGGCACAACGCTTCTCTGCCTCCACAGTTCGAGTCGGAATCTCGGCGGGAATCCCGACATGTCCTGAACCCCCCCAAGGTCTCGCGATGCTGTTGTCACTTCTGTGCATTGTTTTCGGCTAGCGAAGATGGAGATTTCTAAGCTGAGAAAACTTTCAACCTTGAGTTTTGAGGGGAAAAAACTTAATTTTAACTGGGTGCTGTTCAGCTGTAAATCCTGTAGAAATACAGGTGAATGTACGTCTCTGAAAATTAATTGGCAGTAATTGTTTGCGCGCTATAATCCGCTGGTGTCAGTAATTAGCTACATTTCTGACAGCGGCATTTGACTGACTTTGCAGTGGTTTTAATATTGACTTCTACATAATATATATTTTTGCATGCGATTTAAAGTGGAAATGAAGCAATGAGAACTGTGATCATTTTTTGGTTGCTTTTTCATTTTTGGAAATACATGGATTTCATTAAAGCTGAAATTCAAGTAGTTTCACTGGAAAATGACATGTAGATAACGACTTCCGCCACTAGGGCGCGGCCATGTTTTAAAAACATACGTCATCAGAATGGTTAGCGTTTGTTTTAGCCATTAGCTTCCTACTAGCTTTGTCGCTAACTGTCAAATAAACATGGCAGATCTTGGGAAAAAAACAGGGGGGTCATTTTGTATTGCCCCTGGCTGTTCAAACGAATTCTATCGGGTAAAAGAGAGCGGTAAATTAGTTCATTTTCACGTTATTCCAGTCAAAAAGCCTTAACTGCTCCAAAGATGGTTAGCTGCACTGACACTGAAACGCCTCCGTCACGTTTATTTATATAGCACACTTAAACGCAATGTAATTGACCCAAGGTGCTCACAGAAATAAAATATATACAGTAATAAAAACAAAAATATAAATGACAAAAAATAAAATAAATAAAACATAAAAGGACAGAGAGTAATGTAGCGACCACTTTATAGAGTCTGATTACGTCGAAGAGGGAGCTTTTGATGAAAATGGGAGATTTGTTCGCCGTCCCACCAATCGCCTGAAGCCAGATGCTGTGCCAACAATTTTTAATTTTAGTGGCTATAGTGCTGGAGACACGGACAGACCTGTCAAATCGGACCCGTCAGGCGCTGCTATGCGCAGAGACAGAGCGCAGAAACGAGCTTGCTCGGCAGAGGAACGAGAGGATCTGTGGGGGGGCACTAAAACTCCCACTGCTCTAACAGGCTCAAAAGCATAGGCAATTGGATCCTGCCCTCATTGGTGGGTCTATCCCATTCGTCCATATCCATTTTGTTTTCCATTTGAGGCAGTAAGCTAACTGTGAGGCTACGACAGCCGCTATGTAAACAACATAGAGTGTGGCACCAACCATTCTCGTGACGTCATCATTTTCGGAAAACAAAGATGGCGGCGCACAGGCTGAAAACATTAGAATTAATGCAACTTGTTTGTGCTTTTTTCTGAATAACGGGTCATATTTCCGACTTTATTTGTATTTATGGTATATTTAAATATTTAACTAGTGCTACAGACATTGTTTTATTTGACTGCTTCATTTCCACTTTAAGCTCTGGCTGATCCTGCCTACCCAGCCATGGACCTCACTGCACGTTACTGGTGAGGCATCAGTGCTAACCACCTCGCCACTGTGCCGCCCATTTCCGAAACAAATTGGGTTTTTCTTTTAATGCAAGAAAGCCACTTGTTCTGTGACCTTTCAGTCTGTGTTAGATTATGGAGATCTTTTGTATATGAATGCTTCTGCTCAGTATCTTCAGTGTTTACCATGCGTCTCTGAGTTCTTTACAAACTTCCTTCTGGGAAGAGTTACCCAGATATGAAAACCAGGACTAATAGACTAAAAAATAGTTTCTACCCTCAAGACATCAAATGCCTCACACCTTCAACCTCTCCTTCGTAGACTACTGTGCAATAACCTCCATATTTATTCCCCAGTCCACCTACACTCATTTGGCATATTTGCACTAACATGGACACCATTTGCATGACTATTTAACTACTGTTTTAAAATGCTGCTATTTTCCCCTCACTGCAGTTACATTCATTTTGTGCTACTGTGTGCTTTTATTGTATATATTGCATTTTATTGTGTATAGCTGCTATAGTTTTTTTTATCTCTATGCTGCTATAATTTCAATTTTTATTGTTCCCGAACCAAAGCGCTGCCAAATTTATTAGCAATATTATAGTATTTTGTTGTTTATTCACCAGACAACGACAATAAAAACTTCTTATTCTTATTCTTAATTGTAAAGTGTTGACACACCACTGCGAGTTATACTCTGGGGTGGGATGTCCTACTCTGGCCACCCGAAGGATCATTCATTGGTACACTTTTATATATAAAGCAATAGTTGAACTAGTGCCTTACACTAGACATACAGTTGTACCTTAATTGCACCGAGAAGAGCTTCTCCTTATTCTCTCTGATTACAAAATCAATGGTTGCTTTCTGATCCATATGCCTGTACTGAATTAGCAAAAAGGGCTTTTGTCCACTCTGCACCCTTTGAGTTAATTTCTCTGAGCTTTTTTAAATCCAAACTGAGAGTACTCGAGGCTGTCACCACAATGTGCACTTGTTTTTTTATCATCTGCTCATAAATTTTTATCTTTTTTCTTTTATTCGTCTTTAGTCTGTGTTTTAACTATGTCATTTTGTAACTGTGTTTTGTATTTGTTGCTGCCTACCTTGGCCATGACTCCCTCGAAAAAGAGGTTCTTAATCTCAACGGGATCTTCCTGGTTAAATAATAGTTAAATAAAAAAATAATAAATTAAAAAACATATAAAAAGAATGACTGTTGTTGTGATCTCTGTGCAAAAAGACCATTCAACATGTCAACAGGATAATAATTCTGGTCATCATTGAATGAAATCTCAAATCTTACTATTAATGTTTTCACCCATGTCTTCTTTTTTCTTCCTAATTTTTGTGTTTTTCTACTTTTCTTATCCAGCACGATGAAAATGCCTCTACTAGAGTTCTCCCTCAGAGGCAGAAACTCAGAACACAAAACTAAACTATTTGACCCTGTGTTGATTACCTGATGGACGGCATTCCTGCTTAACAACCCTGAGGCAGTGCTGCATGTTTCTGCTCACTCTCCCTGTGTGATGGGCCACCTGTAGGTAATAATTAACATTCTTAGCATGCTGTCAGAAAACAACAGAAACTCCTTGAGGCTAAAAGGAGGATCACTCATTTCACAACCTGCCTCCACCATCAGCTCTGAGGAGATGGAAAAGTAGGAACCATGAGCACATGCCCACAATACATAAGGCAACAGAAGAGTCAAATGTCCAGAAATCAATGAGGTTGGTGCTGAGAGGCCCAGACAGAGTGGAGAAGTTACACAGTACAGAGAGACACAACAACACACTGCTGTTTCAGGCGCTTCACTGGATCTGACAATAAGAAAAGTGTAGAATGATGCTTTGTTCTTTAGAGACTCTTTGTCAGATCAGAAATCATCTTCAGTTATAACAACGCTCGTGCAGATCACATATTGCCTCCTAAAGAGTCTGACTAGAATATGTTGTCATCACTGTACCTGGATAAAGAGTGAGAGCAGAGTGTGTGATGAGTTGAGAGCACTGGCTGATAATGGGAGCAGAGTGGAGCTGTGTGAGACCACGATGAATCCATGTGGACACTGTAAAAAGGGGGACTGGGGTTGAGTAACATTTAATAAATAACTATTAGTAACTTCTACGTAATCAAAAAGACTAGGTGCAGTTTGAAGTCAAACTAAGCTGAATTCAACACATTTGAGTGATTCATTGATTGAACCGTACACACATTTCTGTTGAACAAAATGAGCTCTGAAACAACGAATAAAGTTTAATTAGATTTTATCAGGAATGCCAAAGATGCGACTCATTTGGAGGTATTCGGTTTTAATCACTTTTCACTTTTGTGTTTTTTTGCGTGGTTGAGATGAAGCGGACTTAAGAAGAGCTGCAGTTATTGCTGTGGAGTAAATAATTTCTGAACAAGTTCTGTAATAGTTGACTATTGGTCTGAACAAAACTACGTTGTGATTGTGTTGCACTGACTAAAAGGCTTTCATGGTTGAACATCACTCTCAATTTGTTAAGTTTGTTGCACCCGTGTGTTAGTGTAAAGTCACCGAGGCTTTCTGTCAGTGGCTGTTTTCTACTGCAGTCAACCCAGCCACACGGTCAAGCTAGCCTCCATGACAGTTCGCGCTGTGTGTGTATTCCAGCCATTACTGTAAAGTGGTCATTTTGAGATTCAACACCAAAATGGGCTGGGGTTTTATGTGTACTGTTGATTTGACGTGGAAATAATCTGTTTCCATATAACTGCCATCTGAATTTCAGTGAACATAGCGAAAATGACATTTAGATTTTTTTTTTCCAGTCTGTTGTTACACACTTTTACCGTAATCAAGGTTCAAGGTTCTTTATTAGGCCATTTGTGCATAAACCAACAGTCCAGGCGTATTGGAATTCTTGTGCAGGGCTCTCATAGAGTCAACAGTTTAGTTAAAAAAAAAAGTAATATAGAACTCACTATACAACAAAAATATAAATACAAAATATAGAAGCAATATGCAACTGTAATATTACAATAAACAAGTATGAAGGTGAGAGGGCAATGTTGGGGACAGAGTAATAAATAATAGTAGATAGATCCAAAAAAGGTTTAAAAAAAGGCAACTGGACTTGTAGAGTTTGTTCAGAAGACGTTTCACCACTCATCCGAGTAGCTTCTTCAGTTCTGGTGGACTGGTGGGAAATCTGAGGTTTAAATAGGAACTCCTCCTGGAGAAACTTGCTTGTTATGCTAATAACCAGAAACTGGTGCAGCTAATTTCCCTTAACGACTGGGTACTTACCTGTAGTGGAGGGGGGGACTGTGGAGGGGGGAACCTTCACAGACAATAGTAGATAGATAAACTGGTTAGACTGGTTCTAGGAATGTGGGGTGGGGGTGAGGGGAGAGAGAGAGAGACTATTGGGAATATTGCACTGATGGACTATTGCACATTTAACAGAGAACTACAGAACAGGTTGCACACATAATAATATACAAGTCAAACACATAATAATATACAAGTCAATATACAAGTGGCTGGTATGTATGCATAGTGCAAAATATCACTGGGGCCAGATGGAGCGTGTTTTAAGAGATGGGGGCTGGTTTGACTGCAGTGGTTTACTGGCTCTGTTCACGGTACAATGAAGCTACAGCAGGACGTTAAGGTGATACAGTTTAGTATTGAGCATAGCATGTCAACATGTCATGCTCATCATATCCAAAGGCCATATCTGTAATGTATAACTATAACTATATGCCACACTGCTAAGGGTGCATCTCAGGTGAGTTACAGCATGCTAATAATATTTATTACTACTCCACTGTGAAGGACTACACTGGTGACTGTGCATATTTAACTTTTCCATTAAAAAATGCACTGTTAATTCTTTTTCTAAATGATATTATTTTAAGAATCATTAAGAGTTTTTGGTTAACACTTGCATGTTAAGAAATACAAACTGGACAAACACAAAGGTCATCAAAAGACTATAAATCCTAACTGGGATTATTTTGCTTTTAAAAGTGTAAGAACAGTTTGTATACTTACACCATTTCAGGCTTTAATGCTATTTTCTTTATTTGTCTTCAGCTCCAAAATGAGTTTCACAGAATGAAAATAGTGCACCGTGAATTGAAATTTATGTCAAAGCTGGATGAATACACTCCCAGGCTTCTGGCACTGATGAGGTTGAGGTTGAGCTTTCAGGCTGTTCTACTAAAGGCATTCTTTAATGAGTTCTCTGTTTGCTAATATTTTTTTTAATTGACTTTTTCAACAAAACTACGGGAATCATGTTCCTTATTACTTTAATGCACTGCAGTTATTATTACATTGTCGTTCTCTCAACACAAAGAGTATGACATAGTTGCAATAGTTTGATTTGAATTAATAACAAATTGCAAAAGTTGATGCTCAGTGTTGTAAATTTTCACTTAACCCTTTTCAGGAAGCGGGAACCATATTTGGTAACTTCAGCACACATTTTAAATCCCGGGGCCTCTCAGTGAGGTTTAGAAGCATGCGGTTTTCACTCAGCCAATCAAAGAAGATCAAGGAAACATTCTCAGGGTCTAATGTGGTCTACAAGGTCCACCTCTGCTTGAACGCTGAGCATAGCTGCTTTATTAGGAACCATGAAGAAGAAGTGTCCTAATGTTGTCGACTGTGATGATGTTCTAATGCTTTAAATACATGTTTACATTTGTTTACCACTTAACGGCAAGGAACAATATATGGTAACTTCACTGACCTTGATTTCTACATGAAATTAAAAAAAATTAGAAAAATGTTGCAGGAGTAAAAAACTCTTCTGATGCCTTACAATAACACTCTGGTGTTGAAATTTAGAATTTCCAAGTATTTCATTGAGTGCCCCATAAAGGGTTAACTTTATAGGGCCATACTGAACGTAAGCTCTTGTTGTGGGTATTTTCCTTCATATTTTTTATTTTATTTTAGTGAAATATGATACTGCAGAACAATGATTATTTTTGTCATTTTAGGCTCCTAGTAATCCCAGCATCAACCAGAGAGGTGTCATTCGGTGCTTGATGGTTTACCTGGGGGAATCCACAAATCAACTCTTGAAAGAGCAGGATGTAAATTGAAGCACATGTTGAAAGAGGAAAAAGGTGATCCCTGTCATCTCTCCTCATCCCATGTGGTATGTCTTGGGAAGGCCATATCAGAAAGTACAGTCATAACAATATATTTCTCCCAGTTAGACCCAACACTTAGCTTTAAAAAACACATTAAAAAGCTGTCATACATTGAATGTCTTGTCAACCATTCTTGTGGACGTGATATCTGAGGAACACCTTGAAGGAGTTTATTATTTTTTTATTTTTAATTTGGCACAAACCTTCACTTAGACTCAAGAAGTTTACAACCAAAAAACTTTGGGACGGACATGCCCAACATTTTATTTATTTATTGCCGTAAAGGAACAATTTGAAGCCTAAGGATGTTTTTTGAATAAGGTCATTACATTTCTTGTCGAAAGGTTAATGTTCAATAAACACATGGAAACATCAAGTACACATTTGAAGTCTTCTAAAAACTTTTCCTGGAGCTGTCTTGTTCAAGGATAATGTTAAATGTTTAACTAAGTTTGAATTCAGCAAGTACTCGCCCTTTTATTGTTGAGGTTTGGAAATTTTAAGTCAAACATGTTGTTAAAGATGTTTACACTGAAATAAATGTTCAAATGTTTAAACTGTCATTCTTTCTATGTATAGTAATCTGTTACATGTTATTTGTTGGTTATTTTGGAAGATCAGACACAAAAAAAAATGAATTGTGGCAACCAAGTGACATTCAATGTTACTGAGTAAATTGTGTGTAAAATGTCCTGTCATATGAGTTCTTATTATTGTTATTTTATTCAGAGGATCAAAATGATGTTTATCCACATATTTAGCAAGGTTACATGAATTTCCCCCAGCATTTTAGTAAATGTAACTTCACAGATATTTAGTAAATATGAATCACTTTCCCCTGCATATTTAGTAAGAAATAATTACATTTGTTCAGATACTTAGTTTTGTAATGAAATTGATTTGCATTCACTAGATATTCTTGAGCTGTATTAACATATATCCACCCTGGACAGGTCTCCAGTCTATCACAGCTGTCATTGGTCTAGAGGGGGGGTCCACCCTGGACAGGTCTCCAGTCTATCACAGGGCTAACACAGAGAGACACTCACACCTACGGCCAATTTAGAATCACCAATGAACCTAACCAGCATGTCTTTGGACGGTGGGAGGAAGCTGGAGAACCTGGAGAGAACCCACGCAGACACAGGGAGAACATGCAGACTACACACAGGAAGGAACCAGTCGTCCTGGATTAGAACCTAGAACCTTCTGTCTGTGAGGCATCAGTGCTAACCACCACACCACTGAGCCACCCCACTGACTGAATCAAAAAACTATACTAAACTAAACTAAAAACTAAACTATTTGACCCTGTGTTGATTACCTGATGGACGGCATTCCTGCTTAACAACCCTGAGGCAGTGCTGCATGTTTCTGCTCACTCTCCCTGTGTGATGGGCCACCTGTAGGTAATAATTAACATTCTTAGCATGCTGTCAGAAAACAACAGAAACTCCTTGAGGCTAAAAGGAGGATCACTCATTTCACAACCTGCCTCCACCATCAGCTCTGAGGAGATGGAAAAGTAGGAACCATGAGCACATGCCCACAATACATAAGGCAACAGAAGAGTCAAATGTCCAGAAATCAATGAGGTTGGTGCTGAGAGGCCCAGACAGAGTGGAGAAGTTACACAGTACAGAGAGACACAACAACACACTGCTGTTTCAGGCGCTTCACTGGATCTGACAATAAGAAAAGTGTAGAATGATGCTTTGTTCTTTAGAGACTCTTTGTCAGATCAGAAATCATCTTCAGTTATAACAACGCTCGTGCAGATCACATATTGCCTCCTAAAGAGTCTGACTAGAATATGTTGTCATCACTGTACCTGGATAAAGAGTGAGAGCAGAGTGTGTGATGAGTTGAGAGCACTGGCTGATAATGGGAGCAGAGTGGAGCTGTGTGAGACCACGATGAATCCATGTGGACACTGTAAAAAGGGGGACTGGGGTTGAGTAACATTTAATAAATAACTATTAGTAACTTCTACGTAATCAAAAAGACTAGGTGCAGTTTGAAGTCAAACTAAGCTGAATTCAACACATTTGAGTGATTCATTGATTGAACCGTACACACATTTCTGTTGAACAAAATGAGCTCTGAAACAACGAATAAAGTTTAATTAGATTTTATCAGGAATGCCAAAGATGCGACTCATTTGGAGGTATTCGGTTTTAATCACTTTTCACTTTTGTGTTTTTTTGCGTGGTTGAGATGAAGCGGACTTAAGAAGAGCTGCAGTTATTGCTGTGGAGTAAATAATTTCTGAACAAGTTCTGTAATAGTTGACTATTGGTCTGAACAAAACTACGTTGTGATTGTGTTGCACTGACTAAAAGGCTTTCATGGTTGAACATCACTCTCAATTTGTTAAGTTTGTTGCACCCGTGTGTTAGTGTAAAGTCACCGAGGCTTTCTGTCAGTGGCTGTTTTCTACTGCAGTCAACCCAGCCACACGGTCAAGCTAGCCTCCATGACAGTTCGCGCTGTGTGTGTATTCCAGCCATTACTGTAAAGTGGTCATTTTGAGATTCAACACCAAAATGGGCTGGGGTTTTATGTGTACTGTTGATTTGACGTGGAAATAATCTGTTTCCATATAACTGCCATCTGAATTTCAGTGAACATAGCGAAAATGACATTTAGATTTTTTTTTTCCAGTCTGTTGTTACACACTTTTACCGTAATCAAGGTTCAAGGTTCTTTATTAGGCCATTTGTGCATAAACCAACAGTCCAGGCGTATTGGAATTCTTGTGCAGGGCTCTCATAGAGTCAACAGTTTAGTTAAAAAAAAAAAGTAATATAGAACTCACTATACAACAAAAATATAAATACAAAATATAGAAGCAATATGCAACTGTAATATTACAATAAACAAGTATGAAGGTGAGAGGGCAATGTTGGGGACAGAGTAATAAATAATAGTAGATAGATCCAAAAAAGGTTTAAAAAAAGGCAACTGGACTTGTAGAGTTTGTTCAGAAGACGTTTCACCACTCATCCGAGTAGCTTCTTCAGTTCTGGTGGACTGGTGGGAAATCTGAGGTTTAAATAGGAACTCCTCCTGGAGAAACTTGCTTGTTATGCTAATAACCAGAAACTGGTGCAGCTAATTTCCCTTAACGACTGGGTACTTACCTGTAGTGGAGGGGGGGACTGTGGAGGGGGGAACCTTCACAGACAATAGTAGATAGATAAACTGGTTAGACTGGTTCTAGGAATGTGGGGTGGGGGTGAGGGGAGAGAGAGAGAGACTATTGGGAATATTGCACTGATGGACTATTGCACATTTAACAGAGAACTACAGAACAGGTTGCACACATAATAATATACAAGTCAAACACATAATAATATACAAGTCAATATACAAGTGGCTGGTATGTATGCATAGTGCAAAATATCACTGGGGCCAGATGGAGCGTGTTTTAAGAGATGGGGGCTGGTTTGACTGCAGTGGTTTACTGGCTCTGTTCACGGTACAATGAAGCTACAGCAGGACGTTAAGGTGATACAGTTTAGTATTGAGCATAGCATGTCAACATGTCATGCTCATCATATCCAAAGGCCATATCTGTAATGTATAACTATAACTATATGCCACACTGCTAAGGGTGCATCTCAGGTGAGTTACAGCATGCTAATAATATTTATTACTACTCCACTGTGAAGGACTACACTGGTGACTGTGCATATTTAACTTTTCCATTAAAAAATGCACTGTTAATTCTTTTTCTAAATGATATTATTTTAAGAATCATTAAGAGTTTTTGGTTAACACTTGCATGTTAAGAAATACAAACTGGACAAACACAAAGGTCATCAAAAGACTATAAATCCTAACTGGGATTATTTTGCTTTTAAAAGTGTAAGAACAGTTTGTATACTTACACCATTTCAGGCTTTAATGCTATTTTCTTTATTTGTCTTCAGCTCCAAAATGAGTTTCACAGAATGAAAATAGTGCACCGTGAATTGAAATTTATGTCAAAGCTGGATGAATACACTCCCAGGCTTCTGGCACTGATGAGGTTGAGGTTGAGCTTTCAGGCTGTTCTACTAAAGGCATTCTTTAATGAGTTCTCTGTTTGCTAATATTTTTTTTAATTGACTTTTTCAACAAAACTACGGGAATCATGTTCCTTATTACTTTAATGCACTGCAGTTATTATTACATTGTCGTTCTCTCAACACAAAGAGTATGACATAGTTGCAATAGTTTGATTTGAATTAATAACAAATTGCAAAAGTTGATGCTCAGTGTTGTAAATTTTCACTTAACCCTTTTCAGGAAGCGGGAACCATATTTGGTAACTTCAGCACACATTTTAAATCCCGGGGCCTCTCAGTGAGGTTTAGAAGCATGCGGTTTTCACTCAGCCAATCAAAGAAGATCAAGGAAACATTCTCAGGGTCTAATGTGGTCTACAAGGTCCACCTCTGCTTGAACGCTGAGCATAGCTGCTTTATTAGGAACCATGAAGAAGAAGTGTCCTAATGTTGTCGACTGTGATGATGTTCTAATGCTTTAAATACATGTTTACATTTGTTTACCACTTAACGGCAAGGAACAATATATGGTAACTTCACTGACCTTGATTTCTACATGAAATTAAAAAAATTTAGAAAAATGTTGCAGGAGTAAAAAACTCTTCTGATGCCTTACAATAACACTCTGGTGTTGAAATTTAGAATTTCCAAGTATTTCATTGAGTGCCCCATAAAGGGTTAACTTTATAGGGCCATACTGAACGTAAGCTCTTGTTGTGGGTATTTTCCTTCATATTTTTTATTTTATTTTAGTGAAATATGATACTGCAGAACAATGATTATTTTTGTCATTTTAGGCTCCTAGTAATCCCAGCATCAACCAGAGAGGTGTCATTCGGTGCTTGATGGTTTACCTGGGGGAATCCACAAATCAACTCTTGAAAGAGCAGGATGTAAATTGAAGCACATGTTGAAAGAGGAAAAAGGTGATCCCTGTCATCTCTCCTCATCCCATGTGGTATGTCTTGGGAAGGCCATATCAGAAAGTACAGTCATAACAATATATTTCTCCCAGTTAGACCCAACACTTAGCTTTAAAAAACACATTAAAAAGCTGTCATACATTGAATGTCTTGTCAACCATTCTTGTGGACGTGATATCTGAGGAACACCTTGAAGGAGTTTATTATTTTTTTATTTTTAATTTGGCACAAACCTTCACTTAGACTCAAGAAGTTTACAACCAAAAAACTTTGGGACGGACATGCCCAACATTTTATTTATTTATTGCCGTAAAGGAACAATTTGAAGCCTAAGGATGTTTTTTGAATAAGGTCATTACATTTCTTGTCGAAAGGTTAATGTTCAATAAACACATGGAAACATCAAGTACACATTTGAAGTCTTCTAAAAACTTTTCCTGGAGCTGTCTTGTTCAAGGATAATGTTAAATGTTTAACTAAGTTTGAATTCAGCAAGTACTCGCCCTTTTATTGTTGAGGTTTGGAAATTTTAAGTCAAACATGTTGTTAAAGATGTTTACACTGAAATAAATGTTCAAATGTTTAAACTGTCATTCTTTCTATGTATAGTAATCTGTTACATGTTATTTGTTGGTTATTTTGGAAGATCAGACACAAAAAAAAATGAATTGTGGCAACCAAGTGACATTCAATGTTACTGAGTAAATTGTGTGTAAAATGTCCTGTCATATGAGTTCTTATTATTGTTATTTTATTCAGAGGATCAAAATGATGTTTATCCACATATTTAGCAAGGTTACATGAATTTCCCCCAGCATTTTAGTAAATGTAACTTCACAGATATTTAGTAAATATGAATCACTTTCCCCTGCATATTTAGTAAGAAATAATTACATTTGTTCAGATACTTAGTTTTGTAATGAAATTGATTTGCATTCACTAGATATTCTTGAGCTGTATTAACATATATCCACCCTGGACAGGTCTCCAGTCTATCACAGCTGTCATTGGTCTAGAGGGGGGGTCCACCCTGGACAGGTCTCCAGTCTATCACAGCTGTCATTGGTCTAGAGGGGGGGTCCACCCTGGACAGGTCTCCAGTCTATCACAGCTGTCATTGGTCTAGGGGGGGGGGTCCACCCTGGACAGGTCTCCAGTCTATCCCAGCTGTCATTGGTCTAGAGGGGGGGTCCACCCTGGACAGGTCTCCAGTCTATCCCAGCTGTCATTGGTCTAGAGGGGGGGTCCACCCTGGACAGGTTTCCAGTCTATCCCAGCTGTCATTGGTCTAGAGGGGGGGGGGTCCACCCTGGAAAGGTCTCCAGTCTATCCCAGCTGTCATTGGTCTAGAGGGGGGGTCCACCCTGGACAGGTCTCCAGTCTATCCCAGCTGTCATTGGTCTGGGGGGGGGGGGGTCCACCCTGGACAGGTCTCCAGTCTATCCCAGCAGTTATTGGTCTAGAGGGGGGGTCCACCCTGGACAGGTCTCCAGTCTATCCCAGCTGTCATTGGTCTAGAGGGGGGGGGGGGGTCCACCCCGGACAGGTCTCCAGTCTAACCCAGCTGTCATTGGTCTAGAGGGGGGGGGGGGTCCACCCTGGACAGGTCTCCAGTCTATCCCAGCTGTCATTGGTCTAGAGGGGGGGTCCACCCTGGACAGGTCTCCAGTCTATCACAGGGCTAACACAGAGAGACACTCACACCTACGGCCAATTTAGAATCACCAATGAACCTAACCAGCATGTCTTTGGACGGTGGGAGGAAGCTGGAGAACCTGGAGAGAACCCACGCAGACACAGGGAGAACATGCAGACTACACACAGGAAGGAACCAGTCGGCCTGGATTAGAACCTAGAACCTTCTGTCTGTGAGGCATCAGTGCTAACCACCACACCACTGAGCCACCCCACTGACTGAATCAAAAAACTATACTAAACTAAACTAAAAACTAAACTATTTGACCCTGTGTTGATTACCTGATGGACGGCATTCCTGCTTAACAACCCTGAGGCAGTGCTGCATGTTTCTGCTCACTCTCCCTGTGTGATGGGCCACCTGTAGGTAATAATTAACATTCTTAGCATGCTGTCAGAAAACAACAGAAACTCCTTGAGGCTAAAAGGAGGATCACTCATTTAACAACCTGCCTCCACCATCAGCTCTGAGAATCACACTGTTCACATTTCAAATTATTTAATCATAATGAAAAAATGTATCTAGAGATGGAAAAGTAGGAAGCGTGAGCACATGCCCCCAAGACATAAGGCAACAGAAGAGTCAGATGTCCAGAAATCAATGAGGTTGGTGCTGAGAGGCCCAGACAGAGTGGAGAAGTTACACAGTACAGAGAGACACAACAACACACTGCTGTTTCAGGCGCTTCACTGGATCTGACAATAAGAAAAGTGTAGAATGATGCTTTGTTCGTTAGAGACTCTTTGTCAGATCAGAAATCATCTTCAGTTATAACAACGCTAGTGCAGATCACATATTACCTCCTAAAGAGTCTGACTAGAATATGTTGTCATCACTGTAGATGGATAAAGAGTGAGACTAAACTGTGTCTTTTGTTTTCGAGGGACGGCAACAAGAAGAGGAAACTTTCCTCTGAAAGACTGTGACTTTGTAGAGGAAACAACAATAACTGAGGTTTGTGCTCTTGTTTTCAGCTGAAACCAGACGTGACCTATTCACCAACAACAGGTTTGTTTGACGCAGACACTCAGAGCTCATCAAGCTCGTGGCTGAGACGCTGCATGCTGCTCAAAAAGAAATAAGCTGTGGTATTAATTAGTCCACGTGTTAGAGCTGGACTGAGGTTTTCACAGGTACCTCTAGACTCTGTGTTAGAATCTAAAAACTAGTAAACGCTAATCAAAGACGTCCCTCTGTGTGTCTTCCAGCTCTCTGTCGGCTGATTGGCCCCCTCCAACATGGCCCGCCTCCTGTTCTACCTGTGTGCTCTCGGCCTGCTGGCAGGTAAGCACGCCACACACGGCGGCCATGTTGAAGATGTCTCCAAAGATGGAGGAAGCTTTAAGTGGTGATAATCTGTCAGACACGGAGAGACTTTCCTGTCGTCTTTGTTTCTGAGAAGAACTGATGTCAAAAGTCTTGACTGGTGAACAAACGCTGTCTTGTTCCTTCATGAAGTCAACAGTTGGACATGAAGCTGTCTCTGTTGTCCAACCAGCTCACACCTCTCATGTGTCTCCATGTCTTCAGGTGCTGCTGCTGAGTCGTTTCAGGATAATACAGAGTTGGACATCAGCTCATGTCCCGTCACATATTATGGACGGACGTATGAGCGTCTCTATGTGAGTAGTAGGGGTTGAATGAAAATGAAAATTCCAGTTTTTTAAAGTTGACTAATATGTGGTGAAAGTCGAGTCGACGTCAACTAGTCTCTGATGACGTCACTCATAAATCAGTAGACAGTAATGAAGTCTAGATTCTTGACCTGAACACATATTGTAAAAAGAAGCTACAGAGGATTTTCTGGGAGTTTACTGAAGCTTGAACATGAGCTACTGTCAGCTGTAGACCACGTCAACACCATAAACACCGTCAGTCTGACACTAATAATATGAGACTGTCACCCAACAAAACAAAACAAATAACATGTTCTACAGCCACAGCAACAAAGTCAACTAATAGAACACAACAGAACTGAACATAAACACATGAGCTCATCAATACTGTGATCTACAGATATGTATAGTCTGTATGAAAACAGGCAGCACCTCAGCACCATCAGTAGCATTTAATTGTACTAAAACAGCGTGTTGTTAGATGTGTGGCGACACACGTTCGAGTGGGAGGGGTACGGTGGGTAGATGTAAATATCAAAACATACCAGACAACGCCACCTTGGGAGTTTCGCCCAAGGAAATAGTTTGTAGTGTTTGTACCAATCAAAAAGAAGGCATTCAGGTTCGTTTCTCTTAACGAGCAGGAGACGTGGTTCCAGTTAAAATACACTTTATTACAAATTTTACTAAAACAATATCTATTTTAAAACACAGAGTTAAGGGAAGGGTGTGCAACGGCAGGGCTGGAGTTTACCAGTGGGGAGGCTAGGGTAACGAGGAGTGAAGGATCCCAGGAAAAGACAAAAATGAAAACTCAAGGGTCACACAGCACACAATAAAGGGACACCACCACCAGGACACCAGGGCCGCCGACGTAAACTACCAGCACCTGTAAGAGAGGGGTAAATGTTAAAAAGGGGTAAACTCAAATCAACCAAAAATCCCAAAAGAATAAACCAATAAACAAAATAATCAATCATAAACAACTTAGGGGTGGCAGCAATCAAATTCACAAACAAAAACTTAGCTGCCAATAATAAGAAAAAAATATATAATTCAAAAAGGAAACAAATGGACAATACACAACAGTTGAAAATTATAGAAACCAGCTGCAGTAAATTTATGTACCCGCAGGCAGCTGGACAAACAATACCTAAACTATTGCCAACTAAAGAAAAAACCAAACTTCAACTTGGTAAATCAAAATTAACAAAACTGAAACGAAATCAAGTCAAATAAACAAAAATAAAGGAGTTAACCCAACCGAAGCGAGCAATTCGGCAGGATGGCCAGAGGCCGAATCACAGCGGAGTAACCAGAAGCCGAGCGGTGCGAAGCCGCGCGACTGAGGGTAGTTCCTGCACAGCTAAACAAACCCGAAATAAAACAGCAGCAAAGCAGCAGTGGTTGTTGTAGCAGTATCCCACTGCTCACCAGTCAGTTTATCCTATAAAAATAAAATGCACTAAGTTAATACAAAAAAACACTTAATGCAGAGGCTGAAAGATTAACCTTACATACCGATCAGGCGGCATCAGATCGCACACACAGGAGAGAAGCAGAAGGCTTCAAGCTCTATTAACCGTCGTAAGAACCTGCCACCGACCACGGGCCAAGCGCATTTGATCGGTTATTTGCCGTGAGCCAGTCAGGTACGGACCGTGTCGGACGTCTACACGCAGACAAGCAGTAATTGGGTGACATGCACAAATCTAAAATTACATACACAGACAGTAAGCGAGGTAGCTACCGCCATAGACATATATACATAGACGCCTCATTGAGCGCTGTACCGTACGTCAACGTCGCCGCCATATTGGGGGTGGCAAACTGGAGCTATCACCGGTCAGAAGATGCCTCATTCGTGTGCTGCTTGGAAATGTTTCAATCGAATGACAAGCAAAACCCGATTCCACGGGATTACTTTTCACAAGTAAGACAGAACAATTACTTTTGATTGTATTTGATCATTACAACATCATTCTGAGATCAGAATATGCATACTTTTGTCCCGCGCATAATACTATGAAGTCCCGCGTTAAAACCAGCCTTCAAACAACCAAGAAGTCAATCGTATTTAACTAAATTGCCCCGAACTAACTACTCGGAGTGTTCAAAGTTGCTTAGCTAACTTTTCTCGTACTATGTAGGTTTCCCAAAGATGAAGGGCTAAGAAAGCGGTGGGAAATTGCTTTGAGAAGGGAAGGGTTTTCTGCTAGCCCGTCATCCAGGCTCTGCAGTGAGCATTTTAGTCCGGAGGCCATCAGGATCAGAGATGGAGCTGTTCCTTCTGTGTTCTGTTTCCCAGCTCATCTCCAAAGGGTGGGTGTATCACTAGGCTGTAAGGATTAGATAAATCAATGCCACACTGACTGAAAATGTTTTAGTCCTGTATGAATGTGAAGGAATCATTGACATGCATCCCCCCCCCCCCCCCCAACACCACCCAAGGACAATGTGCAATAATTGTCCTTATACTTATATTTGCACTGTTGTACTTTTTACTCTATTTATGTTGTGTGTAATACTTGGATGCTGTGCTAGAATTTTGATGTACACTTGTTCAGTGACAATAAAAGGATTCTGATGTATTTTGTATTACACTCTGAGATCATTACAATATTTTATCCTTTTATTTAGCATGTGGCTACCAGGACATCTCAGACCTCGAAGAAGGCTGAGGAGAGCCTCTCAGTGGACTGTTTTCAGCTCGTCCAAGAGACCAAACCCCTGCTTGCGCCCAGTGTTGTGAGTACTAAGTACTAGCTATACCTCAAACAGCTTTGAGGATCATGATCCTGGTTATATTCAAACTTGTAACTGGTCCCACTCTGTCGCTCTTTCAGACAGACTCATGTGCACACGTACATACATGTCCTTGACACGCGCACACACACGCACACACACACACATACAGTGCTGGCCGTACAACTGAGGAGTGAAGAGATTAGGAATGTGGGACAGCTGACAGCACATTGTACTAGTAGAGATGTAATGGACTGAGACTGAGTGATGTAATATAAACATATAAACGTTTATGATATTTTCATCCTTGTTTTTCTGCTAGGACCACTCCTATGTACTGCCTTCATCACCTGATGATCTGAGGGCCAGACTCAGTGAAGCCTTAACTAGGGTGGAGAGTCTGGAACGAGAGAAGAGGAATGCTAAGGACAGAGAAAGGAGGGCAAAGAACACTGCGTGTGGACTTCTGGAGGATCTCAGGGCGAAGAACATGATAAACGAAGAGTTGAAAGAGCAGCTCGATTTATACTCAGGTAAAATGAAAATATAAATTTGGAGAAAATTTTAAATTATAAATCATAGTTTCCTATCTTTGTTAAAAGTTTCTAGATGTTTAAAGGGTACGCACTAATTAGCCTGTTATAACTGAATTTCAGATCTTCCACTAAACCTCCCGTCAAAACAGAGCCATGAATACACCAAGGACCAGAGGGAGTTTGCTGTCACTCTCCACTTACATGGTCCGAAGGCCTACAACTATCTCAGAGAGTCTCTCCATATTAGTCTCCCACATCCACATACATTGCAAAGGTATTGTCACGTTATATGAATCCTTTTTTCTCTTTTTTTATCCTGTTATGACAGAAGAGAGTGAAAGGTGGACATAGCTACACTTATCTTTATTAACATTAAACATCCTGAAATAACTTTCTTCTTAACAAGGTGGATGAGTTCATTTCATTTCATTTCATTTCATTTATTTGGCACATAAAAATACAATAAAAATACAACAACAATACAAAATACATTAACAATACGTAATTGAAGAAGGTAAGAGCATAAAGGCATGCCAGGGAAACCCCAAAAACCCTCAAGAGGCTTGTATAGGAGGGTTCCCCAAAAGAACATTTAAATTTTAATTAAAGAAAAGCAATCAAACATAGAACAGACGACAAAACAATTAACAGAAAAAGGAGAAAAAAAAGATATGAGTTCTGTGGATGCCAAGTCTGGCCTCAACATGATGATGTTGGGCATGTTGAAAAGAAGACAAGAGGAAGACCCAGCTAAATATGGATGTGTGTGTCTTATGTTGGATGCCATGGCTATTAAGCAACATATCCAGTATAATCCTCATACCCAGAAAATGTCTGGATTTGTGGATATGGGGGATGGTATAAATGAGACGGATGTTGCCACTGAAGCTCTTGTTTTTATGGTGGTTGGCCTACAAGGCCATTGGAAGGCTCCAATTGCCTACTACCTGACCAAGTGCCTGTCGCCAGGGACACAGGAGGTTCTGCTTGTTCATGCGTTGGAGGAACTGCATGAGTGCGGCATAAGAGTGGTATGTGTCACAATGGATGGGCATGCCTCCAATGTGCGCATGTGCAACCAACTAGGGTGCCAGCTTAAGGGAAATCCTGTTAAGCCATTAAAAACATTCTTCCCACATCCGGTGACTGGTGACAGGGTGTTTGTAATGATGGATGCTTGCCACATGTTGAAGTTGGCACGGAATATGCTGCAGGCATACAGTCCAATAACCAGTACCGCAGGCCAAATCAACTGGAGATACATTGTTCATCTGAATACTGTCCAAACAAAAGATGGATTGTATGCTGCCAACAAGTTGTCAAACAAGCATGTGAATTTTGACTCACAGAAGATGAAGGTGTCCCTGGCTGCACAGACACTGAGTCGGTCTGTGACAGTGGCTCTGCGGACACTGAGGGACCTTGGCTATTCACAGTTTCAACACTGTGACGCAACAGCTGAATTCATTGAGGTAATGCTAACATAATACTAATAGTAATTGGACCAGGGCTAAAAGATTATAGTTTAGAAATTAGGCTAATGGCCCATGGGAACATATTATTGTTTATGGTGATGATTTGGATGCTTTCTGTTAATGCAGATATTTGCTTTTAGATAATTGACAGGCTCTTCGACATCTTGAACAGTCGCAATCCCCATGCCAAAGGGTTCAAAGCTCCTCTGGGTTCTTTGAATTGGGCAGAGAGTGTAGACTTCTTGTTGAGAGGCAGGGACTACTTGATGAGTTTGGTGATGAAAGATGGCACACCCCTTCACCGATCAAAGAGGTTTTAGGAAATAGTGAAGCTTTTGTTTGCATGAAGGGTTCTTAAGTTTATGACATCAGGTTCATATGATGTTTTAGGCTGGGCAATATGGATAAAAACCATTTATTTTGATCAAATACCTCTTGATATAGAGAGGATACTGTAGAGATGACTATTGGTGCTTTTACTCAGTATTGATATATTATGGATATATTGCCCAGTCCTATTAAGTTGTCTTGTTCCGTATGCTGCATCATAAGTTCATATGATGCTTTGTTCTCTGGTTCCAGTGTTTTTGCAGTCTGCTGTTTTATTTCTGCTGGACTTCTATCTTCAGTATTTTTCATTTCTAGAGGTATCATAATGGTATGTATGGCAGTGTTGTTTGTTGTTTTCAAGCTTTACCATTTGTGTTATTGTGTTGTTTCTTGTTGCTTTAACATTTACAAATGAACAAATTCACTTACTGCTCTCTTGAGGTATCTTGGTTTGCCAGGATAATACTGACAGAACATTTTCTTGTGAAGGTACCTATCTGTCATGGGGTTCATCATCAACATCGACACCCTGATGTTGATGATTCCAGAGCAGCTTCAGCGTCAGCAGTACATCTGCACCTACCGTTTTAGCCAGGATCACTTGGAGCTGCTCTTCAATTCAATCAGGGCATCAGGTTGGGATTTCATACACACACACACACACACACACACACACACATATAAATATACACTCACCGGCCACTTTATTAGGTACACCTTGCTAGTACCGGGTTGGACCCCCTTTTGCCTTCAGAACTGCTTTAATCCTTCGTGGCATAGATTCAACAAGGTACTGGAAACATTCCTCAGAGAGTTTGGTCCATATTGACATGATAGGATCACGCAGTTGCTGCAGATTTGTCAGCTGCACATCCATGATGCGAATCTCCCGTTCCACCACATCCCAAAGGTGCTCTATTGGATTGAGATCTGGTGACTGTGGAGGCCATTTGAGTACAGTGAACTCATTGTCATGTTCAAGAAACCAGTCTGAGATGATTCGCGCTTTATGACATGGCGCGTTATCCTGCTGGAAGTAGCCATCAGAAGATGGGTACACTGTGGTCATAAAGGGATGGACATGGTCAGCAACAATACTCAGGTAGGCTGTGGCGTTGACACGATGCTCAATTGGTACTAATGGGCCCAAAGTGTGCCAAGAAAATATCCCCCACACCATTACACCACCACCACCAGCCTGAACCGTTGATACAAGGCAGGATGGATCCATGCTTTCATGTTGTTGACGCCAAATTCTGACCCTACCATCCGAATGTCGCAGCAGAAATCGAGACTCATCAGACCAGGCAACGTTTCTCCAATCTTCTATTGTCCAATTTTGGTGAGCCTGTGCGAATTGTAGCCTCGGTTTCCTGTTCTTAGCTGACAGGAGTGGCGCCCGGTGTGGTCTTCTGCTGCTGTAGCCCATCCGCCTCAAGGTTCGACGTGTTGTGCGTTCAGAGATGCTCTTCTGCATACCTCGGTTGTAACGAGTGGTTATTTGAGTTACTGTTGCCTTTCTATCAGCTCGAACCAGTCTGGCCATTCTCCTCTGACCTCTGGCATCAACAAGGAATTTGCGCCCACAGAACTGCCGCTCACTGGATATTTTCTCTTTTTTGGACCATTCTCTGTAAACCCTAGAGATGGTTGTGCGTGAAAATCCCAGTAGATCAGCAGTTTCTGAAATACTCAGACCAGCCCGTCTGGCACCAACAACCATGCCACGTTCAAAGTCACTTAAATCACCTTTCTTCCCCATTCTGATGCTCGGTTTGAACTGCAGCAGATCATCTTGACCATGTCTACATGCCTAAATGCATTGAGTTGCTGCCATGTGATTGGCTGATTAGAAATTTAAGTTAACGAGCAGTTGGACAGGTGCACCTAATAAAGTGGCCGGTGAGTGTATATGTGTGTGTGTGTATTTGCATGTCTCTATGCATGTAACCATGGTAACTGTGTTGTCATTATGACATTTGATTGACAGCTGTGTCCACTTTGTGGACATACATATATGCAGACAAATCCTGTCACATGAAGATTAACACTTTCTTTTACAGTTCTGTAAGCCACACCATTTTTTTCTTTTACAAAGTCAGTCTGAAAAGGGCATATACAGTGTTGCTTTAAAGTTTGTGAAGTTGTTTTTACTATTTCTGCTAAAATATGACCTAAAACATGATTTGATTTTTACAGAAGTCCTAAAACTAGACATGACATGTGTGTGTGTGTGTTTTAGGGGGCTGGAATAACAACCCTACAGCAGGCCAGTTCCAGGTCATTTTCTGCCGGCTGATGGTGCGGTGTGGTGTGTGTACAAGCACATCAGGAAATGTGGCAGCACAGGATGAGACTGTGTCCCTATCTGCTCTTGAGATGTCCTCTTCCCCAGCCGCAGAAGAAACGGAAGAGCTACCATCCCCCTTTGCCAACATTCATGCCATTCTGTGTGATCATAGCTACTTACCAACCCGCTATGGTGGCCTTGTGGACAATGCCCTTGTGTACATCTCAGGGTTTGTCGTTCGCCAAGTTCTGCAGAAGCTGTCTTGTGTTGTGTGCCGTGGTAGTTTGGTGATTGAGGCTGTACCAACATCATTTGATCAGAGCTACCATTTGTTCACACTGAAAAACAGAGGAGGCCTGATGATTCCTTCTGAGGGCACAGTGAAGGTGGTCAGATCAGCCGAACGTTTCCTTCGACAGTCAACATCAGAGCAAGCTGTCAAAGCAACTTTGATCCATCAGTTTGTCCGGGCTGAGATTGGTTCGCTGGATGTGTTTTGCCTTGGGGGCCACATTCAAGAAACACAGTTTGGCATTGACAATCACCATTTTGTGCTGATGTCATTGGTTGTGTCTGTGTTCCACAAACTGAGGCTGCACCACATTGCCAAACTGAACACTCTTCAGTTACAGAGTGGCAGCACAAGAAAAAAGCTGTGCAAAACAGTACTATTCCAAGGGTTTTAGCTAACACACACACTCAATTTGTATTTTTGTTTTGCTGTATGTATACATGTTTTTAATGTGTTTCCTTGCACATAAATATGTAGTGGGGGCGGCACAGTGGAGAGGTGGTTAGCACTGATGCCTCACAGCAAGAAGGTCACCGGTTCGAATCCATGGGCCGGCTGGCCTTTCTGTGTGTAGTCTGCATGTTCTCCCTGTGTCTGTGTGGGTTCTCTCCAGGTTCTCCAGCTTCCTCCCACCGTCCAAAGACATGCTGGTTAGGTTCATTGGTGATTCTAAATTGGCCGTAGGTGTGAGTGTGAGTGTGAATGGTTGTCTGTCTCTGTGTGTGGCCCTGCGATGGACTGGCGACCTGTCCAGGGTGTACCCCTGCCTCTTGCCCGATGACAGCTGGGATAGGCTCCAGCAGACCCCCGCGACCCTTAACAGGAATAACCGGGTATAGAAAATGAATGAAGCTGTATTGATATATATGTTTTTTAATCTGTTTTCTTGCACACAGGTGTATAAATATAAGTATGTATATATGTTCTTTAATCTGTTTCCTTCTAAAAAATAAATAAATCAAAGAGTATGGTTTAGACCAGGCAATCGCAGTATTTTATGCCATTATTATTATTTCATTTTACTTTATTATGATTTGCAGACTTTGTTAATTTTGTTTTTAATTTTTTTGTCCCAATGATTGTCAATATTAGTCGTTAAAATATAAAAACGATTAATCAAATCAGTACCATGTAAATGCTGGTGCTGTTTATTAATACAGATGTCTCATTTCCATGTCAGGTGGTTATTATAGACACAGATTCAGTATTTTGACTGTCATGTATCATCACAGTAACAGCTAAACACTCGTGAAAACATTATAAAATACATCGAGTGGTTTGATGCCGATCTGTACACTGAACATATCAAGAATAGTTCACGTTTATAATCATCAGAGACCATTACAGACGTTGTTTTAGGTTCCTAACGGTTTTCTGAATATATACGTCCATGTGTGAATGTGTAAATGAGAGGAATTAACTTATAGCACGTAGTAACAGACGCTTAATAAAGTTCACTCCATTGACTCGTATTGGTTCGCGGGGCAGAGCCGCCTCCACCAATATGGCGGCGACGTTGACATATCGCAGCAGCGGGCCAACCCGCTCAATGCGGCGTCTGTGTGTCTATGGCTACCGCCACATTACCTGCACACATAGATATACATAGACGCGACATTGACTGTAGAGGGACGTGCCTAAAGCACCGCCATCTTGGTACAGGGCTCGCAGAGGCAGCGGTTGTGGCGTAAGTCAGCCTCGTGTTTATATGAGCTGGCTCCCAGAGTAGCCAGTAGAGGGCGCTACGAGAATGTTTACTGTTACTCATGCAGTTCTTCTTCGATATAAAAATAAAGTTCGGAGTTGATGCTAAGCAGACGAGCCTCCGTCCGTCATTGATAAATGCAAACCCACATATCACAGCGGTGTCAGAAGTGGGATGAAGTTTTCTCTGGAGCACTTTGTTGGGGATTAGCAGCTGGTGATGGCGAAATTCCCGGCGCCGGAGCAGTTTGATTTTGCCAAGCCGGAGAAATGGCCGAACTGGAAACAACGGTTTCTGAGGTATCGAGTAGCCACTAAGCTAGCTAATGAGTCGGCCGACATCCAAGTGAGTGCGCTGATATACTCCATGGGCCCAGAAGCAGAACAAGTGTACAAGTCGTTTAACCTGACGGAGGATGAAGGTGATGAAGATTTTGACTATGTATTGTGCCTTTTTGAGGAGCACTTCGTGCCGAAGCGAAACGTGATTTTTGAGAGAGCGCGTTTCCACTCGCGGACCCAAGCGGCAGACGAGTCAGTTGAACAATACATACGGCACCTGTACGATCTCGCTGCTCACTGTGACTTTCATGAGAAAGAAGAGGAGATACGTGACAGGCTCGTCATAGGAATCAGAGACAAAGATCTTTCACTCAAACTGCAAATGACCAGTGATCTCACATTGAAAAAAGCTGCGGACATAGCCATACATTCTGAGTTAGTAAAGCTCCAGAACAGTGAGACTGGTGCGACAGGACACATCGATGAAGTGAAGACAAAGCCATTTAAAAGTAAGTGGAAAAATAAAGGGGCTACTGGCGGGCATAACACAAATGACAGAAGAAAATGCGTCAGATGCGGACGCACTCATAACAGAGACCAGTGCCCAGCAAGAGATAAAGAATGTAACAAATGCCACAAAATTGGCCATTTTGCGGTCAAATGTAGAACAAAACAAATTCATGAAGTGACTGAGGAGATCGACAGCTTGTTCTTGGGCTCTGTAAATGAGACTGTTAATCGGAGTACAGTAAATGAAGTCATCACCGACACAGAGCCACCATGGCGTACCACGGTAGTGATGTGTAAGACTGCAGTCAACTTTAAGATTGATTCCGGTGCAGACACCACAATAATAACTGAAGCAACATATAACGGACTCCGTGGAGAGCCGAAGCTGAGACCAGTCACATCGAAAATTGTCAGTCCAGGCGGAAAAGTGGACAATAAAGGACAGTTTTTGGCTAGAATAAAGGTAACAAAAGGAGGTAGAACAAAAGACTGTCATTTCAGAGTGATAGTGGCAAAGTCAACATGCGACAACTTGCTTAGTAGGTCAGTGGCAGCTTACCTAGGCTTGATACAGCACATTGGAGAAGTGGGTGTGTATGGAGAGTTGGGACTGCTTAAAGGTGATCCTGTGAAGATAGTCCTTAAAGAAAACGCAAAACCATACAGTGTCGCAGCACCCCGCCGTATACCCATACCACTCCTATCAAAAGTCGAGGAGGAGTTAAAGCGGATGGAACAGAATGGCATTATCGAGCGAGTGACAGAGCCAACAGAATGGGTTTCGCCGATGGTGCCAGTGCTCAAGCCGAATGGAAAAGTAAGGATTTGTGTAGGACTCACTAAGCTGAATGAAAACGTAAAAAGAGAAAGGTTTGTCCTTCCAACGGTCGACGGTATTCTGCACAAGTTAGCTGGAAGCTCAGTCTACACTACGCTGGATGCAGCCAGTGGATTTTGGCAAATTGCCTTGGATGAAGAAAGCTCAAAACTGACCACGTTTATAACTCCAAAAGGTCGCTATTGTTTTAAGCGGCTCCCCTTTGGAATAACTTCCGCGCCAGAGATATTCCAAAGAAAAATGCAAGAGCTTTTGCAGGACCATGATGGAACAGTGGTCTACATGGACGATATCCTGGTGTTCGGAGCCTCAATGGAAGAACACGACCGTAACCTGAGAAAAGTCATGGACACCATCCACAGGTCAGGCTTAAAGCTTAACCGACAGAAATGCAAAATGAGACAGAGCTCACTCCACTTCTTGGGTCACGTGATTGGCCGGGATGGCATTGCTCCATGCCCACAGAGAGTCACAGCCATCACCGCCCTGGAAACACCGAACAATGTGTCTGAACTGAAACGGGTACTGGGTATGGTAAACTATGTCGGCAGGTACATACCTCATTTGTCAGACATCCTGCATCCTCTTAATGAACTGTTAAAAACAAATGTGACATGGATGTGGGGCCCTCAGCAGGAGGAAGCTTTCAGGAAAGTTAAAACGTTGATATCCTCCGCACCTGTACTCCAGTACTTCGACCCAAAGCGGCCCACAGTAGTAGGCGCCGACGCATCAAGCTATGGACTCGGTGGCGTACTGCTGCAGGATCATGGAGGTACGCTTAAGCCTGTAGCTTACTGTTCTCGAACGCTCACTGAAGCAGAGAAAAAATATGCACAGATAGAGAAGGAATGTCTCGCTGGGGTGTGGGCTTCAGAGAAATTCTACCTTTATTTGTGCGGATTGGAAAAGTACAGACTGTTAACTGATCATAAACCTCTGGTGACGCTCATCAACCACAGAGACCTAGATAGAGCTCCCCTGAGATGTCAAAGACTTCTTATCCGCCTCATGAAGTTTAACCCTGTTGCTGAGTTTGTTCCAGGCAAGAACCTGATCATCCCTGACACCCTCTCAAGGCACCCACAGCCCAATGAGGATGACACCGGACTTGAGGAGGATGTCCAAGCATATGTGGATGCTGTGGAAGAGCAGGAGAGAAACAAACCAGTGTTAGAACGCATAAGAGAGGAGACGGAAAAAGACGACTCCCTGCAGCTTGTTAAAAGCTACATCAGGAGGGGGTGGCCACAACATGAAAGAAATGTCTCAGTGTGTGCTGTGGACTATTTCAGAGAGAGAGGCAGTCTAAGTGAACAAAACGGACTGTTAAAGAGAGGAAACCAGATTGTGATTCCACAAACATTGAGATCTGAGATGCTGGAAAGGATCCACCACGGGCACCAGGGCATGACCAAATGTCGCCAGAGATACAGAGATGCCGTCTGGTGGCCAAAGATCAGCCAAGCAGTGACAGATAAGGTGCTGTCATGTTCTCATTGTAACAAACACAAACCAAGCCAGCACCGTAAACCACTCATTACCACACCGCTGCCTGAACTCTCTTGGCAGAAACTTGCAGCAGACTTGTGTGAGGTTAAAGGCAAAAACTTCCTTGTAGTTATGGACTACTACTCGAGATGGCTGGAGATACTGAGCCTTACAAAGATCACAAGTGAAGCAGTCATGAGCAAGCTCATGAGCATTTTCACATGATTTGGACTTCCGGAAGAACTGATTACTGATAACGGCCCTCAGTTCGCCTCCCAGCAGTTTAAGGATTTTATGTCCAAATATGACATACAGCATATAACTTCAAGCCCGTACTACCCCCAGGACAATGGGTTGGCCGAGCGTGCGGTACGAACAGCCAAAAGCATCTTGAGACAACCAGACCCTCAGCTTGCTCTTCTGAGTTACCGGGACACTGCTACAGAACCGACGAAAGAGAGTCCAGCCAGACTCCTTATGGGAAGGCGACTACGGACCACAGTCCCCAAGCTCAATCACCAGTTGAGGCCAGCTTGGCCTGATTTGTCGACTGTGAAGCTGAACGATGCAAAAGCTAAAAGAACCTATGAAAGAACATACAACAGGAGGTACTCAGCAAAGCCACTTCCTGCTGTTGACGTGGGTGACAGAGTACGTCTCAAAACTGACACTGAAAAGGAATGGAGCCAGTCTGGGGTTGTCCAGGCTAGAAGTTCAACACCACGTTCATTCGTTGTGAAAATGCCTGGAGGAGAAACCATCAGACGGAACCGCAGGCAATTGCAAATTGTCAACAAAGAACTTGATGAGACTCAACCAGTGACAAGCTCAACTTCACCAGACCGCAGTGTTATCACTCGCAATGTCCCAGACCCTGCTGGTCTTGAACCAGAGGCCGCTGTTGAGACACACACACCAGGAGTCAAAGTGACTCGCTCTGGACGTGTAGTGAAACCTGTTGTCAAGCTGACTCTTTAGTTAGTTGGACGGGAAGCCAAATGGGGCAGAATAATCCCCTTTTCCGTTCCACCAGGGAGTAGAAGTCCACCCACTACCCTGTAGCCTAGAAATGTGTTTCATTATGTTATGTATGATTGAAAAATGGGATGGATGAATGAGAAGGGTTGATAAAATAATTTGTTTATTACCAGACATGAGGGAAGTGTTAATTTGAGTGACTTGAAATTTAAAGTTACTATTCAGAATATGTTTCAGAAGTAATCGTTAAAGTTCAAAATTCATAATATGATGCAGAATGTTCCTTTGAATTTAAAAGGGGGAGATGTGGCGTAAGTCAGCCTCGTGTTTATATGAGCTGGCTCCCAGAGTAGCCAGTAGAGGGCGCTACGAGAATGTTTACTGTTACTCATGCAGTTCTTCTTCGATATAAAAATAAAGTTCGGAGTTGATGCTAAGCAGACGAGCCTCCGTCCGTCATTGATAAATGCAAACCCACATATCACAGCGGTGCATGAACATACGAAGGAAAGAGGTACTCCTCAATCTCAAAGTAGAATTATTCGCTGAATTTTGGACCGATTTCAAAACGTATTGAACTGTTAAAAACGTCACACATGTAGCTATGATAAAAATATGGTTTTACTACCCAAATACAATTTTTACTTAATGTTATCAGCAGACTAGCTTCTGACAGAGGATTGTAAAGAAAAGATGCCGGACTTCAACTGAGCGATTTATGATCACTTTTATTGTGTAGAAACCCCATTCCTCCATAGATGTAATGCACTGTAGGAGCGAGTGGCCCTGTTCCAAGATGGCCGCCCTGTAGGCACGCCGCTCTAGTAGACGGCAGCGCTCAATGAGGCGTCTATCTATATATGTCTATGCCTGCACAGGCGACGGCGAGTCGGAGGAAGTGAGGCAAACCGGAAGTGGGCGGACCTCAGAGCCAAAGAGCAAGAGGCCGAAAAGATAACACTGCCCCCCTATATAGGGTAACCCCATGCGCTAATTGGTTAATGGAGAGAGAGGAGCCAAGCAGCACATTCGCCTACATGAGAGCCAGGATGGGGCATCTCATCCTGCTACAGATGGGATAGTGTAGCAGCTAAAGGTCTAATAACTTTATCAGATAGTTGATGTGCAGCCTCCTTCTCTCTGTTACCACAGGACGTTTGGTCAAGTTGTTAACTGATAGGGTAGGTCCACAAGGTCCTTTGTCCTGAACTCACATGAATTAATTCACTGAGGGAGCAGCAGTGGAGAGAGTCAGACACTTCAGACAGATGGTAATCAGCCCAGCGCATCAGCAGGTCTGAGCTGACAGCCATCCAGGACATTTACTTTGTTACTAATTAGAATATCTCAGTGATTTTAGTTTAAAGAGCCTGTAACTATCAGAGATACACACTCTGTCATGCTGGGTATCATTTAAAACTACAGAAGCTAATCTTTCCATTCATATGAAGCATCACAGAGCAGGAGCTAACCAGCTAGCCTCAGCTAACAGAGAAAACACACAGACACACTTTGAATTTGACAGTCAGCATGTCATTTCCTCTCATGTCTTAATATTTAGTCAAATAATTGTGACTTCCTGGCAGAATGATCCATGTGCTTCATTTTCATACATCATACCTTTGCCTCCATCTAGTGGGCTAATGGTGGTACTACACATGACAAACACTACAGTCATATAGTAGTGACAGTTAGCTTTAGCCATAGGGAGGAAATATCAGTCTTCTTCTGGATTGTATAATGAGCACAGTGGTAGAATGTGATGCTGTCCAGGCTAAATAAAATGTGTGTACATTATCTCCTGTAGTGGAGTCAGTAGTAGTTTGTAGCCAGATTCCCTTTCAAGAGGTAGAAACCCAGTTTGATTCATGGGTCATTCATGTGGACCTGAGAGTTTTGAAGCTCTTCCTGATTTATTTCTTTAGTCAAGCTTAACCTCCCAGCACCCCAGGACTTAAGAGATGAACTCTTTAACCCTCTATGTACTGCAGGAAGTAAAACACAGAACACATTCAGAAATTCATTTTCAGATTCCCCGTCTGCAGCCAAGTGACCGATAAACCAATAAAAATAAATCAGGGACACATCAACTGCAGACTCAGTTTACAGCAGATGTCTATATCCTATATGGAGAAGTGACCTCCCTCCCCCTGTAGCACAGAGCCCAAACCCTGTTTAGTCAAACGTAAATAAAACCAGATGAAACAATGATTGGGTTCATATGAGCTGAGATTTGTATTTGGATGTGAAACACAGTAACCTGTAACTCTGGTTACTGTGTTACAGGAAACAGACTGAGTACTGCAAACAGTTTCTAGGCGTCTACTAAAACTAAACTCACTGTCTCCTCTAGAACAATTCATTGGACACAAGCTACTTATTGAGATATTATAGATTTCTGATCAGGTCTAATCAGCTTCTACTCTTTTCTTGGATCTGGACTAGAGCAGCTGATGTTAAACTCCAGCCAGGACTCACTGACCAGAGGACGTCTCTATTGCTGAGCCTTTCAGAGGGTCTGAGCACTCCTACATATTAAATAAGAATAATTACAGTAGTAATAATAATGCATTTTATTAGTAGTTTCTGACATGGTCTTCTAACATTTTATTTTGCCGACTTTTCTATTGGAGACTTGATATTTAATGCCTTGTTCTTGATGCCATGTGACGTACATGCAACTTGTCAGTTAGACTCACATTGCGTCAACTTCCTGACACAAATCTTTAAAACGTGTGTTACTTGTGCAGCTGAAGTGCAGAAGTGTTTGTGGGCTCACTGCCGTCATGAATGTTTGTTGTCAGTGTCAAACACGTCAGATGACCTGAGCTCTTAGTCTGCAGCCAAGGATCCAACCAACGATCTTCTCCAGCATTTTAGTTTGTCAGACTTTCCTGTTTTGGTCCAGCTGGGCGTCATGGTTTCCTTCCTGGACACCTGATCACCTGTTGGTCCAGGACCAGCAGCAGCCTGACATTCAGCACACTCAAACCTTCATTCAGTAGATGTTCTCAACAAGACTTCACCAGTTCATCACATGTGCTACTGGTTTAAATTCACAGTACGAGAGGGAGAGAAGTCACCAACCTGACTAGATCACATTCAGTGGAAGGTTGAAGTAAAGCTGAAGGGGATGGAGGGATGGACGAAGGACGGAGGGAAGGACGAAGGACGGAGGGAAGGACGAAGGATGGAGGGATGGACGAAGGACGGAGGGAAGGACGAAGGATGGAGGGATGGACGAAGGACGGAGGGAAGGATGGAGGGATGGACGAAGGATGGAGGGAAGGACGAAGGATGAGGGAAGGACGAAGGATGGAGGGATGGACGAAGGACGGAGGGAAGGACGAAGGATGGAGGGATGGACGAAGGACGGAGGGAAGGATGGAGGGAAGGACGAAGGATGAGGGAAGGACGAAGGATGGAGGGATGGACGAAGGACGAAGGACGGAGGGAAGGATGGAGGGATGGACGAAGGATGGAGGGATGGACGAAGGACGGAGGGATGGACGAAGGATGGAAGGATGGACGAAGGACGGAGGGAAGGATGGAGGGATGGACGAAGGACGGAGGGAAGGATGGAGGGATGGACGAAGGACGGAGGGATGGACGAAGGACGGAGGGAAGGATGGAGGGATGGACGAAGGATGGAGGGAAGGATGGAGGGATGGATGAAGGACGGAGGGAAGGATGGAGGGATGGATGAAGGACGGAGGGAAGGATGAAGGACGGAGGGAAGGATGGAGGGATGGACGAAGGATGGAGGGATGGATGGAGGGATGGACGAAGGACGGAGGGATGGACGAAGGACGGAGGGAAGGATGGAGGGATGGACGAAGGACGGAGGGCTGGATGGAGGGAAGGACGAAGGACGGAGGGAAGGACAGTAGCTGTTGAATGGAGTGGACTGTGAATGGAGTCTGGTGCAGTAGCTGTTGAATGGAGTGGATTGTGAATGGAGTCTGGTGCAGTAGCTGTTGAATGGAGTGGACTGTGAATGGAGTCTGGTGCAGTAGCTGTTGAATGGAGTGGATTGTGAATGGAGTCTGGTGCAGTAGCTGTTGAATGGAGTGGATTGTGAATGGAGTCTGGTGCAGTAGCTGTTGAATGGAGTGGACTGTGAATGGAGTCTGGTGCAGTAGCTGTTGAATGGAGTGGACTGTGAATGGAGTCTGGTGCAGTAGCTGTTGAATGGAGTGGATTGTTAATGGAGTCTGGTGCAGTAGCTGTTGAATGGAGTGGATTGTTAATGGAGTCTGGTGCAGTAGCTGTTGAATGGAGTGGATTGTGAATGGAGTCTGGTGCAGTAGCTGTTGAATGGAGTGGACTGTTAATGGAGTCTGGTGCAGTAGCTGTTGAATGGAGTGGATTGTGAATGGAGTCTGGTGCAGTAGCTGTTGAATGGAGTGGATTGTGAATGGAGTCTGGTGCAGTAGCTGTTGAATGGAGTGGACTGTTAATGGAGTCTGGTGCAGTAGCTGTTGAATGGAGTGGATTGTGAATGGAGTCTGGTGCAGTAGCTGTTGAATGGAGTGGACTGTGAATGGAGTCTGGTGCAGTAGCTGTTGAATGGAGTGGACTGTGAATGGAGTCTGGTGCAGTAGCTGTTGAATGGAGTGGATTGTGAATGGAGTCTGGTGCAGTAGCTGTTGAATGGAGTGGATTGTTAATGGAGTCTGGTGCAGTAGCTGTTGAATGGAGTGGATTGTGAATGGAGTCTGGTGCAGTAGCTGTTGAATGGAGTGGATTGTGAATGGAGTCTGGTGCAGTAGCTGTTGAATGGAGTGGACTGTTAATGGAGTCTGGTGCAGTAGCTGTTGAATGGAGTGGATTGTGAATGGAGTCTGGTGCAGTAGCTGTTGAATGGAGTGGATTGTGAATGGAGTCTGGTGCAGTAGCTGTTGAATGGAGTGGATTGTGAATGGAGTCTGGTGCAGTAGCTGTTGAATGGAGTGGATTGTGAATGGAGTCTGGTGCAGTAGCTGTTGAATGGAGTGGACTGTTAATGGAGTCTGGTGCAGTAGCTGTTGAATGGAGTGGATTGTGAATGGAGTCTGGTGCAGTAGCTGTTGAATGGAGTGGACTGTTAATGGAGTCTGGTGCAGTAGCTGTTGAATGGAGTGGATTGTGAATGGAGTCTGGTGCAGTAGCTGTTGAATGGAGTGGATTGTGAATGGAGTCTGGTGCAGTAGCTGTTGAATGGAGTGGACTGTTAATGGAGTCTGGTGCAGTAGCTGTTGAATGGAGTGGATTGTGAATGGAGTCTGGTGCAGTAGCTGTTGAATGGAGTGGATTGTGAATGGAGTCTGGTGCAGTAGCTGTTGAATGGAGTGGATTGTGAATGGAGTCTGGTGCAGTAGCTGTTGAATGGAGTGGATTGTGAATGGAGTCTGGTGCAGTAGCTGTTGAATGGAGTGGATTGTTAATGGAGTCTGGTGCAGTAGCTGCAGTGTTTGATTGATGTCCAGTCAGTGTTGGAGCCAGACTTTCTGACCAATGAGAGAAGAAACACTGACAGTGATCCTTCAGCAGCAAACATGTGATCAGAGCTGAGACAATGTCCTTTATTTCAGAAGCTCACGGGACATGAAGACATGAAAGACAACGAAGAGAGAATGAAGAGCCAACAGACAGAGCAGGCAGTGTCTGGGACAGCCCGGGGTCCTCTGAGCTGCAGCCTCGTCCTAGAGACGACCAGAAGACAGTGGTCCTCAGACCTGAGAGGCCTGAATGAGATCGGAGATCTACTCTGAAAAGTACCGGGACACGGTGAAGAGAGTTCAGGACGGGGACGTCCCAGCAGTCCAGACGAGACCACAGAAGACATGGACGACTGGACCTCAGACAGAATATGTGGTTGTCCATCATCACGGCGTGATGTGAGCGTTAGCATTCAGCACTGAAGGGTTCATCCTCAGAGGAACCCGACGTCTGAACGCTAAGAACCATCATGACCAGTCTTTAATAAAAACAGCTGAGACCACATGGACCTGGACCCGTCTCCGTTATGCTAAGCTAAGCTAAGCTAAGCTGGCGTCCTGCCGTGTCCCCCGTTAGAGCGTCCACTTCAAACACCTGCAGAGACACAGAGGACAAACCCAGGTGGTTATCGACAGTCCACATCTGAGCATGCTCAGTGACGCTCGTCCCATGTGTACCTGGTTTCTCGGTGTGTGCACAGACACTTGCTGCTGCAGTAGCGCCCCCCGCAGGTGGTGCAGGTGTAGTGAGACGGGAAGCCGCAGACGCAGCAGAAGTGACGGGGGGGCAGCGAGGACGGAGGCGCCGCCGCCGACAGGTAGTTGGGCTCCGGCTTCTCAGACAGGTTCTGCCAATCAGAGGGGAGAGGAGGGGTCAGCTGATGGTCAGCTGGCGGTCAGCTGGTGGTCAGCTGGCGGTCAGCTGATGGTCAGCTGGTGGTCAGCTGACCGTCAGCTGACCACCAGCTGGTGGAGAGGACTCACCTCCTCCTCCAGCAGCGTGGTGAAGTTCTTCCTGAAGCGCTGCTTGAAGTGATCGCCCCGCGTCTTCCTCTTCTTCTTCTCTGGACACAAAGACACAGACAGGAAGTGAAAGGGAATCCAAGACCAACGAGGACATGAGACACAGTCCGTCTGTCTCACCTGGTTCCTCTGACTCACTGAAGGCGGGCAGGCGGGCAGTAGGACCTGGGGGAGGCAGCGAGGACAGAGGGTCGTCCTGGAAACCAAAATGACATCATCAGCTGTTTGTGTTTCCTGGAAACTTTATTGACAAAGAGCTGGAGGACAGACGGGACAGACGGAACAGACGGAACAGACGGGACAGACGCACCTGGAAGTTGTCTTTCTCCAGAGCCTCCAGCTGACGAGTCAAACGTCTCTGACGGGTGGCTTCGTCCAAAACCCTGCGCTGACCGGCCTCCACCCGGGCTGAGGGACAGACAGGACAGAGGGACAGGTCAGAGACAGACAGGACAGAGGGACAGGTTAGAGACAGACATGTCAGAGACAGGCAGGACAGAGGAACAGGACAGAGGGACAGGTCAGAGACAGACTGGACAGAGGGACAGACAGGACAAAGGGAGAGACAGGTCAGAGACAGAGAGGTTAGAGACAAACAGGACAGAGGGACAGGTCAGAGACAGACAGGTCAGAGACAGACAGATTAGAGGGACAGGTTAGAGACAGTTCAGAGGCAGACTGGACAGAGACAGACAGGTCAGAGGGACAGGTTAGAGACAGACAGGTCAGAGACAGGCAGGACAGAGGGACAGGACAGAGGGACAGGTTAGAGACAGACAGGTTAGAGGGAGACAGGACAGGGAGACAGGACAGAGGGACAGGTTAGAGACAGACAGGTCAGAGGGACAGGTCAGAGACAGACAGGACAGAGGGACAGGTTAGAGGGACAGGTCAGAGACAGACAGGACAGAGGGACAGGTTAGAGACAGACAGGATAGAGGGACAGGTTAGAGACAGACAGGATAGAGGGACAGGATATAGGGACAGGTTAGAGACAGACAGGTTAGAGACAGACAGGATAGAGGGACAGGATATAGGGACAGGTTAGAGACAGACAGGTTAGAGACAGACAGGATAGAGGGACAGGATATAGGGACAGGTTAGAGACAGACAGGTTAGAGACAGACAGGATAGAGGGACAGGATATAGGGACAGACAGGTTAGAGACAGACAGGTTAGAGACAGACAGGATAGAGGGACAGGATATAGGGACAGGTTAGAGACAGACAGGTTAGAGGGACAGGTCAGAGACAGACAGGACAGAGGGACAGGTTAGAGACAGACAGGTTAGAGACAGACAGAACAGAGGGAAAGGTCAGAGGGACAGGTCAGAGACAGACAGGATAGAGGGACAGGTTAGAGACAGACAGGATAGAGGGACAGGATATAGGGACAGGTTAGAGACAGACAGGTTAGAGACAGACAGGATAGAGGGACAGGTCAGAGACAGACAGGATAGAGACAGACAGGATAGAGGGACAGGATATAGGGACAGGTTAGAGACAGACAGGTTAGAGGGACAGGTTAGAGACAGACAGGTTAGAGACAGACAGGATAGAGGGACAGGATATAGGGACAGGTTAGAGACAGACAGGTTAGAGACAGACAGGATAGAGGGACAGGTTAGAGACAGACAGGTTAGAGACAGACAGGTCAGAGACAGATAGGTTAGAGGGACAGGTTAGAGGGACAGGTCAGAGACAGACAGGACAGAGGGACAGGTTAGAGACAGACAGGTTAGAGACAGACAGAACAGAGGGAAAGGTTAGAGGGACAGGTCAGAGACAGACAGGATAGAGGGACAGGTTAGAGACAGACAGGTTAGAAACAGACAGGTCAGAGACAGATAGGTTAGAGGGACAGGATATAGGGACAGGTTAGAGGGACAGGTTAGAGACAGACAGGTTAGAGACAGACAGGATAGAGGGACAGGATAGAGGGACAGGTTAGAGACAGACAGGTTAGAGACAGACAGGATAGAGGGACAGGTTAGAGACAGACAGGTTAGAGACAGACAGGTCAGAGACAGATAGGTTAGAGGGACAGGTTAGAGGGACAGGTCAGAGACAGACAGGACAGAGGGACAGGTTAGAGACAGACAGGTTAGAGACAGACAGAACAGAGGGAAAGGTTAGAGGGACAGGTCAGAGACAGACAGGATAGAGGGACAGGTTAGAGACAGACAGGATAGAGGGACAGGATATAGGGACAGGTTAGAGACAGACAGGTTAGAGACAGACAGGATCGAGGGACAGGTCAGAGACAGACAGGATAGAGGGACAGGATATAGGGACAGGTTAGAGACGGACAGGTTAGAGGGACAGGTTAGAGACAGACAGGTTAGAGACAAACAGGATAGAGGGACAGGATATAGGGACAGGTTAGAGACAGACAGGTTAGAGACAGACAGGATAGAGGGACAGGTTAGAGACAGACAGGTTGGAGACAGACAGGTCAGAGACAGATAGGTTAGAGGGACAGGTTAGAGGGACAGGTCAGAGACAGACAGGACAGAGGGACAGGTTAGAGACAGACAGGTTAGAGACAGACAGAACAGAGGGAAAGGTTAGAGGGACAGGTCAGAGACAGACAGGATAGAGGGACAGGTTAGAGACAGACAGGATAGAGGGACAGGATATAGGGACAGGTTAGAGACAGACAGGATAGAGGGACAGGTCAGAGACAGACAGGATAGAGACAGACAGGATAGAGGGACAGGATATAGGGACAGGTTAGAGACAGACAGGTTAGAGGGACAGGTTAGAGACAGACAGGTTAGAGACAGACAGGATAGAGGGACAGGATATAGGGACAGGTTAGAGACAGACAGGTTAGAGACAGACAGGATAGAGGGACAGGTTAGAGACAGACAGGTTAGAGACAGACAGGTCAGAGACAGATAGGTTAGAGGGACAGGTTAGAGGGACAGGTCAGAGACAGACAGGACAGAGGGACAGGTTAGAGACAGACAGAACAGAGGGAAAGGTTAGAGGGACAGGTCAGAGACAGACAGGATAGAGGGACAGGTTAGAGACAGACAGGTTAGAAACAGACAGGTCAGAGACAGATAGGTTAGAGGGACAGGATATAGGGACAGGTTAGAGGGACAGGTTAGAGACAGACAGGATAGAGGGACAGGATATAGGGACAGGTTAGAGACAGACAGGTTAGAGACAGACAGGATAGAGGGACAGGTTAGAGACAGACAGGTTAGAGACAGACAGGTCAGAGACAGATAGGTTAGAGGGACAGGTTAGAGGGACAGGTCAGAGACAGACAGGACAGAGGGACAGGTTAGAGACAGACAGGTTAGAGACAGACAGAACAGAGGGAAAGGTTAGAGGGACAGGTCAGAGACAGACAGGATAGAGGGACAGGTTAGAGACAGACAGGATAGAGGGACAGGATATAGGGACAGGTTAGAGACAGACAGGTTAGAGACAGACAGGATAGAGGGACAGGTCAGAGACAGACAGGATAGAGATAGACAGGATAGAGGGACAGGATATAGGGACAGGTTAGAGACAGACAGGTTAGAGGGACAGGTTAGAGACAGGTTAGAGACAGACAGGATAGAGGGACAGGATATAGGGACAGGTTAGAGACAGACAGGTTAGAGACAGACAGGATAGAGGGACAGGTTAGAGACAGACAGGTTAGAGACAGACAGGTCAGAGACAGATAGGTTAGAGGGACAGGTTAGAGGGACAGGTCAGAGACAGACAGGACAGAGGGACAGGTTAGAGACAGACAGGTTAGAGACAGACAGAACAGAGGGAAAGGTTAGATGGACAGGTCAGAGACAGACAGGATAGAGGGACAGGTTAGAGACAGACAGGTTAGAAACAGACAGGTCAGAGACAGATAGGTTAGAGGGACAGGTCAGAGACAGACAGGACAGAGGGACAGGACAGAGGGACAGGTCAGAGACAGACAGGACAGAGGGACAGGACAGAGGGACAGGTCAGAGACAGACAGGACAGAGGGACAGGACAGAGGGACAGGTCAGAGACAGACAGGTCAGAGGGACAGGTTAGAGGGACAGGTCAGAGACAGACAGGTCAGAGGGACAGGTTAGAGGGACAGATCAGAGACAGACAGGTCAGAGGGACAGGTTAGAGGGACAGGTCAGAGACAGACAGGTCAGAGGGACAGGTTAGAGGGACAGGTCAGAGACAGACAGGTCAGAGGGACAGGTCAGAGGGACAGGTCAGAGACAGACAGGTCAGAGGGACAGGTCAGAGGGACAGGTCAGAGACAGACAGGTCAGAGGGACAGGTTAGAGGGACAGGTCAGAGACAGTCTAGTACTTTAAACCAAACTTCATGGTCAAAGGTTGAAGTGAAGATCTGAGCTGTAACGTGTCCTCTACAGTCTGGAAAGACCTGCAGACCATCACCCCCCCCCCATCTACCAGTCTGTCCATCATGGACACTTTCTACCAGTCTGTCCATCATGGACACTTTCTACCAGTCTGTCCATCTACCAGTCTGTCCATCTACCAGTCTGTCCATCGTGGACACTTTCTACCAGCCTGTCCATCGTGGACACTTTCTACCAGTCTGTCCATGGTGGACACTTTCTACCAGTCTGTCCATCGTGGACACTTTCTACCAGTCTGTCCATCGTGGACACTTTCTACCAGCCTGTCCATCGTGGACACTTTCTACCAGTCTGTCCATGGTGGACACTTTCTACCAGTCTGTCCATCGTGGACACTTTCTACCAGTCTGTCCATCTACCAGTCTGTCCATCGTGGACACTTTCTACCAGTCTGTCCATCATGGACACTTTCTACCAGTCTGTCCATCGTGGACACTTTCTACCAGTCTGTCCATCGTGGACCAGTCTGTCCATGGTGGACACTTTCTACCAGTCTGTCCATCGTGGACACTTTCTACCAGTCTGTCCATCTACCAGTCTGTCCATCGTGGACACTTTCTACCAGTCTGTCCATCTACCAGTCTGTCCATCTACCAGTCTGTCCATCGTGGACACTTTCTACCAGCCTGTCCATCGTGGACACTTTCTACCAGTCTGTCCATCGTGGACACTTTCTACCAGTCTGTCCATCTACCAGTCTGTCCATCGTGGACACTTTCTACCAGTCTGTCCATCTACCAGTCTGTCCATCGTGGACACTTTCTACCAGTCTGTCCATCATGGACACTTTCTACCAGTCTGTCCATCGTGGACACTTTCTACCAGTCTGTCCATCGTGGACCAGTCTGTCCATGGTGGACACTTTCTACCAGTCTGTCCATCGTGGACACTTTCTACCAGTCTGTCCATCTACCAGTCTGTCCATCGTGGACACTTTCTACCAGTCTGTCCATCTACCAGTCTGTCCATCTACCAGTCTGTCCATCGTGGACACTTTCTACCAGCCTGTCCATCGTGGACACTTTCTACCAGTCTGTCCATCGTGGACACTTTCTACCAGTCTGTCCATCTACCAGTCTGTCCATCGTGGACACTTTCTACCAGCCTGTCCATCGTGGACACTTTCTACCAGTCTGTCCATGGTGGACACTTTCTACCAGTCTGTCCATCGTGGACACTTTCTACCAGTCTGTCCATCGTGGACACTTTCTACCAGTCTGTCCATCGTGGACACTTTCTACCAGTCTGTCCATCGTGGACACTTTCTACCAGCCTGTCCATCGTGGACACTTTCTACCAGTCTGTCCATGGTGGACACTTTCTACCAGTCTGTCCATCGTGGACACTTTCTACCAGTCTGTCCATCTACCAGTCTGTCCATCGTGGACACTTTCTACCAGTCTGTCCATCATGGACACTTTCTACCAGTCTGTCCATCGTGGACACTTTCTACCAGTCTGTCCATCGTGGACCAGTCTGTCCATGGTGGACACTTTCTACCAGTCTGTCCATCGTGGACACTTTCTACCAGTCTGTCCATCTACCAGTCTGTCCATCGTGGACACTTTCTACCAGTCTGTCCATCTACCAGTCTGTCCATCTACCAGTCTGTCCATCGTGGACACTTTCTACCAGCCTGTCCATCGTGGACACTTTCTACCAGTCTGTCCATCGTGGACACTTTCTACCAGTCTGTCCATCTACCAGTCTGTCCATCGTGGACACTTTCTACCAGTCTGTCCATCTACCAGTCTGTCCATCGTGGACACTTTCTACCAGCCTGTCCATCGTGGACACTTTCTACCAGTCTGTCCATGGTGGACACTTTCTACCAGTCTGTCCATCGTGGACACTTTCTACCAGTCTGTCCATCGTGGACACTTTCTACCAGTCTGTCCATGGTGGACACTTTCTACCAGTCTGTCCATCGTGGACACTTTCTACCAGTCTGTCCATCTACCAGTCTGTCCATCGTGGACACTTTCTACCAGTCTGTCCATCATGGACACTTTCTACCAGTCTGTCCATCGTGGACACTTTCTACCAGTCTGTCCATCGTGGACCAGTCTGTCCATGGTGGACACTTTCTACCAGTCTGTCCATCGTGGACACTTTCTACCAGTCTGTCCATCTACCAGTCTGTCCATCGTGGACACTTTCTACCAGTCTGTCCATCGTGGACACTTTCTACCAGTCTGTCCATCTACCAGTCTGTCCATCGTGGACACTTTCTACCAGTCTGTCCATCTACCAGTCTGTCCATCTACCAGTCTGTCCATCGTGGACACTTTCTACCAGCCTGTCCATCGTGGACACTTTCTACCAGTCTGTCCATCTACCAGTCTGTCCATCGTGGACACTTTCTACCAGTCTGTCCATCTACCAGTCTGTCCATCTACCAGTCTGTCCATCGTGGACACTTTCTACCAGCCTGTCCATCGTGGACACTTTCTACCAGTCTGTCCATCGTGGACACTTTCTACCAGTCTGTCCATCTACCAGTCTGTCCATCGTGGACACTTTCTACCAGTCTGTCCATCTACCAGTCTGTCCATCGTGGACACTTTCTACCAGCCTGTCCATCGTGGACACTTTCTACCAGTCTGTCCATCTACCAGTCTGTCCATCGTGGACACTTTCTACCAGTCTGTCCATCTACCAGTCTGTCCATCGTGGACAGTCCGTCTCATCCGCTCCAGCAGACTATAGAGGGGAGGTAGCCGTTACACCGGACGGCGGTTTGAGTGTACGTGTGTGTGTGTGTGTGTGTGTGTGTTAGAGTGTGTAGTTAGAGACTCTGAACGAAGACTTTGACCCAAACGAAGCTGAACTCACCGGAACCTTTCTTCTCCAGCACCATGTTGTCTCTCTCCGTCCGTACGGAAGCCGCGGAGGACTAGTACGGCAAGCCAAAGGCGACGTTTATCAAAACGCGTTTCCCTTCCCTCCGTCGCCCCCTGGTGGTGGAGGCTATGAACGGACGGAATATCTCTCCTTTAAACCGGAGTTTGTTTTCAAAGATTCTCAACAGTTTGAGCAAGAGTTTTATTTCTCTCTCCACGAGACTACAGAGAAACCTTTCAGAGACGTTCAGATGCACCAAATAAAGGTTAGAAGGTTTATTTTCAGGCTGATCTGATCTGATGGAAGATCTCTGAGACAAGACGTCTAAGAATAAAGAATGAAACGCAGCTGATAAAGCATTTATATTTGACAGACACGTGGGAGTGAGTAGAAGAGGGAAACACAGTCCAGTTTATTATTAAAATCTCAAAACTTTATTCAGTCATTAAAAAATAACTTAATGCAGTTTGTACAAAGCCAGAGTGGACTGATTCAGACTCCCTGGTGTCTCTGAAACCACAGGAACCAAACAGACCTTTAGTGTTTTCCCAGTAACAGTCAAAAATATCTCAAAGTGGAGTTCAGACTCCGTCTACAGACGCTCCCATCCAGCTGATGACTGCTGGTTGCCGCGGTGACCCCCGCCACGCACAGTCCAATGAGGCCATTTCTAGCGTTGAATGGAGTGTAATGGTCTCACACACCTGCTTGCATAGATTCAGGAAGCGTCTCCAGTTAAGGCAGCAGTGACTCTTATTCTGAAAGGGCTTCAAAACCACATCCAGCATGTATCAGGTTTGTTTATAAAGTGACTCTTATTCTGAAAGGTCAACCGCGGTGCGTTCAGGCTCCTCCATCATCACAGCTCATCAGATCCCTTCTGGAGGTCTGATGTGAGATAAGACGATGCCTTCAGGGTCATCACGTCAACCCCTCCGCCCTGTGTCTCTGATGAGGAGACACACACACACACACACACACACACACACACACACACACACACACACACACACACACACACACAGACACACACACTGGGGGGCGTTCAGGGGTCGACGAAGGACACCATGATGTATCTGGTCCCTCTGGTGACGTGCAGGCCCTCGTGGTAGTGCGTCAGGCGTCCCGGGTGCATGAAGGACCAGCCCTTCCTGGGAGCCTCCACCTTACAGTCGTAGCGCAGGAAGCGGCAGCCTCCACCCTGACACACAGAGACAGACGGCGTGAGAGACGGGGAGTGTCCTCCCGAGCGTCCGCGGCTTCGGAGCAGTGCCTACCTCGTAGTCGACGCCCTTCCTGTTGAGGGCGATGTTGATGGTGAACGTGGACGAGTCGTGGTGGGGGCGCAGAGACGGCTGCTCGTCGGGACGGTACCGCACCACGAAGTTCATGATGGCCTGAGCCTGCGGGGACAGGAGCGTTAGGGCGTGAGGACATGTCTCCGTGGAGACGGTCACGACAGACGGCTCTGGACTCACCTTGGGGTAGTAGCCAGGATACAGTTTTTCTGTTACGGGGGCGATGTATTCCTTGAGGAACTTGAGCCACTCCTTCTCAAAGCCGATCTGGTTCATGTGGATGTCCACCGTCGGGACGCTCTCGTAGCCACCGGTCAGGCGCTCGTCCTTCACACAGGACGACACGGACGGAGCGTAGGAGGAAGGAGGAGGGAGACACGTGGACAAGGAAATGATTTCAGACAGAGCTAGCGGATTTCTCCGTTTCCTGTTTTAAAGCTAAGCTAGGCTAATGATACCACCCCGCCCCCAGCTTTTGTCTGTGTGCTAAGCTAGGCTAATGGTTTTCCCTGCTTCTAGTCTTTGTGCTAAGCTAGGCTAATGGTTTCCCTGCTTCTAGTCTTTGTGCTAAGCTAGGCTAATGGTTTCCCCCGTCTTCTAGTCTTTGTGCTAAGCTAGGCTAATGGTTTCCCCCGTCTTCTAGTCTTTGTGCTAAGCTAGGCTAATGGTTTCCCCGTCTTCTCGTCTTTGTGCTAAGCTAGGCTAATGGTTTCCCCGTCTTCTCGTCTTTGTGCTAAGCTAGGCTAATGGTTTCCCCTGCTTCTAGTCTTTATGCTAAGCTAGGCTAATGGTTTACCCCGTCTTCTAGTCTTTGTGCTAAGCTAGGATAATGGTTTCCCCCGTCTTCCTGTCTTTGTGCTAAGCTAGGCTAACAGTTTCCTCTGAGTGGATGGGACATAGCAGACAGAAGGAAGCTGGACACGATGACGTCTGTGGAGGTGAAGGTCAGGACCGGCACAGATCAGACAGGATGTGAGGTTACCTTGTGGGATCCTCCAGACCACTGACCGTAGTCCTCCATGGTCTCCACCAGGTGATCACACATCTTGTCGGAGAAAGCTGGAAACCAGTAAACGTCTGGACAGGGCTGAGGGACAGATCGCATGATTAACGGCAGATAGCTGACGCGTCCAGGTGATCTGAGGGATGTGTTGTTACCTGCTCCACGAAGCTCTTCTCATCCTCAAAGATCTTGGAGTAGTTCTCATGGATGTACTTCTCCTTCCAGTCCTGAAACACACACACCTTCAGCCAGAGCTCCCTTCATGTGTGTGTCCAGGTGTTCATATGTGTGGCTTTGTGTTGTGGTGTTGTGTGTTGGGATGTGTTGTTGTGTACTGTTGTGTGTTGTTGTGTGTTGATGCGTGTTGATACGTGTTGTTTTGTTGCATATTGTTGCGTGTTGTTGGGTATTGTTGCGTATTATTGTGTATTGTTGCGTGTTGTTGCGTGTATTGTTGTGTGTGTGTGTGTTGTTGCGTGTTGTTGTGTATTGTTGCGTGTGTGTGTATTGTTGCGTGTGTGTGTGTTTTGTTGCGTGTTGTTGGGTATTGTTGCGTACTGTTGCGTGTATTGTTGTGTGTGTGTATTGTTGTGTGTGTGTGTGTGTGTGTGTGTCTGACCACAGGGTTGTCAAAGATCTGCCACATGTCTGGATGCAGCCTCGACGTGTTGAAGTTGTTGGACGCCACCAAACGGCCGAACTCATCGCGGTTTGACACGAACATGAAGACCCCCTGTGGGCGGAGTCAAACGTGAGCGGGACGGTTTGAGGTGAAGGGAGCGTAGCAGCAGCGTGACCCTCGGACCGTTACCTGGTCTCTGATGCTCCTGCAGAACACCATGTCGGGGTCCACGCCGTTGTCCACGTACAGGCTCACCTGGGACAGCTTGGAGCGCAGCACGCTGCCTTTAATCAGGTAGGCCTGAGTGATGTAGGGCACGTTCCACACCCCACTGCAGACACACACACACACACACACACACACACACACACACACACACACACAGACACACAGACACACACAGACCCACACAGACCCACACACACACACAAACACACACACACACACACACACACACACACACACACACACACACACACACACACACACACACACAGACCCACACACACACACACACACACACAGACCCACACACACACACACACACACACCTGATTACTGCATCCTGTCATTATTCATCTGATAACAGCTGCTTCCCCCCAGCTTCAGGTCTTAAACCAGGCTAACAGCCCCCCCCCACATCCACACATATCAACACACATTGTCTACAGGGAACCTGCCTGGCTGAGCTGTACAGAGATTAACTGCTGCCATGCTAGCCTTGAGCTACACCAGTCTCTGCTGAGTTCTTGTCTGAACAGTGACGACTCCCAGGCTTTGACCACCAGGACAATCAGAAGTGAATCAGATCTGATGGGTTTTATTTGCTACTCCACTCACATCCTCTTGGCCTGGACGATCTCGATGTAGTCCTCAGATCTGGAGTAGAACCCTTCAGGACTCAGAGCACCCCAGAAGTTACTCCACAGCTTCCCGTGCTTGGACAGCATGGGAGCAATGACTGACCTGAGGTTGGAAACAAACGATGACGTGAGGTGAAAAAACACTCAACGCTCCACGGAGGTGGTGTCCTAGCAGAGGAGAGGACCTACTTGTTCTCCTCTATGAGTATTCGCAGCGTGTCAGGGTTCGTCAGGGCCACGTCGGAGTCGATGCTGAAGTAATAATCACACTCTGGATTCTTCTTACAAGCCTCGCTGCAAACACACATGACAGACTCTGGTGTTTATTAAAGGTGACAGAGAATGAAAAAACGTTTTTACCTTGTCTTAGTTGAATAACGGTAGTCTGCCCGCATTCACGAACATACGAAAAGTGCTAGACATTCTGAACATCTCCGTTTCATAGAAATTCCTCTTTTAGAAATGTCAGCCAGAAAATGGCCCAATCTGAACAACGGATACATATTACGTACAATGCATCTCAATGCCCCCCCACTCTCATTCAATTCCCTCCCCTTCAAAATAATTTGCATACATCCGCCCTCTCGCCTCCAACGGGAAGTACATTGCAGCAGTGCTTGCGGAGTTCAAGGCGAAATGGCGAGTCGCGTTCCGAGGTGTGCTCTTCCAGGCTGTGCAAGCGGTGTGCAAACTTTCCATTACATTCCCACCGAAAGAAATGCACGAGATGCGTGGCTGCTGTTCATTTATAATCGGATTCCAACTACATTCAACCACAGACTGCTACTTTGCTCAGCCCATTTCACCTCTGACAGTTTTACAAACCTGGGACAATTTCAAGCCGGCTTCTCTCAGCGCTTGATGCTATGTAGCGGAGCAGTTCCAACTTTGCTACCAAATCATCCTCAACAACCAGTACAAACTGTAAGTATCAAGTTGTTGTTAGATTGTTTTTAAAACGTTAAAATAGAATATTCGTTTTGGTTTGTGTAAGACTACTGTTGGCACTTTAGAGTAACGTTAGCATCAACCATAACTTAGCACAGGTGACTAACACACCAGGCTTGATTTGTAACGTTAGCGTTACCATCGGGACAGCGGAATAGTAGCCTTTTAATGTCCTTATCTACTCCGTTTATTGTGTTCAACATTAAGAGTTTTGTCTATTGCTCTCAACTAGCCTCTGGTTGACCTCCCCTGCTAGGGTAACAAGTGGCAGCAAATGCAGCCAATCAGCGTCAAGTGCTTGCATTTCATAATGAGGTTGCCAGTTAAGCCCGAAGGGGCGCCAAATAGGTGCAAAACCACGCGTTTAAAATCCCCCACCCTAATATAGCTTTCTGAGAGAGGTTTTTAGGAAGCTTCTAAGGCATTACAGACCCAACCAAAATTTAGTTGTCTACATGTCACATCACAGATCAAGGATAAATACCCCGTTCAATCATTCTATGTCACCTTTAAACCTCAGTCTGTGAAACCAGTTCACTTAAATCAACCGTAAACACGTGAACGTCCATTTCTTCTCATCACCGTCCAATCAGAACTAAATGTTTAGTGGTTGACCACGTGATCCCACTCACACTGCCATGCTTCTGGCCTTGTCCTCCTGCAGGTTCTCTTCAGGTCCAACCAGCCGGGCGTCGGGGAACAGAGACCGGTGGCGCTCCCAGAAGCTCTGGATGTGCCTCTCGTGATAGACGACCTGAACCAACGAGTGGAGCAAAGAGTCATTAGTCAGCTTCAGGGAAGGTCAAACAAAATATCAGATCAGAATTGTATCCCTCCTAGATCCAGTGTTAATTTTATTAACCAAGATGATGACAGGAAATATGAGCTGAAATCCTAGTTCAGTCCTAGTTCCCTCCTATCCATCCTAGTTCCCTACTATCCATCCTAGTTCAATTCTAGTTCCCTCCTATCCATCCTAGTTCAGTCCTAGTTCCCTCCTATCCATCCTAGTTCCCTCCTATCCATCCTAGTTCCCTTCTATCCATCCTAGTTCAATTCTAGTTCCCTCCTTGTTCCCTCCTATACATCCTAGTTCCCTACTATCCATCCTAGTTCAATTCTAGTTCCCTCCTATCCATCCCAGTTCAATCCTAGTTCCATCCTATCCATCCCAGTTCAATCCTAGTTCCATCCTATCCATCCCAGTTCAATTCTAGTTCCCTTCTATCCATCCTAGTTCAATTCTAGTTCCCTCCTATCCATCCTAGTTCAATTCTCGTTCCCTCCTATCCATCCTAGTTCCCTCCTATCCATCCTAGTTCAATTCTAGTTCCCTCCTATCCATCCTAGTTCCCTCCTATCCATCCTAGTTCCCTCCTAGTTCCCTCCTATCCATCCTAGTTCAATCCTAGTTCCCTCCTATCCATCCTAGTTCCCTCCTATCCATCCTAGTTCAGTCCTAGTTCCCTCGTATCCATCCTAGTTCAGTCCTAGTTCCCTCGTATCCATCCTAGTTCAGTCCTAGTTCCCTCCTATCCATCCTAGTTCAATCCTAGTTCCCTCCTATCCATCCTAGTTCACTCCCAGTTCCCTCCTATCCATCCCAGTTCACTCCCAGTTCCCTCCTATCCATTCTAGTTCCATCCTAGTTCCCTCCTAACCATCCTAGTTCAATACTAGTTCCCTCCTAACCATCCTAGTTCAGTCCTAGTTCAATTCTAGTTCCATCCTAGTTCTCTCCTAACCATCCTAGTTCAATACTAGTTCCCTCCTAACCATCCTAGTTCAGTCCTAGTTCAATACTAGTTCCCTTTTATCCATCCCAGTTCCCTCCTATCCATCCTAGTTCAGTCCTAGTTCCCTCCTAACCATCCTAGTTCAGTCCGAGTTCCCTTCTATCCATCCTAGTTCAGTCCTAGTTCCCTCCTATCCATCCTAGTTCAGTCCTAGTTCCCTCCTATCCATCCTAGTTCAATCCCAGTTCCCTCTTATCCATCCTAGTTCCCTCCTATCCATCCTAGTTCAATCCCAGTTCCCTCTTATCCATCCCAGTTCCCTCCTATCCAGCCTAGTTCAATCCCAGTTCCCTCTTATCCATCCTAGTTCCCTCCTATCCATCCTAGTTCAATCCCAGTTCCCTCTTATCCATCCTAGTTCCCTCCTATCCATCCTAGTTCACTCCCAGTTCCCTCCTATCCATCCCAGTTCCCTCCTATCCATCCTAGTTCAATCCTTGTTCCCTTCTATCCATCCTAGTTCAATCCTAGTTCCCTCCTATCCGTCCTAGTTCAACCCTAGTTCCCTCCTATCCATCCTAGTTCAATCCTAGTTCCCTCCTATCCATCCTAGTTCACTCCCAGTTCCCTCCTATCCATCCTAGTTCACTCCCAGTTCCCTCCTATCCATCCTAGTTCACTCCCAGTTCCCTCCTATCCATTCTAGTTCCATCCTAGTTCCCTCCTAACCATCCTAGTTCAGTCCTAGTTCAATTCTAGTTCCATCCTAGTTCAATACTAGTTCCCTCCTAACCATCCTAGTTCAGTCCTAGTTCAATACTAGTTCCCTCCTAACCATCCTGGTTCAGTCCTAGTTCAATACTAGTTCCCTTTTATCCATCCCAGTTCCCTCCTATCCATCCTAGTTCAGTCCGAGTTCCCTTCTACCCATCCAAGTTCAGTCCTAGTTCCCTCCTATCCATCCTAGTTCAATCCTAGTTCCCTCCTATCCATCCTAGTTCAATCCTAGTTCCCTCCTATCCATCCTAGTTCAATCCCAGTTCCCTCTTATCCATCCTAGTTCCCTCCTATCCATCCTAGTTCAATCCTAGTTCCCTCCTATCCATCCTAGTTCAATCCCAGTTCCCTCTTATCCATCCTAGTTCCCTCCTATCCATCCTAGTTCAATCCCAGTTCCCTCTTATCCATCCTAGTTCCCTCCTATCCATCCTAGTTCAATCCCAGTTCCCTCCTATCCATCCTAGTTCCCTCCTATCCATCCTAGTTCACTCCCAGTTCCCTCCTATCCATCCTAGTTCAATCCCAGTTCCCTTCTATCCTTCCTAGTTCAGTCCTAGTTCACTCCTAATTTCCTCCTATCCATCCTAGTTCAATCCTAGTTTCCTCCTATCCATCCTAGTTCAATCCCAGTTCCCTCTTATCCATCCTAGTTCCCTCCTATCCATCCTAGTTCACTCCCAGTTCCCTCCTATCCATCCTAGTTCACTCCCAGTTCCCTCCTATCCATCCTAGTTCAAGCCTAGTTCCCTCCTATCCATCCTAGTTCAAGCCTAGTTCCCTCCTATCCATCCTAGTTCAATCCCAGTTCCCTCTTATCCATCCTAGTTCAATCCCAGTTCCCTCTTATCCATCCTAGTTCCCTCCTATCCATCCTAGTTCAATCCTACTTCCCTCTGATCTCTGTCTGGGATTCACTTTGTTCTTTAGGCCTCAGAGTCGTACGTTGTTGTGGATGAAGAGGCGGATCCTCGTTGTCGGGTAGTTGAGTGTCGTAAGTCGTTCCAGAAACTCCTCCATGAAGGGAGTGGCATGTTCGATGAAAACGGCAACGTACACCAGCGGCATCTCCTTGTCCTAAACACACAGAGTTCAGACTGATGAGACGGTTCATGGTGATGGTTCATGGTGATGTTCATCAGGTGAGTGTCCATACAGATACGTCGCTGAGGAACAGCAGGTCGTCATCACAGATCCCACAGCCGCCCTCAAAGGTCCATGCTGTGGGGACGTAGTTCCCCAGGTAGTTCAGCTGCAGCTGCAGAGACAGATCAATACAAGTGTGTTTTACAACCGAGCTCTGCCCTCCTATCTGTCCTGGTTCCCACCTAGTTCCCTCCTATCCATCCTAGTTCCCTCCTATCCATCCTAGTTCCCTCCTATCCCTCCTATCCGTCCTAGTTCCCTCCTATCCGTCCTAGTTCCCTCCTATTCGTCCTAGTTCCCTCCTATCCGTCCTAGTTCCCTCCTATCCGTCCTAGTTCCCTCCTTCCTCCCAACCCTCACGGTTCCCCTCTTGTTCCCTGTGATTGGTCCGTTACCTTGGTAGGTCCGTTGCCATGGATAACAACAGGAAGCGTGTCGTAGGCGACGTTTCTCGCTCTGACCTTTGCCCTCTCAAACTTCAGCACGACTTCATCTGCCAGAGAGATTTAATTCAGATGGTTAGACTTTACTTCCCAACATGGCTGACAGCTCGAACATCAGAGTCTGGGCTCATCTTGTCTGGATGTCTCACCAACAGCTCCGTTCAGGTTCTGGAAGATTCTTGAACGATGATCCAGAGTCATGTTGAACTTCGTCTGAAGAGACAAATCAACATCAAATCAAGTTCTCCGTTCTAGTACCCTTCTATACGCCCTAGGTCCCTGCTCTTCTTCTCAGAGATGTCTGGCATTCACTTCTTTTAAGTCTTTAAGCTTCAGAGAGGAGGAGTGTTTTATGACTGTGTGTTAACGTAGGGGCTGCAGCTCTGTTTTGGAGGAACTTGTTTACCCTCTGAGTCTTGTCCAGGTAGATCTTGGTGTAGAAAAGCTGGTCATCGTCGTTGTCCTTGTATTTCCACTGCTGGACGATAGCGCTGAGATCTGGAGCGAAGCCGATGAACCCTGAACACACAAACACTCGGTCAGAGTTTATATCTGCAGATCCGCAGTGAACTAACTGATGGCTGACAGGTTTCTCACCTCCTGAGTTGAGATAGCGTTTCCCAGAATGCACCTCAGGATATTTGGAGGCCAGCCGCTGGTCGGGCCAGCAGAAACCCTCGGCCGAGAAAACTACTCTGTGACCCAGACGGGAAAACTTGGACAGCAGCTCATCGGGACCCGACGCAAAGATGACATCGTAGCTACAGAGAGAGGCGGCATGTTAGAGGCCGTCATCCCTGGGCCAATCAGATGCTTTGAGGGCGGGGCTTAGTGCGGTGGACAGAACAGTAACAGTAGTCCTACAAGTCACCTGACCAGCTTAAATGTCTCTGGTTAGTGTTTTTGACGTGAAGCTTTGTCCTAAGTGGGACAGGTGAGACATTTGAGACAGGTGAGACAGGTGAGACATTTGAGACGGGTGAGACAGGTGAGACATTTGAGACGGGTGAGACAGGTGAGACAGGTGAGACAGGTGAGACATTTGAGACGGGTGAGACAGGTGAGACAGGTGAGACATTTGAGACGGGTGAGACAGGTTCCCAATGAACAAAGAAACACAAGAAAACAAAAGAATGAAAAAGGAGGCGATGAGATGAAGAGAGACAAAAGACAAAGACAGGGGCTGGGAGGAGACGTGATGGTGTTACCTGTCCACGAACATGACCACCATGTCCTCGTTGTCTGACACCTTCAGGAGCTCCTTCTTCAACCACCTGACCTTCTGACCTCCGCCCACCGTCCGAGCCACGTCTCCTCCCTTCCACTCCTCCCCCAGACCCAGGACCTGCAGGTCACCACCACCACCACCATCATCATCTTCATCATCATCATCATCATCTTCATCATCTTCATCATCTTCATCATCTGTGTGTGTGTGTGTGTGTGATTGTGTTACCTTCACAGTGTAGTTGAACTCTCTGGCCGTCCTCATGAAACGGTGGAAGCCATCTGTCTCCTCCGTTGCCGCGGTGATCACCATCAGATTTTCTACCAACACACATCCATCAGCTGATCAGTCCCATCATCATCATCTTCGTCGTCACAGGACAGCGAATGAAAACCTCTGCAGGGTGTTTATCAGGAAGTAGACGGCGAGCAACCCAACGTAGCCACGCCCCCTTTAGCGCTAAGCCCCGTGCGGTTCAGTAGCAGGATGTGAACATGCTGATTTAGCGTGGAGGTCTACCTTAGCGTTAGCGTTAGCGTAAGCTCCCTGTCTTCATGTCTCAGCCTGACTTGGCGTCCCGTCTGCTCGTCCTCACTTTTCCCTGCTCCCTCCCTTTCAAGGAATTTGGCGAGAGTGAAATTCCTCAGAACATTCCTCTGAAAGGTTAAAGAGGTGAGGAGCAGGATGGGGGAGGAGGAGAAAAGCCTCCCTGTCCTCCCCCAACGTGTCTTCTGACCTGACTAACAACAGACTCTTTCACTGAAGGTCCAGTGTGAGGCCGAGGACATGGGGGAGGGGACGCCTGATCACCACCAAAACAAACAACTGTTCTATGACTTTATGAAGCAAAGCACCACAACGCAGAGGCTTCAGTCTTCACCGTGGACTCATCCACTCATTCATTGTTTGTCTTCACCGTGGACTCATCCACTCATTCACTGTTTGTCTTCACCGTGGACTCATCCACTCATTCATCGTTTGTCTTCACCGTGGACTCATCCACTCATTCATTGTTTGTCTTCACCGTGGACTCATCCACTCATTCACTGTTTGTCTTCACCGTGGACTCATCCACTCATTCATCGTTTGTCTTCACCGTGGACTCATCCACTCATTCATTGTTTGTCTTCACCGTGGACTCATCCACTCATTCATTGTTTGTCTTCACCGTGGACTCATCCACTCATTCATTGTTTGTCTTCACCGTGGACTCATCCACTCATTCATTGTTTGTCTTCACCGTGGACTCATCCACTCATTCATCGTTTGTCTTCACCGTGGACTCATCCACTCATTCATTGTTTGTCTTCACCGTGGACTCATCCACTCATTCACTGTTTGTCTTCACCGTGGACTCATCCACTCATTCATCGTTTGTCTTCACCGTGGACTCATCCACTCATTCATTGTTTGTCTTCACCGTGGACTCATCCACTCATTCACTGTTTGTCTTCGCCGTGGACTCATCCACTCATTCATCGTTTGTCTTCACCGTGGACTCATCCACTCATTCACTGTTTGTCTTCACCGTGGACTCATCCACTCATTCATTGTTTGTCTTCACCGTGGACTCATCCACTCATTCATTGTTTGTCTTCACCGTGGACTCATCCACTCATTCATTGTTTGTCTTCACCGTGGACTCATCCACTCATTCATTGTTTGTCTTCACCGTGGACTCATCCACTCATTCACTGTTTGTCTTCACCGTGGACTCATCCACTCATTCACTGTTTGTCTTCACCGTGGACTCATCCACTCATTCACTGTTTGTCTTCACCGTGGACTCATCCACTCATTCACTGTTTGTCTTCACCGTGGACTCATCCACTCATTCATCGTTTGTCTTCACCGTGGACTCATCCAGTCATTCACTGTTTGTCTTCACCGTGGACTCATCCACTCATTCATTGTTTGTCTTCACCGTGGACTCATCCACTCATTCATTGTTTGTCTTCACCGTGGACTCATCCACTCATTCATTGTTTGTCTTCACCGTGGACTCATCCACTCATTCATTGTTTGTCTTCACCGTGGACTCATCCACTCATTCACTGTTTGTCTTCACCGTGGACTCATCCACTCATTCACTGTTTGTCTTCACCGTGGACTCATCCACTCATTCACTGTTTGTCTTCACCGTGGACTCATCCACTCATTCACTGTTTGTCTTCACCGTGGACTCATCCACTCATTCATCGTTTGTCTTCACCGTGGACTCATCCACTCATTCATTGTTTGTCTTCACCGTGGACTCATCCACTCATTCATTGTTTGTCTTCACCGTGGACTCATCCACTCATTCATCGTTTGTCTTCACCGTGGACTCATCCACTCATTCACTGTTTGTCTTCACCGTGGACTCATCCACTCATTCATTGTTTGTCTTCACCGTGGACTCATCCACTCATTCACTGTTTGTCTTCACCGTGGACTCATCCACTCATTCACTGTTTGTCTTCACCGTGGACTCATCCACTCATTCATTGTTTGTCTTCACCGTGGACTCATCCACTCATTCACTGTTTGTCTTCACCGTGGACTCATCCACTCATTCACTGTTTGTCTTCACCGTGGACTCATCCACTCATTCACTGTTTGTCTTCACCGTGGACTCATCCACTCATTCACTGTTTGTCTTCACCGTGGACTCATCCACTCATTCACTGTTTGTCTTCACCGTGGACTCATCCACTCATTCACTGTTTGTCTTCACCGTGGACTCATCCACTCATTCACAGTTTGTCTTCACCGTGGACTCATCCATTCATTCATTGTTTGTCTTCACCGTGGACTCATCCACTCATTCACTGTTTGTCTTCACCGTGGACTCATCCACTCATTCACTGTTTGTCTTCACCGTGGACTCATCCACTCATTCATCGTTTGTCTTCACCGTGGACTCATCCACTCATTCATTGTTTGTCTTCACCGTGGACTCATCCACTCATTCACTGTTTGTCTTCACCGTGGACTCATCCACTCATTCATCGTTTGTCTTCACCGTGGACTCATCCACTCATTCATTGTTTGTCTTCACCGTGGACTCATCCACTCATTCACTGTTTGTCTTCACCGTGGACTCATCCACTCATTCACTGTTTGTCTTCACCGTGGACTCATCCACTCATTCACTGTTTGTCTTCACCGTGGACTCATCCACTCATTCACTGTTTGTCTTCACCGTGGACTCATCCACTCATTCACAGTTTGTCTTCACCGTGGACTCATCCACTCATTCATTGTTTGTCTTCACCGTGGACTCATCCACTCATTCACTGTTTGTCTTCACCGTGGACTCATCCACTCATTCACTGTTTGTCTTCACCGTGGACTCATCCACTCATTCACTGTTTGTCTTCACCGTGGACTCATCCACTCATTCACTGTTTGTCTTCACCGTGGACTCATCCACTCATTCATTGTTTGTCTTCACCGTGGACTCATCCACTCATTCATCGTTTGTCTTCACCGTGGACTCATCCACTCATTCATCGTTTGTCTTCACCGTGGACTCATCCACTCATTCATCGTTTGTCTTCACCGTGGACTCATCCACTCATTCATCGTTTGTCTTCACCGTGGACTCATCCACTCATTCACTGTTTGTCTTTGTCTTCACCGTGGACTCATCCACTCATTCACTGTTTGTCTTCACCGTGGACTCATCCACTCATTCACTGTTTGTCTTCACCGTGGACTCATCCACTCATTCACTGTTTGTCTTCGCCGTGGACTCATCCACTCATTCACTGTTTGTCTTCGCCGTGGACTCATCCACTCATTCACTGTTTGTCTTCGCCGTGGACTCATCCACTCACTCACTGTTTGTCTTCGCCGTGGACTCATCCACTCACTCACTGTTTGTCTTCGCCGTGGACTCATCCACTCACTCACTGTTTGTCTTCGCCGTGGACTCATCCACTCATTCACTGTTTGTCTTCACCGTGGACTCATCCATTCATTCACTGTTTGTCTTCACCGTGGACTCATCCACTCACTCACTGTTTGTCTTCACCGTGGACTCATCCACTCATTCATTGTTTGTCTTCACCGTGGACTCATCCACTCATTCATTGTTTGGCTCAATAATACGGCTAACCTCTGTTATGGAGACGTTTTATGAAGCAAAGCTTCTAAAACTGAATCTAAAATGTTCTGAATGGATTCTTTTCCGTAACGCTGGTTCATTATTCACAGACGACTACATTCTACTTAATTAACCAGTTAACGAGTATTAGAACAAGGACATAAACAACAAACACTTGTATATTAAACTTCTATTAAACAATATCTGCTTCATTTTCAGATGTGTCTAAAGCATAGTCTGTATATAAACATGGACACCACGTCTCCTCTTCCTCTCATTGGTCCAGAGCATAGTCTGTATATAAACATGGACACCACGTGTCCTCTTCCTCTCATTGGTCCAGAGCATAGTCTGTATATAAACATGGACACCACGTCTCCTCTTCCTCTCATTGGTCCAGAGCATAGTCTGTATATAAACATGGACACCACGTCTCCTCTTCCTCTCATTGGTCCAGAGCATAGTCTGTATATAAACATGGACACCACGTCTCCTCTTCCTCTCATTGGTCCAGAGCATAGTCTGTATATAAACATGGACACCACGTCTCCTCTTCCTCTCATTGGTCCAGAGCATAGTCTGTATATAAACATGGACACCACGTCTCCTCTTCCTCTCATTGGTCCAGAGCATAGTCTGTATATAAACATGGACACCACGTCTCCTCTTCCTCTCATTGGTCCAGAGCATAGTCTGTATGTAAACATGGACACCACGTCTCCTCTTCCTCTCATTGGTCCAGAGCATAGTCTGTATGTAAACATGGAGACCACGTCTCCTCTTCCTCTCATTGGTCCAGAGCATAGTCTGTATATAAACATGGACACCACGTCTCCTCTTCCTCTCATTGGTCCAGAGCATAGTCTGTATGTAAACATGGAGACCACGTCTCCTCTTCCTCTCATTGGTCCAGAGCATAGTCTGTATATAAACATGGACACCACGTCTCCTCTTCCTCTCATTGGTCCAGAGCATAGTCTGTATATAAACATGGACACCTCGTCTCCTCTTCCTCTCATTGGTCCAGAGCATAGTCTGTATGTAAACATGGAGACCACGTCTCCTCTTCCTCTCATTGGTCCAGAGCATAGTCTGTATATAAACATGGACACCACGTCTCCTCTTCCTCTCATTGGTCCAGAGCATAGTCTGTATATAAACATGGACACCTCGTCTCCTCTTCCTCTCATTGGTCCAGAGCATAGTCTGTATATAAACATGGACACCACGTCTCCTCTTCCTCTCATTGGTCCAGAGCATAGTCTGTATATAAACATGGACACCACGTCTCCTCTTCCTCTCATTGGTCCAGAGCATAGTCTGTATATAAACATGGACACCACGTCTCCTCTTCCTCTCATTGGTCCAGAGCATAGTCTGTATATAAACATGGACACCACGTCTCCTCTTCCTCTCATTGGTCCAGAGCATAGTCTGTATATAAACATGGACACCACGTCTCCTCTTCCTCTCATTGGTCCAGAGCATAGTCTGTATGTAAACATGGACACCACGTCTCCTCGTCCTCTCATTGGTCCAGAGCATAGTCTGTATATAAACATGGACACCACGTCTCCTCTTCCTCTCATTGGTCCAGAGCATAGTCTGTATATAAACATGGACACCACGTCTCCTCTTCCTCTCATTGGTCCAGAGCATAGTCTGTATATAAACATGGACACCACGTCTCCTCTTCCTCTCATTGGTCCAGAGCATAGTCTGTATATAAACATGGACACCACGTCTCCTCTTCCTCTCATTGGTCCAGAGCATAGTCTGTATATAAACATGGACACCACGTCTCCTCTTCCTCTCATTGGTCCAGAGCATAGTCTGTATATAAACATGGACACCACGTCTCCTCTTCCTCTCATTGGTCCAGAGCATAGTCTGTATGTAAACATGGAGACCACGTCTCCTCTTCCTCTCATTGGTCCAGAGCATAGTCTGTATATAAACATGGACACCACGTCTCCTCTTCCTCTCATTGGTCCAGAGCATAGTCTGTATATAAACATGGACACCACGCCTCCTCTTCCTCTCATTGGTCAAACTGACTCTATGTTCCCGGGGATACGGGCGGCGCCATCTTGGATCCAGAGTCTGATCAGTACGGTCTGGGGGCGGAGCCACGTGGAGCCGTGATATTGATGCCCCGCCCACACTTCCTCCAGACTCACTCATGTTGTAGTTTCATTAATACTACGCTCTGCTCTACCTCCCCCTGGTACCAGGAGACGATGGACTATACTCTGGACTCTCACGCTCCCACGGGACCGCTTCACGGAGCGGTTGTCACGGCAACCGGTAGTCGTCATTATGTCACATCCTGTTTCTACAGCGTCAAATAGCTAAAACGAAACTTATCCAATGATCTGACACGTGAACATTCATCATCTCTACGACCTAAAAGACAGAAACCATCCCTGACATAAATGTCTGTGACGTGTATTCTAGTGTTTGACACCAGGGGGCGCTCTGCTTGCTACGGCTTCACCTCTGTACCGTCTATGGCTTCAGCCCGTCACTGTGACGGCACGACTCCACGTCTGACGCTTTGAAACGCCACCTTCATCTTTCTGAGAGCGTCAACACCTGAGGACATCAACCAACCACTGAGGGCTGACTGATCCTGGACTAGAACGCTGCACCACACAAGGACTGGAGCACAGACTCCACCTGACTCCACCTGACTGATCCTGGACTAGAACGCTGCACCACACAAGGACTGGAGCACAGACTCCACCTGACTCCACCTGACTGATCCTGGACTAGAACGCTGCACCACACAAGGACTGGAGCACAGACTCCACCTGACTCCACCTGACTGATCCTGGACTAGAACGCTGCACCACACAAGGACTGGAGCACAGACTCCACCTGACTCCACCTGACTCCACCTGACTGATCCTGGACTAGAACGCTGCACCACACAAGGACTGGAGCACAGACTCCACCTGACTCCACCTGACTGATCCTGGACTAGAACGCTGCACCACACAAGGACTGGAGCACAGACTCCACCTGACTCCACCTGACTCCACCTGACTGATCCTGGACTAGAACGCTGCACCACACAAGGACTGGAGCACAGACTCCACCTGACTCCACCTGACTCCACCTGACTGATCCTGGACTAGAACGCTGCACCACACAAGGACTGGAGCACAGACTCCACCTGACTCCACCTGACTGATCCTGGACTAGAACGCTGCACCACACAAGGACTGGAGCACAGACTCCACCTGACTCCACCTGACTGATCCTGGACTAGAACGCTGCACCACACAAGGACTGGAGCACAGACTCCACCTGACTCCACCTGACTCCACCTGACTGATCCTGGACTAGAACGCTGCACCACACAAGGACTGGAGCACAGACTCCACCTGACTCCACCTGACTGATCCTGGACTAGAACGCTGCACCACACAAGGACTGGAGCACAGACTCCACCTGACTCCACCTGACTGATCCTGGACTAGAACGCTGCACCACACAAGGACTGGAGCACAGACTCCACCTGACTCCACCTGACTCCACCTGACTCCACCTGACTGATCCTGGACTAGAACGCTGCACCACACAAGGACTGGAGCACAGACTCCACCTGACTCCACCTGACTGATCCTGGACTAGAACGCTGCACCACACAAGGACTGGAGCACAGACTCCACCTGACTCCACCTGACTGATCCTGGACTAGAACGCTGCACCACACAAGGACTGGAGCACAGACTCCACCTGACTCCACCTGACTGATCCTGGACTAGAACGCTGCACCACACAAGGACTGGAGCACAGACTCCACCTGACTCCACCTGACTCCACCTGACTGATCCTGGACTAGAACGCTGCACCACACAAGGACTGGAGCACAGACTCCACCTGACTCCACCTGACTCCACCTGACTGATCCTGGACTAGAACGCTGCACCACACAAGGACTGGAGCCAACCACCACCTGGAACACAGACTCCACCTGACTCCACCCGACTCCACCCGACGAGCCTGACTCCACCTGACAAGCCTGACTCCACCTGACTCCACCCGACTCCACCTGACTCCACCTGACTCCACCTGACAAGCCTGACTCCACCTGACTCCACCTGACGAGCCTGACTCCACCCGACTCCACCCGACTCCGCCTGACGAGCCTGACTCCACCAGACGAGCCTGACTCCACCCGACTCCACCCGACTCCACCTGACGAGCCTGACTGATCCTGGACTAGAACGCTGCACCACACAAGGACTGGAGCACAGACTCCACCTGACTCCACCTGACTGATCCTGGACTAGAACGCTGCACCACACAAGGACTGGAGCACAGACTCCACCTGACTCCACCTGACTGATCCTGGACTAGAACGCTGCACCACACAAGGACTGGAGCACAGACTCCACCTGACTCCACCTGACTGATCCTGGACTAGAACGCTGCACCACACAAGGACTGGAGCACAGACTCCACCTGACTCCACCTGACTGATCCTGGACTAGAACGCTGCACCACACAAGGACTGGAGCACAGACTCCACCTGACTCCACCTGACTCCACCTGACTGATCCTGGACTAGAACGCTGCACCACACAAGGACTGGAGCACAGACTCCACCTGACTCCACCTGACTGATCCTGGACTAGAACGCTGCACCACACAAGGACTGGAGCACAGACTCCACCTGACTCCACCTGACTCCACCTGACTGATCCTGGACTAGAACGCTGCACCACACAAGGACTGGAGCCAACCACCACCTGGAACACAGACTCCACCAGACTCCACCTGACTCCACCTGACTCCACCCGACTCCACCCGACGAGCCTGACTCCACCCGACGAGCCTGACTCCACCTGACGAGCCTGACTCCACCCGACTCCACCTGACTCCACCTGACTCCACCTGACAAGCCTGACTCCACCTGACTCCACCTGACGAGCCTGACTCCACCCGACTCCACCTGACTCCACCCGACTCCGCCTGACGAGCCTGACTCCACCAGACGAGCCTGACTCCACCCGACTCCACCCGACTCCACCTGACGAGCCTGACTGATCCTGGACTAGAACGCTGCACCACACAAGGACTGGAGCCAACCACCACCTGGAACACAGACTCCACCTGACTCCACCTGACTCCACCTGACTCCACCTGACAAGCCTGACTCCACCTGACTCCACCTGACGAGCCTGACTCCACCCGACTCCACCTGACTCCACCCGACTCCGCCTGACGAGCCTGACTCCACCAGACTCCACCTGACTCCACCCGACTCCACCCGACTCCACCCGACGAGCCTGACTCCACCCGACAAGCCTGACTCCACCTGACTCCACCTGACTCCACCTGACGAGCCTGACTCCACCCGACTCCACCTGACGAGCCTCCGCCTGACTCCACCCGACTCCGCCTGACTCCACCTGACGAGCCTGACTCCACCTGACGAGCCTGACTCCACCCGACTCCACCCGACTCCAGCTCTGGTCTCATTACTGAAAGCTATTCAGAGCTCTGCTGTTGGACAACAAACCCCCGACAAGACAAACTCAGCTGTTGTTCAAACACAGCTGTCCTCCGTCTGAGTGTGAGGCTCGGATCGGATCGGATCGGATCAGACCAGACCAGACCAGACCAGATCAGATCAGACCAGACCGAACCGGATAGAATCGGATCGGATCGAACCGAACCGGACCGGATCGGATCGGATCGGATCGGATCAGACCAGACCAGACCAGATCAGACCGAACCGGATAGAATCGGATCGGATCGGATCGGACCGGACCGGATCGGATCGGATCGGATCAGACCAGACCACATCAGATCAGACCAGACCGAACCGGATAGAATCGGATCGGATCGGATCGGACCGGATCGGACCGGACCGGATCGGATCAGATCGTGAATCTTTGCTCAATCAAACATCTGTACAGATGACATCCTCGTCTCCCTGTCAATAAACCTTTAACTCTGTCTTTAACTCTGTGCAGCTCAACCAGCAGCTGGATGTTTGATAATAGTGATGGCAGTCAATAGCCGCCTTGGACTTAGTTTTGCTGTGATAAATCAGTTACAAGCTAAACTTCATGCTAACTAGTCTCCGGGCAAAGTTAAAAAGTTTAAACTCTTCATCAAGTCACACACATACACACTGTCCCGCCGTGTGCTGCCACTGAAGCCGTTAATTAGACGTTAACCGGACGGTAATTAGCATCAGCTAGCATCAGCTAGCATCAGCCAGCCCCCGGAGCCCCCGGAGCCCCCAGCTCCAGCGGGTCATGGTGGTCCGCCTGGCCGGTCTGAGTGCCCTGCAGGGCGGCCTTACCTGGAGAGAGTCTCCGCTGTTCGGCCGACACGGAGCTCTGGAGGAAAGCGAGAGCCAGCAGGCAGAGAAGACAATAGGAAGACATTTTAAACCGGTCCCCAGCTCTGTTCACGCCGCCAACAGTCACTCTATCTCGCTTCTCCGTTAACTATCGTCTTCACTCCATCAGAGTCCGCCTTCAGATTCTCGCGAGAAGTAAACAGGCGTCGACGCAGACGTCTAAAAACACGGCCCTGTCAGCCAATGAGGAGCGAGGAGGGACTGATTGACAGGGCTGGAGACTAATCACAGGGACGGAGTGACTTCACGAGAGCCAATCAGAGGCCGACAAATGGAAACACGGAAGCTGAGATTTTTTTTTTTTTACCAGAAAGTTCGTGAAAGTGGAGAAAGTGAATCTGTGCCACGTCTGAGGATTCCAGGGAGAGAGAGAGGGGGAGAGAGGGGGAGAGAGAGGGAGGGAGAGAGGGATAGAGAGAGAGGGGGGGAGAGAGATAGAGAGAGGGAGAGAGAGAGGGGGAGAGGGGGAAAGAGAGGGAGAGAGAGAGAGGGAGGGAGAGGGAGAGAGGCAGCAGCGAGCATAAAAACAATATATCTACGCATTATTATTAATAATAATAATAATAATAATATTGATCACATTCAGACTCATACTGTTTATTTTAGTTCAGAAAATAACTAAATAAATTATTTATTCAGTTAAAATTTAAACTTTATGGTGGAAGCCCCGCCCCTCGCTGCTTGGAGCTTGTTGCCATAGTAACGCGACAACAGGACGTCAAAGTGTGGTCAGTGGGATACCGTGAAAACCTGCCTTATCACCGCTACCTGTGCGTTACCTGTGCGTTACCTGTGTGTTAGCTGTGTGTTAGCTGTCTCTGTGTGCTACCTGTGTGTTAGCTGCGTGTTAGCTGTCTCTGTGTGCTACCTGTGTGTTAGCTGCGTGTTAGCTGTATGCTATTATCTGCGCGTTAGCTGTGTGCTACCTAGGTATTAGCTGCGTGTTAGCTGTATGCAAGCTATGTGTTACACATATGCTAGCTGTATGCTCGCTGTGTGTTACATGTGTGCTAACCGTATGCTAGCTGTGTGTTACATGTGTGCTAACCGTATGCTAGCTGTGTGTTACATGTGTCGCTGAATGCTAGCTGTGTGTTACATGTGTGCTAGCTGTATGCTAGCTGGAGTGTTACATGTGTGCTAGCTGTATGCTAGCTGTGTGTCACATGTGTGCTAGCTGTATGTTACATGTGTGTTAGCTGTATGCTAGCTGTGTGTTACATGTGTCGCTGAATGCTAGCTGTGTGTTACATGTGTGCTAGCTGTGTGTTACATGTGTGCTAGCTGTATGCTAGCTGGAGTGTTACATGTGTGCTAGCTGTATGCTAGCTGTGTGTCACATGTGTCGCTGAATGCTAGCTGTGTGTTACATGTGTGCTAGCTGTATGTTACATGTGTGTTAGCTGTATGCTAGCTGTGTGTTACATGTGTCGCTGTATGCTAGCTGTGTGTTACATGTGTGCTAGCCGTATGTTAGCTGTGTGTTACATGCGTGCTAGCTGTATGCTAGCTGTGTGCTAGCTGAATGCTAGCTGTGTGTTACACGTATGCTAGCTGTATGCTAGCTGTGTGTTACATGTGTGCTAGCTGTGTGTTACATGTGTGCTAGCTGTGTGCTAGCTGAATGCTAGCTGTGTGTTACACGTATGCTAGCTGTATGCTAGCTGTGTGTTACATGTGTGCTAACCGTATGCTAGCTGTTTGTTACATATGTGCTAACTGTATGCTAGCTGTGTGTTACATGTGTGCTAACCGTATGCTAGCTGTGTGTTACATGTGTCGCTGAATGCTAGCTGTGTGTTACATGTGTGCTAGCTGTGTGCTAGCTGAATGCTAGCTGTGTGTTTGCTACCTGTGTGCTAGCTGAATGCTAGCTATGTGTTACATGTGTGCTAGCCGTATGCTAGCTGTGTGTTACATGTGTGCTAGCTGTGTCCTAGCTGAATGCTAGCTGTGTGCTAGCTGAATGCTAGCTGTGTGTTTGCTACCTGTGTGCTAGCTGAATGCTAGCTGTGTTACATGTGTGCTAGCTGTATGCTAGCTGTGTGTTACATGTGTGCTAGCCGTATGCCAGCTGTGTGTTACATGTGTGCTAGCTGTGTCCTAGCTGAATGCTAGCTGTGTGTTTGCTACCTGTGTGCTAGCTGAATGCTAGCTGTGTGTTACATGTGTGCTAGCTGTGTCCTAGCTGAATGCTAGCTGTGTGCTAGCTGAATGCTAGCTGTGTGTTACATGTGTGCTAGCTGTGTGCTAGCTGAATGCTAGCTGTGTGTTTGCTAGCTGTGTCCTAGCTGAATGCTCGCTGTGTGTTACATGTGTGCTAGCTGTGTGCTAGCTGAATGCTAGCTGTGTGTTTGCTAGCTGTGTCCTAGCTGAATGCTCGCTGTGTGCTAGCTGAATGCTAGCTGTGTGTTACATGTGTGCTAGCTGTATGCTAGCTGTGTGTTACATGTGTGCTAGCCGTATGCTCGCTGTGTCCTAGCTGAATGCTCGCTGTGTGCTAGCTGAATGCTAGCTGTGTGTTACATGTGTGCTAGCTGTATGCTAGCTGTGTGTTACATGTGTGCTAGCCGTATGCTCGCTGTGTCCTAGCTGAATGCTAGCTGTGTGCTAGCTGAATGCTACCTGTGTGCAGGTGATGGACCGGCCGAAGTACTTCACTCCCTCAGAGGTGTCCGCTCACAACACGGCTGCCGACCTGTGGGTGTCGTTTCTGGGCAAAGTGTGTGACCTGAGCTCCCTGATGAGCCGCTTCAAAGGTGATGATTGGTTCCATGTCCATGATCAGGAAAGGATTTACCAGATTAATCTATACTGAAAGTAATTATGAGAAAGAAAGAGTCAGTTTGAACCTCCACCGTCTCTAAGTGGAAGAGGACTCTTTGGTTGCAGAGTAAATGAATAATAATGACAAATGTAAACGTGGTTAATGAAGGTTAACAGTGGACAGTGATGGATAGAGACGGTGAAGCTAACTCTTGTGTCGCCTGCAGGTGACGCTCTGCTGCTGCCCATCATGGAGTGTGCAGGAAAGGACATCAGCTGCTGGTTTGACCCCAAAACCAAAGACGTGAGCTCTGAACAGTTCAATCAGGAGGAAGTACTCAGATACGTTGAGGACAGTTAGGTCCACGTATGTTTGGACACGGACTCAGTAGTGGCTACTTTAGTTCCAGTTTAACGTTCAGACTCTCAGAGTCCTGGGGGGGGGGGGGGCAGGGGGTAACTAACTTTAGATTGATTCAGATTAGATCCAGATCAGATCCAGATCAGATCAGATCCAGTCCAGATCCAGATTATATCCAGATCCGATCCAGATCAGATCCAGATCAGATCAGATCCAGTCCAGATCCAGATTATATCCAGATCCGATCCAGATCAGATCCAGATCAGATCCAGATCCAGCCCAGATCCATAAACCCCCAGGTGCATGCTGGTCCTCAGAGTTGTTGGTGTTCCATTAAAGAAATAAAAACCCACAGTGGTCACTAAAATAACTTGAACCTGACAAAAGTAAGAATAAATTAAAACGTACTAATAATGAACTCGTGACAATCAGACTTTTGAATTGTTATTCAGTAGAATCATTTTAATAATCAAGAATGATGGCAGCCTTAACTGAATGTTCTGTTTCACAAGCTTTTGAGGCCATCGCTGCAGTCAGGTGATGTCTGTCTCTCAGTGAGACTTGTGCACCTGTTGAAGGACATTGTCCCAGACATTTTGTGACTTGTCAATATACATTAGGATAATTTGTCCTCGGCCGTCCTCCATTAAGTCTCCACATGGTGCGATCTCCAGAGTTCATCTCTAATCTCTATGGAAGTTGTTCTGGGCTCTTTGGTTCGTTTTATCCTTCTCTTCATCTCGTCATCAGTCTTCCACCTGCAGTCCCGTCCAGGGAGGCTGACTACCGTCCTGTGGACCTTAAACGTTAGCTACAGGACACACCTGTCACGTTAGCTACAGGACACACCTGTCACGTTAATTACAGGACACACCTGTCACGTTAGCTACAGGACACACCTGTCACGTTAGCTACAGGACACACCTGTCACGTTAATTACAGGACACACCTGTCATGTTAGCTACAGGACACACCTGTCACGTTAGCCACAGGACACACCTGTCACGTTAATTACAGGACACACCTGTCACGTTAGCTACAGGACACACCTGTCACGTTAGCTACAGGACACACCTGTCACGTTAATTACAGGACACACCTGTCATGTTAGCTACAGGACACACCTGTCACGTTAGCCACAGGACACACCTGTCACGTTAATTACAGGACACACCTGTCACGTTAGCTACAGGACACACCTGTCACGTTAGCTACAGGACACACCTGTCACGTTAATTACAGGACACACCTGTCATGTTAGCTACAGGACACACCTGTCACGTTAGCCACAGGACACACCTGTCACGTTAATTACAGGACACACCTGTCACGTTAATTACAGGACACACCTGTCACGTTAGCTACAGGACACACCTGTCACGTTAATTACAGGACACACCTGTCACGTTAGCTACAGGACACACCTGTCACGTTAATTACAGGACACACCTGTCACGTTAGCTACAGGACACACCTGTCACGTTAATTACAGGACACACCTGTCACGTTAGCTACAGGACACACCTGTCACGTTAGCTACAGGACACACGTCCCTATGGTCACGCTACCTTCATTCATGTCTTTTCTAGGGGACCAGTTTCATTAGTTTGAGTTTTGAAATTATTCTATTGAACCACAATTCAAAAGTAATGTCTGATTTAATCATGAGTAACTTATTTTTATTTATTATTACTTTTGTCAGTTTCCAGTTATTCCAGTGTTTTTATTTCTTTAACTTATAATACAGATAACTAGTAAATAAAAGCAGACAGACATCAATCTCTATCAGATGGTAGCGATGTAGAGTACAGACGCTGAGCAGGGCCGAGGACGGCTGACACCGCGGAGCTCCTGATGTCTTCAACTTGACCAGTAAATGTAGCATCACAGTAAGCCTGGTGTACACCTGTCCTCAGGTCCTGAAGTACGTGGATCCTCTGACCAGCTGTGTGAGGTACTACACCCCCAGGGGGCGCTTCGTTCACGTCCCCCCCACCGGGCCCCGCTCCGACTGGGACAGCGACTTCGGGGAGCCCTGGTGGCGGGACGGTCGCTACGAGGTGGGACGGCTGTCCACCAAGACCCGGTGGATACGAGTCGTCAACACGCTGACGTCACAGGAGCAGCGGCTACAGGTGAGCGCCTCACGCCTGGTGCACTCTGGGTAACTGAGTCCAGGATCAGCAGACTGATAATATTTCTCAGGTGTGTTCAGAGGAGACTCTAGAGGAGATCCTCCACCGTTACCTGCGCTACAACTCTCATGCCCGAAGCTACACCTGGAAATACAACGGGCTGAATCTGGACATGAGCAGGACCCTCAGCGAGAACCACGTCCCTGACGACGACCACCAGTTGGAGCAGCTGCGACTGGACCGAGACGCGTTCACCCCCGCCATCCTGCTGCACTTCAACGACGACCTGACCGAGGGATGACAACAACCTGCACACCTGCATCGTAACCAGCAATTAAATGTTCTCCACAAGCTTTGATTGACTCTTTGATTTGAATTCACATTCATACAGTTTGGTTTATTATTTATTATTATTTATGCGTCATGTGTGTTTTTGGTCATTTTGTGTCTCTTTCTGTTGGTTTTGTGTCTGTTTATGTTGACTTTGTTGGTTTTGTGTCTCTTTGTGTTGGTTTTGTGTTACTTTGTGTTGGTTTTGTGTCTTTTTGTGTTGGTTTTGTGTCTGTTTGTGTTGGTTTTGTGTCTTTGTGTTGGTTTTGTGTCTGTTTCTGTTGGTTTTGTGTCTGTGTTGGTTTTGTGTCTGTTTCTGTTGGTTTTATGTCTGTTTATGTTGGTTTTGTGTCTGTTTATGTTGACTTTGTTGGTTGTGTGTCTCTTTGTGTTGGGTTTGTGTCTTTTTGTGTTGGTTTTGTGTCTGTTTGTGTTGGTTTTGTGTTGGTTTTGTGTCTTTGTGTTGGTTTTGTGTCTGTTTCTGTTGGTTTTGTGTCTTTTTGTGTTGGTTTTGTTGTTTTTCTGTCTCTTTGTGTTGGTTTTGTGTCTGTTTATGTTGGTTTTGTGTCTATTTCTGTTGGTTTTGTGTCTTTTTGTGTTGGTTTTGTGTCTGTTTGTGTTGGTTTTGTGTTGGTTTTGTGTCTTTGTGTTGGTTTTGTGTCTGTTTCTGTTGGTTTTGTGTCTTTTTGTGTTGGTTTTGTTGTTTTTCTGTCTCTTTGTGTTGGTTTTGTGTCTGTTTATGTTGGTTTTGTGTCTATTTCTGTTGGTTTTGTGTCTTTTTGTGTTGGTTTTGTGTCTTTTTGTGTTGGTTTTGTGTCTGTTTCTGTTGGTTTTTTGTCTTTTTGTGTTGGTTTTGTGGCTCTTTGTGTTGGTTTTGTGTCTTTTTGTGTTGGTTTTGTGTCTGTGTTGGTTTTGTGTTGGTTTTGTGTCCATTGGTGTTGGTTTTGTGTCTCTTTGTGTTGGTTTTGTGTCTCTTTGTGTTGGTTTTGTGTCTTTTTATGTTGGTTTTGTGTCTGTTTGTTGGTTTTGTGTCTTTTTGTGTCTGTTTCTGTTGGTTTTTATGTCACTTTTTGTTGGTTTTGTGTCTGTTTGTTGGTTTTGTGTCTTTTTGTGTCTGTTTCTGTTGGTTTTGTGTCTTTTTGACAGCTTGTCCTGGTGCCAGAGACGTGTCCATCACACTGGTTTCCCTCCTTCTGACTCATTGATGTAAAGTTTCTATTTGGCCTCCTGAGGGTCGGGCTTAGCTGAGTAGCTGAGACATTGTTTGGACCTCTGTGAACTAATTTGGGGAAGTGGACGGAGGATCGGTTCCTTCCTCAGAGCAACAGTTTCTAAATAAAAGGGAAGTTCTGAAAGTGACTGGTGTGACTGTTGTGAGAAAATGTTTTGAAATGTTTGGACTGGATCCAGAATTGTTCTCAAAGTGATGACTGAACATTTTCAGAGAGTTCAGTTTGACAGAAATCAAGCTGCTGGTTCCACAGAGACACGGTGAGGACGCCTTTTCTTTAACTCGATCTCAAACTAAAATTTAAATGCAGTTTATTTTCCATGAAGAGATTTTAATAAGATATTTATCCTCGTTATCTCATTCCAACATTTCAACAGTTCAGCGTACAGACAGATTCAATGAATAGTCGCTCTTCTCTGCTGCTTGACGCTCACGCAGCGTTTCCAGTTGATTTATTCTTTATCTCCATGTTTAAGGTAAATAACAGATTTACCCTCCATGATGATCGACTACCAATATGAAAAGGAACAGGACACCAACCCCCTCTGGATCAAAGGTATCCGTCACTGGCTTCTTCAACACCAGAGTTTGTCTCATCTGTAACCAGCTGTCTCTCACCTGTCTGTCTCTAACGTTCTCTCTGTCTCTCACCTGTCTGTGTGTCAGGGCCTCGTGCTTTCTCAGGTGTGTCCAGGTACAGACGTTGGTTGTTTCCTGCTCTGATGGCTGCAGTTGTCCTGGTTCTGATCATAGCTCTGGTAGCCAGCAGTGAGTTCACACAGATTCTTTTTCATGTCCAATGTGGGGACTGAAGTTAGCTTCACTCTGGCTAGTTGAAGTTAGCTTCACTCTGGCTAGTTGAAGTTAGCTTAACTCTGGCTAGTTGAAGTTAGCTTCCCTCTGGCTAGTTGAAGTTAGCTTCACTCTGGCTAGTTGAAGTTAGCTTCCCTCTGGCTAGTTGAAGTTAGCTTAACTCTGGCTAGTTAAAGTTAGCTTCACTCCAGCTAGTTAAAGTTATCTTAACTCCACTAGTTAAAGTCAGCGTAACTCCACTAGTTGAATTTAGCTTCACTCCAGCTAGTTAAAGTTATCTTAACTTCACTAGTTAAAGTCAGCTTAACTCCACTAGTTAAAGTTAGCTTAACTCCGGCTAGTTAAACTTAGCTTAACTCCACTAGTTAAAGTTAGCCTAACTCTGGCTAGTTAAACTTAGCTTCACTCTGGCTAGTTGAAGTTAGCTTAACTCTGGCTAGTTAAAGTTAGCTTCACTCTGGCTAGTTAAAGTCATCTTAACTTCACTAGTTAAAGTTAGCTTAACTCCGGCTAGTTAAATTTAGCTTAACTCTACTAGTTAGAGTTAGCTTCACTCCACTAGTTAAAGTTAGCTTAACTCCGGCTAGTTGAAGTTAGCTTTACTCTGGCTAGTTGAAGTTAGCTTCACTCAACTAGTTGAAGTTAGCTTCACTCCAGCTAGTTAAAGTTATCTTAACTCCACTAGTTAAAGTCAGCGTAACTCCACTAGTTGAAGTTAGCTTCACTCCAGCTAGTTAAAGTTATCTTAACTTCACTAGTTAAAGTCAGCTTAACTCCACTAGTTAAAGTTAGCTTAACTCCGGCTAGTTAAACTTAGCTTAACTCCACTAGTTAAAGTTAGCCTAACTCTGGCTAGTTAAACTTAGCTTCACTCTGGCTAGTTGAAGTTAGCTTAACTCTGGCTAGTTAAAGTTAGCTTCACTCTGGCTAGTTAAAGTCATCTTAACTTCACTAGTTAAAGTTAGCTTAACTCCGGCTAGTTAAATTTAGCTTAACTCTACTAGTTAGAGTTAGCTTCACTCCACTAGTTAAAGTTAGCTTAACTCCGGCTAGTTGAAGTTAGCTTTACTCTGGCTAGTTGAAGTTAGCTTCGCTCTGGCTAGTTGAAGTTAGCTTTACTCTGGCTAGTTGAAGTTAGCTTTACTCTGGCTAGTTGAAGTTAGCTTCACTCTGGCTAGTTAAAGTTATCTTAACTTCACTAGTTAAAGTTAGCTTCACTCCGGCTAGTTAAAGTTAGCTTCACTCCACTAGTTAAAGTTAGCCTAACTCCGGCTAATTAAACTTAGTTTCACTCCGGCTAGTTAAAGTTAGCTTCACTCCGGCTAGTTACAGTTAGCTTCACTCTGGCTAGTTAAACTTAGCTTCACTCAACTAGTAAAAGTTAGCTTCACTCCAGCTACTTAAAGTTAGCTTCACTTCGGCTAGTTAAAGTTAGCTTAACTCCACTTGTTAAAGTTAAAGTTAAAGCTACCTCAGGTAGTTGAAGTTAGCTTCTGTGCTGTAACAGCGAGATTAGCTAAAGTTAATAGATGTTTTCAGACGCGTTTCCTGTAGTTGACAGTAACATAACCAGCTTAACTTCAGCGGCCTTTACATTGTCGGAAACCCAGATTACATGATCGGATGCTATTTGACGGTAATGTAGTTTTACTTTTGTGGAATAATAGTCTTGAAAAAGACCAGCAGACTTTTAGTATGTACAGCATGTAGTCACTGCTTCCTGTTCCTGTGATCAGACGTCAAGACATCGAATCGTCTGTGGTCAGTGGAGCAGAAGGTTTCTAACATGAGCGACGTCATCCAGTCCCTGAACACCTCGCTGCAGAACGCTCACGGTAACACATGAACGCCACACACATCTGCTGCTGCAGCAGGTATTTTCAAAATAAAAGCATTCCACCCGAGCTGTTAGTTTTACCGATGAGAATTTAGCCATGACTCCCTGTAGCTAATAAAAAGGTTTGTGAATGAAACATTTATTTAACTTCTAAATTCTTATATGATTTAAACCGTGGCACTGTTTAAACAAAGTTGGACAGATCGAACAAACAGATTTCAAAAAGTCAAGTCAAATATATTTTATCAAAAATGTACACAGTAGAATTATAACTGGAGCTAGCATTAGCAGTGTAATGTGTACTAATATACCACGTATAGTAATGTTTCTTTCAGTATTCACGGTCGTCTTCCAGAACAGACGGCATGTTAGCATGCTAATGCTAGCATGACAGAGGCTGCAAACATGATCGTAAACCACCTCCTTCTGCTAAAGATGCTAACTCGCTGAATGGTTTCTGTTGTCTGTTCCAGATGCAGTCAGAGAAGTTCAGCAGCTGCGTTTTGCTGTTGAGAACAACAAGGACCAGCTGACCTCAAGTGTGTTGATCCTAGCTCGTATCTGATCTGAGACGTGTGCGTAGCGTAGCGTCCGTTGATGCTAGCTCATGTCTGAACTGAGACGTGTGCGTAGCGTCACTTGATGCTAGCTCATGTCTGAACTGAGACGTGTGCATAGCGTAGCGTCCGTTGATGCTAGCTCATGTCTGAACTGAGACGTGTGTGTAGCGTCACTGGATGCTAGCTCATGTCTGAACTGAGACGTATGCGTAGCGTCACTTGATGCTAGCTCATGTCTGATCTGAGACGCGTGCGTAGCGTCACTTGATGCTAGCTCACGTCTGATCTGAGACGTGTGCGTAGCGTCACTTGATGCTAGCTCACGTCTGATCTGAGACGCGTGCGTAGCGTCACTTGATGCTAGCTCGTGTCTGATCTGAGACGTGTGCGTAGCGTCACTTGATGCTAGCTCGTGTCTGATCTGAGACGTGTGCGTAGCGTCACTTGACGCTAGCTCGTGTCCGATCTGAGACGCGTGCGTAGCGTCACTTGACGCTAGCTCGCGTCTGATCTGAGACGCGTGCGTAGCGTCACTTGACGCTAGCTCGTGTCCGATCTGAGACGCGTGCGTAGCGTCACTTGACGCTAGCTCGTGTCCGATCTGAGACGCGTGCGTAGCGTCACTTGACGCTAGCTCGTGTCCGATCTGAGACGCGTGCGTAGCGTCACTTGACGCTAGCTCGTGTCCGATCTGAGACGCGTGCGTAGCGTCACTTGATGCTAGCTCACGTCTGATCTGAGACGCGTGCGTAGCGTCACTTGATGCTAGCTCACGTCTGATCTGAGACGCGTGCGTAGCGTCACTTGATGCTAGCTCACGTCTGATCTGAGACGCGTGCGTAGCGTCACTTGATGCTAGCTCACGTCTGATCTGAGACGCGTGCGTAGCGTCACTTGATGCTAGCTCGTGTCCGATCTGAGACGCGTGCGTAGCGTCACTTGATGCTAGCTCACGTCTGATCTGAGACGTGTGCGTAGCGTCACTTGATGCTAGCTCACGTCTGATCTGAGACGCGTGCGTAGCGTCACTTGATGCTAGCTCACGTCTGATCTGAGACGCGTGCGTAGCGTCACTTGATGCTAGCTCGCGTCTGATCTGAGACGCGTGCGTAGCGTCACTTGACGCTAGCTCGTGTCCGATCTGAGACGCGTGCGTAGCGTCACTTGACGCTAGCTCGTGTCCGATCTGAGACGCGTGCGTAGCGTCACATGACGTTCTGTCTGACGTTCTGTCTGACGTTCTGTCTGATGTGTGTTCAGTGTCGGATGCGTTGAAGCAGCTGTCTGTCGTGGACTCTCTCAGCAGGAGCATCACTTCCCTCAAATGTTCCCTGGAGCAGATCATCAACAACAGTAATTTCAGCCACGTTCAGTCATGTCAGTGAAGTAAACGCCTACAGGAATCTCACTCTTGTTTTGTCCGTCCTCCAGGTTCAGCAGCAGACGGTTGTTGTCCTATGGACTGGACTCCGTTTGGCAACAACTGTTATTTCTTCAGTCGCTTGTCTCTGTCCTGGAACGAGTCCAGACTCTGGTGTGAGAAACAACAAGCTCACCTGGTGATTCTCCACCAGGACAAGGACTGGGTGAGACGGCCTGTCACATGCTTGTTAAGTATGGACACATCAGTACGAGACGTCCTGACAATAATCTGCTGATGTTAATGGACTCGTAGGATTAGTCTTAAATCACAAGCGTGTTAGAGACATGTGTAGCGTAGCATTTAACGGTGACACCATCAGGTCAAACAGTGAATTACAACACGGTCCTGTGAGGAAGTAGCTCAGCGTTTTAATGGAGGTGTCAGAAAGTGTATTTGACGTTTGTCTCTTTGTTTTCACTGTGGACGGTAAACCCTTCCTGTCTGACTGTCCTCTGTATGTCCAGGACTTTGTGACCAGTCATGCGGCTCAAGAGTGGTTCTGGGTGGGTTTGTCTGACTGGAGAACCGGCCGGTGGGAGTGGGTCAACCAGACACCGTACCGAATGGAGCGCAGGTCTGTTTATGACCGACTGTCTGCTTTTATACGTAGTTGTTACGAAGCATTCTTGTTAAGACTTAAAATCTTAAAATGAACTGTTTGATAAGTCGCTTTGAAACTTTAGACCATTAGTGAAACCAGTGAGGAGTGAGCACTGATCCCTGGGGAACGGAGTATGAGTTTTAGAAACAGAAATAAAATCTGATGTTTACACATTAACGCAGCCCTGAGACTGTGTTCATGTTTCTATGAAGCTCTCACAGTTAAAACATGTTCAGGTCAGGGTCAGGTTAAAGGTCAGGGTAAAGGTCAGGGTCAGGTTAAAGGTCAGGGTAAAGGTCAGGGTAAAGGTCAGGTTAAAGGTCAGGGTAAAGGTCAGGGTCAGGTTAAAGGTCAGGGTAAAGGTCAGGGTAAAGGTCAGGGTAAAGGTCAGGGTCAGGTTAAAGGTCAGGGTCAGGTTAAAGGTCAGGTTAAAGGTCAGGGTAAAGGTCAGGGTCAGGTTAAAGGTCAGGGTAAAGGTCAGGGTAAAGGTCAGGGTAAAGGTCAGGGTCAGGTTAAAGGTCAGGGTAAAGGTCAGGGTCAGGTTAAAGGTCAGGGTAAAGGTCAGGGTCAGAGGATGTGTTATGACAGAGACAGAAACATGAGCTTGTGTCCAGGCGCTGGAGACCAGGACAACCAGACAGCTGGACGGGTCACGGTCTCGGTCCCGAAGACGAGGACTGCGCTCACATTTACAGTGACGGACGTCTCAACGACGTGCACTGCTCCACCAGGCTGCACTACATCTGCCAGAAGCACAGCCAGCGCACCTGAATGCACCTGAACGCACCACCACGTGTCTCCTCCCGCCGTAGGCCGGAGCTGCTGTCAGACGACAACAATAAAAACAAACTAATAGAGACGATAGAGAAGGGGCCCGTGTTTTTATTTTCTTGAAACCGTGCATATATGTCTGTACACACACACACACACACACACACACACGTAACAGGCTAAGCTCAATAACACAGAAACTAATGAAACTAACATTTTCTGCATAGGCCCTATAATGAGGAAAGGCTGATTTTAGTGTTGGACACTAAAAATGACAAATTTAACCTCAAATGTTTCTCATGAATTAAACCCTGATATTACAGAATGAATGTTTATTTTGTGTCACGGCTGAGAGATTAAAAATGTGGTTATAATGGGAGTCAATGGGACGTTTAAAATCTGATGCTGCGCAAAAACTGATAATGCAACCAAGTCAGTATTTTAGATCATTGTGGTCACATCCAGGACCTCCCAACATTAGTTTTATGGAAATGAACCTCGTGAATTTAATGATCTAATTGTCATTTAAAGGGTTAAAAGCCTCAAAATGATTGACTTTGTGGTGGTTCTGTAAAATGCTGAAGTGGTTTAAGAGATTTATGCAGAAAAAAGCAGAACAGCAGTTTTGTCCTCAATGACTCAAGAGGGTAGTAAATTAAACGGATGTCTGAGGGTTAAATATTTAGAAAGTCCAGATAGCTACCACAATATGAAAAATAAATATGTGCTCTCTTCTAACAATATATAAAAGTGGCAGTGTGGGTTTGTGGTCAGTCCCAGTGACAGCAAATATTGTTTTCCTGTTTTTTGTTTTTCATTTCAAACTGTACACATCTGGACCTCCTTGCTCCAAACCCGTCTGTGGACAGATGTAGAGTAGATTGACCTGTTACTGTCCAGGACAAGCGAAACATGTAGAGGCCTTTTCATGACGGCAATAAGAACCGCGGTGCTACCGGAGGTGCCTGCTACAGCTCGGCCCCTGGTTCAGGGCCAGGTCAGTCAGAAACAACGGGCTGTTTGAGGGCTTCCTTTCTACGTGACCGCCTGTTACGTCGCCTACGCCTAGAGCCGGCTCTGGTCACAAGATTTAATTTGGGAGAGTAATCTGTTGTCTGATGGGAAGAAACTTTTACACTTGAAGGTGAGGAAGAAAGAAAAGACAACGATCCACTGAGAGGGAATTTGTGGCAAAAGTCAGCAACGTTCAGCTTTACACAAACACAAAACATACAAAACATACATAACACAAGCTGACAGGGAAAAAAAAAGGTGCACGTTCATTTCTCCATACAGACATTTAACATAGTGTACCATTTTATAAGAGTTCACAGGTTGTCAACGATGCGCCTATGAGGTCTAGATGTGGCTGCCAAGTTTCCAGAAGGGTTTCATATCCTTTCTTTATAAGAGCTTTTTAAAGAGCTATTCAGCCGTTCATCTCCAAGCACCATCAAGGAATAAGGACGGGAGAATCAGGTTCCATGTCAAAACAAAAATACATTTTCTGGCAGCACATAAAGCAACGTCTGTCAGTTTGGTTTGGGATTTCACCAAGGATCCAGAGATTATTAGAAGAGTAAACACATCTCTGGATCTAAAGGGAATACAACACACATAATCCTGGATAAGGTGTCACCATGGTGACTGAGTATTCTCACCTTATCACAGGGCAGGAGGGAGAACACCTCAACACCACACCTGAAGCACATTTCAGACAGTTCAGGTTCAGGTTGACTGTCTTGACACAAATCCATCCAAAGTTGTTCTTCAGTTGTTTTGTTTAAGTCCGATTCCCGTCTCACTCTGGATCCATGCTAACCTGCTTCAGGACACTCTTTCAGCGACATGGAATACATTCTGGATATACGTTTATTTGTGCTTCCTTCTCGTTGCAGCTCCTCCACCTTCGCTGGTGTTGGTAAGCTCATTGTGGCGTCCAGGTTACATCGAAGAAAGGATCTTGATCGTCTTTAGCTCTTTAAAAGACATGAAGAGTCCGTCCTCATAGCGGTCTCCTAGGCCAGTGGTTCCCAACCTTTTTCACAGTACGTACCCCTTCAGACATTTGTCCTCCAGCCAGGGCCGTTGCTAGGAATTCTGGGCCCCCTGAAAGAATATCGGAGTGGGCCCCTCTACCCCATTCATTGCCACTTTTTTTACAACTGTGTATTATGATGTTTTTATTTGTTTTTCTGTTGATGCCTGGTGTATAATCACTCAACAATGAGTTAGAGTATTATTATGTAAATTATTCCCATTTCTCTGATTTGCAACACGTTATTACACCTCTGATTGCATATATCTTCAATTAACCACTCAACAGATATTGGGTATGTTATTGTATTTATTAACGATCAAGCACTGATATCCAAAAATAATAATAATTAAAAAAAACTCAAAGTGTCCTGGCTCAAGATAGTCCACAAGGTGGAGCTCAAGGTAGAAATGTAGCATTTAACTTGAATGTGCAGGTAACACCAACAGCACATGAAATACTTTGTTATAAAATAAATATCAAAAACAACAAAAAAAATCAAACCTCATCTAATCTCAGTTTAGGTTTGAACTGGCTTGTTTGTTCACAGCTTAACTGTCTTGCATGGTGCAACATCTCTGTCAGTCTGATCAGAAAGCCCAACGCCGAGCCTTGTTGTTGGCAAATTCGCTGATGAGGTCTTTGAAGTCCAACTGTCGGCTTAGCTGACTTTCAGTTGAAAGTCTAGCAAGGCTATTTAGCCTCTCTTGGGTTGTTGTGGATCTGAGACTAGTTTCAGTTTGCTAAATGCCCTTTCTCCACCTGCAACAGTCACAGGTAAAGTGCAGAAGATTCTAAGAATTCTAAGAAGACACAAAATCTAAATGGGCTTACTCAGTAGGCTACCATAGCTCTAGGCAGACAGCTTCACTTTGCCATTGTATGTGGAGGGAAAGCTCTTTTGAGTAATGTCAGTGTCACCCTTGTCAGACAAAAAATATTTTTAAAGCATCCAGAAGTCAGTGTAAACTGTCCAAAATTCTAAATTGTCTTTTTGTTATTGTCAGCCATTATGGTGTATTTTATTTTATATCGCTGTGAAAACAACAACAAATCTTGTTGGAACATTTAACTTCTTTGTATTTTCAAATGTCCCACCAATAGCTAACACATTTTTACAAGACCACACTTGAACACATCATGATAACGTTATTGACCTTCGCCTAATGCTCATAATTACTGAGTAGAACTTGAATGCGTCATAATACAATTCAGTGTAGCCTGGTAAGTGAGCGGGTGCTTGGTGCTGACTGGAGCACTGTCCGACAGTAATATGTGTGAAACACACAGTCCGCTGTAGATAGCCTCCACATTAGTAACGTTCAGTTATCTACACTAGGAATCGCTGCTCTACAATGAACTGGCCACTTCCCGCCTCTCACCCGATGATTGACAGCTAACGGAAGCTACAGCCCCTGGCCCCGTCAGCTACGCGTTACAGACAATGAATGAATGAATGAATGAACAAGAGGCGCCCTCGGTAGTTTTACTCTCACCATTCTTATAAAATGTTGATTCATTACTATGAATATATATTAGTTAAGCCTATGCGTAATAATTTAGACGTAGAGGCTACTGGGGGCTGTGTGTGGCCCTGATGGGCTGTGGGCCCTTAGAATTGTCATCACCTTTCCCCCCTATACGACGGCGCTGCCTCCAGCCATGTACCCCCTACTCTCATGCACTTGTAGCAGCTAGAAAAAGAAATGTCTGAGAGCCTGACTGGTGGCAGCAGTTGAGGTCTCACTGGAAGAGCAATCTATCCGTTTTAGCCATTTGTCCATTTTTGGCGACCTAGTTTACCTCAGACTGATGACTTGACAGCTCAAATGACAGAAAGTTATCAGAATTGTTGACGACATGATTTGAAGACCCAGTCAAGAACAAGATTTGCTTGTTTCTGGGGGGGGAAAGTATAGCTATAACATCAGGACATTTGCACCTGCCCACCAATCACAGACATTTCAGGGAATCGGTGTCTTTCTTATTTAGGTGACCTAGCGCTAGCTACATTAGCAGCAAACTGATACATAGCTTCAAAGCCAGTTGTCCTACAGTCTAGATATTAACATACTTGACTCACATGAAAAACAGTCTTTTGATTTTTCATTTAGGTGGAGAATCAAAAAATGAGAAAATAGGGCTGCTTGATTATGGCAAAAATCATAATCACAATTATTTTGATTTATATTGTAATCACGATTATTAAAGACGATTATTCATTGATTTGAGAACAAGCATTTATTCAACTTTTAACTCGGGTATTTCTTTTAATAAGAATTTTTTTTTAAATTAAATTAATTAAGAGAAAAATATATTAATAAAGTTAATTAAATAATATGTAAAAATAAAAAGTAAACACTATCCCAGACTTTGGCATGAAGATTTTTTTTTCAATTTATTTTTAATACAAAATTCGCAAGGTTTCCGCTGTCAGCTCATTGGTCACAGAGCAGGAGACGGCCTGGGAATAAATTTACTGTAAATGTTCATATAAAGCGGTTATTCCTTAAATCCATTGACATTTTACACAGTATTTTTTATTTTCACGGTAGTACGGGACAAAGTGCGTCCCGTGACAGCTCAATACGGGACACGTACTTTTGTTTGTAAATACGGGACGATTTCGTTTTTCAAGGGACAGTTGTCAGCCTTAGTAGCGTGGCATATCTTGCACAATATCTTCGTTTGTTCCGAGTCAGACTCCTCGAAACCCAAGTGTTTCCATGACACAGAATTGGCTTTACTTTGTTTCTGACCAAAGGCTGCCTTTCTACCATCTTCTATCATCTTCTTCTACACTTATTTTTTCCAGCGGGGGCGGAGCGGATCGGACCAGAGCTCTGACCAAGACTCCTGTGAACCTCATACCATGTCTTAATGAAATGGGCCAGCACAGGGTCATCAGATCTACTGGATAAGGCTCTAGGGTCCCTATTTATATGCAGTGCAATGTTCACCCAAAAGGGGGCACTGTCACCCTCAAAAAGGAAAACATTAATCACATTTGAGCTGCCAAACAGTACTTCTTAAAACTGACAGTCCCAACAAAGTTTTTCCTCCACCCGTCCATATGAACCGTCTTATGGTTTTACGTAGAGTTTTATAAAGTTCTTGGCTCAGTGGGATGGGTAGTGACTGAAGGGGGTACTGTAATCTTGGTAGACCATTCATCTTCATACAACTGATTCTACCAGTCAAGGTAATGGGCGGATTTCTCCCCTTACAGAGATCATCCTCAACTTTAAGAAGTAATGGGCGATAATTGAGTTTATACAGGTTCTTAATATTGCTGTCTACAGTTATTCCAAGATATTTAATGCCATCTGTGGACCATTTAAATGGAGTTGTACTCTGACATTTGATATAATTAAGGTTCGTTAGTGGAAGAATTCCACTTTTCTCACAATTCACCTTGTACCCAGAAACTGTACCGTAAGTCTGCAATCTCATAAGAGACGTAGGATTACATCATCTGCCAGTAGATTGATTTTATGAGCTGTCTGACCAACCATGAAGCCCCAGACATCTGGATCCTGTCTTACTGCTTCAACCAGTGGCTCAATAACCAAAACAAAAAGTCCAGGAGACAAGGGGTAATGCCTATGAGACGTGCCCATCAGTAGTGAGCCTAGCCTTGGCTTATGATACAAGGTTATCACCCACCCAATAAAGGACCGACCAAACCCAGACTTAGCCAATGTCACGTCTTTTGTCATGTCTTGTCCTTCGTCATGTCTTTTGTCATGTCTTAGTTTCTGTCATGTTTAGCGTTTAGTTTTTCTGTTCTGCTTCCTGTTTTATTTTGTTAAGGTCTGGTTTTTCTGTTTGTGTTCCATGTCATGTTGTCTGTCATGTCCTTCGTCATGTCTTTCATGGTTTAGTTTCTGTCATGGTTTTGTTATTTTCTGTCATGTCTTTCCATCATGGTTTAGTTTCTTGTGTTTCTGTTTATTGTATTTTGTTAAGTTCTTGGTTTTTCATAGTCATGGTTTAGTGTTTAGGTTTTCTGTTTCCTGTTTTATTTTGTTAAGTTCTGAATTTCCTGTTTTGTTACTCCATGTTTTCTTTTGATTAGATCATTGGTTTCACCTTGTGTTAATTCTTCATTTGCTTCACCTGTGTCTCGTCACCCCTGTTCCTCATGTGTGTGTGTGTATATATAGCCCTGCCTTCCCCTTTGTCTCTGTCGCATCATACTACTTGTTACTGCGTGTTTCCCACGTTTCATGTCATTGTTCATGTTCCATGCCATAGTTTCATGCTACGTCATAGATTTGTTAGTGTATTAGAGTTTTGCTTTTTGGATTTCCTGCCCTGTCAGCAGCGTCTTTAGTTTTTGTAAGTTTTGGTTTTTTTTATTAATTAAAACCCCTTTTTGCCTACTCCTGCCTCCTTGAGTCCTGCATCTGGGTCCGCACCCCAACCCCTGCTACCCCCTTTTGTGACAGAATGACGCGACCAGCAAAGGACCCAGCAGACTTTATTTTTGATGAGGAGGAGGACAAAAGGCGAGTTATTGCTTATTATCAAGATCAAATGCTGGAGTGTAAGCCATGGCTCATGCCAGAGTTTTTGTTTCCGTATGTGGACACTCATTTGGCCATGGGGGCTCCGAAAAGGAAACATGGTCCACGTGGACGCCATGGAGGGAGGTCTGCTGGCCGGCGGCCTCTGGAATCCCGTCCTGTCGGCCACATGGTGGTTGCTCCCCAGCCTGCTGGCCACCGGCCAGCTAGCTCCCAGCGAGCCTCTTCTGCCTCCGTTCCTGCTCCAGCTCCCGTACCGGCCTCGAGGGTCGGCTCATGCCCCGCTCCTGCTCCCGTACCGGCCCCGAGGGTCGGCTCATGCCTCGCTTCAGCTCCGGCTCCTCTCCCGGCTCCGAGGGTCGCATCAGCTCCGGCTCCTCTCCCGGCTCCGAGGGTCGCATCAGCTCCGGCTCCTCTCCCGGCTCCGAGGGTCGCATCAGCTCCGGCTCCTCTCCCGGCTCCGAGGGTCGCTTCAGCTCCTGTCCCTGTCCCGGCTCCGAGGATCGGCTCACGTCCTGCTCCAGCGCTGCTCCCTGTCCCTGTACCGGCTCCGAGGATCCGCTCACGTCCTGCTCCAGCGCTGCTCCCTGTCCCTGTACCGGCTCCGAGGAGCCGCTCACGTCCTGCTCCAGCGCTGCTCCCTGTCCCTGTACCGGCTCCGAGGATCCGCTCACGTCCTGCTCCAGCGCTGCTTCCTGTCCCTGTACCGGCTCCGAGGACCCGCTCACGTCCTGCTCCAGCGCTGCTCCCTGTCTCTGTTCCGGCTCCGAGGATCCACTCGCTTCTGGCTCCCGTTCCGGCTCCGAGGGTCGCCTCTTCCCTGGTTCCCGTTCCGGCTCCGAGGGTCGCCTCTTCCCTGGTTCCCGTTCCGGCTCCGAGGGTCGCCTCTTCCCTGGTTCCCGTTCCGGCTCCGAGGGTCGCCTCTTCCCTGGTTCCCGTTCCGGCTCCGAGGGTCGCCTCTTCCCTGGTTCCCGCTCCTGTTCTCGAGGTGGATCCTGAACCGGCTCCTGCCCCTGTTCCCGAGGTGGCTCGGACCCCGGCTTCTGCTCCTGCCCCTGTTCCCGAGGTGGCTCGGACCCCGGCTTCTGCTCCTGCCCCTGTTCCCGAGGTGGCTCGGACCCCGGCTTCTGCTCCTGCCCCTGTTCCCGAGGTGGGTCTGGCCTCTGCTCCTGTCCCCGCTTCTGCTCCTGAGGTGGGTCTGGCCTCTGCTCCTGTCCCCGCTTCTGCTCCTGAGTGGTCTGCCCGGCCTCCCGGTCGGCCCCCTGAACTCTCTGCCACGTCTGCCCGGCCTCCCGGTCGGCCCCCTGAACTCTCGGCCACGTCTGCTCAACCTCTCGGTTGCCCTGGATCCCTCCTGCCATGCCCCCTCCACCCACCCTGTCCAGTACTGACTTTTGTTTAAGTTTTTGTTTTGTTAGGGACGTCTGGGATCCGTCCCTTAAGGAGGGGGTTCTGTCACGTCTTTTGTCATGTCTTGTCCTTCGTCATGTCTTTTGTCATGTCTTAGTTTCTGTCATGTTTAGCGTTTAGTTTTTCTGTTCTGCTTCCTGTTTTATTTTGTTAAGGTCTGGTTTTTCTGTTTGTGTTCCATGTCATGTTGTCTGTCATGTCCTTCGTCATGTCTTTCATGGTTTTGTTGTTTTCTGTCATGTCTTTCCATCATGGTTTAGTTTCTTGTGTTTCTGTTTATTGTATTTTGTTAAGTTCTTGGTTTTTCATAGTCATGGTTTAGTGTTTAGGTTTTCTGTTTCCTGTTTTATTTTGTTAAGTTCTGAATTTCCTGTTTTGTTACTCCATGTTTTCTTTTGATTAGATCATTGGTTTCACCTTGTGTTAATTCTTCATTTGCTTCACCTGTGTCTCGTCACCCCTGTTCCTCATGTGTGTGTGTGTATATATAGCCCTGCCTTCCCCTTTGTCTCTGTCGCATCATACTACTTGTTACTGCGTGTTTCCCACGTTTCATGTCATTGTTCATGTTCCATGCCATAGTTTCATGCTACGTCATAGATTTGTTAGTGTATTAGAGTTTTGCTTTTTGGATTTCCTGCCCTGTCAGCAGCGTCTTTAGTTTTTGTAAGTTTTTTTTTTTTTTTTTTTTTATTAATTAAAACCCCTTTTTGCCTAGTCCTGCATCTGGGTCCGCACCCCAACCCCTGCTACCCCCTTTTGTGACAGCCAAGACTTTAAATAAATATGACCATTTGAACCAATCAAAGGCTTTTTCTTCATCTAGTGCCACAGCTGTACTAGGACCGGTCCTTGGTCGGTTGTTTTTCTTATGAGTAACAGTAACGAAGGCAGTGGAGAAGGATTCAGGAAGAGAATGAGTTTTAGACCCAAGTTGATTACGTCCATAATGAGTGAAACAAGTAAATCTTTAAACTCCTTATAGAATTCAGAAGGCAAGCCATCCTCTCCTGGAGATTTATTAGACTGCAGTCAACTCAAGACTTTCATAATTTCAACTTGAGTAAAAGAGACGTTGAGAGTCCTTTAAACCTCCTCTGTAACTCTGGTCAAGAAACTATCAACCTGTGTTACGTCTTCAGGTGATTCTGATTTAGAAAGTGTTATGACTGAGTCATGTCTGGTGCTCTACGCCCTCCCTGTCTGCAGGGGTTGCTGTTTTTCGTTTCAGCTTCTTCCCGTCGGCTGGCCTGTGATTGGAGGAGACCTGAGGGGGTGGAGTTTAAAGAGGCCTTTGTTGGAGAAGCCAGGTGCTCCATCAAGAGCTGAACCACTCCGTACTCTGACTGTATTGTTCACTCTATGATCTGAATGTTTGCCAAGTAGGGCTGAGAAGCTCGTCTTGTATTTTACTTCATGTTTGTTTGGTAGTTCAGTTAGTGGTTATGTTGGTCAGCTGGTTTGTTTGTTGTTTTGGCTACGCTCACCCTGAAGATGGATATGACATAGTTATTCTGTGGAGAGCTGGTTCTCTTTGGGAGAAGGGTTTCCCTTAGGCCGGTCAGAAAACTTCCAGTTTCTGTGGGTTCTTTCAGGTGAGAGCCCACCACACACCTGGGAGCTTTCTGAATCTCTCAACTGGAACATGAGTTGTTAATCTCAGCTCCGGTCCAGTCACGTGTCGTACACACCGCCAGTGGTTGACATGAAACGGTGACAGGACATTAATCCCACAGATTATTGTCCAGCTACAGAGCAGGGTCATCAGGAAGCAGCTATTCTGACCTTCTCAGAGTCTTTCGTCTGGCCCGTCTCACTGCTCCTCTCCTCCGTCCGGCTCACAGTTGACTCTGAGACAGTCTGACCGCTCACATTTCCTCCGCTGGGATCTCCCTGACTCTTGTCTAGTCCGCCACAGCTGCTCGCCCCAGCAGGAGCAGCAGGAGCCTCCAGGACCTGGAGGTCAAAGTCTGTACCTCCTTCCATCTTTATCACGGCTGCAGAGGAACACACAGCAAAGCTTGAGGACTTCATTACCCAGAAACACTTTTCAGTTTGCTGCCCGTGTCCATCCACTGACCTGCATCCAGAAGTTTGATGATGGCGGGGGCGTGGTCCACGTCCAGCGACACGTTATCCAACCAGCTGCTGTCCAGCAGGAAGAGGAAGACGCCCAGTCTGGTTCTGAGGGCGGCCAGAGACTCCGCCTTCCTCGCCGTGATGTCATCAGGGTGGTACTTTGAGCGGAACCACTCCTGGTCTTTGTGTTGGAGGAAGAAGTCCTGCAGCTGCTGCCGTCTGAAGTCCAGCTTGTACTGGTTGTAGCGCTTCACTGCCTCGGTCTCGTCGACGCTGTCCTCCGTGTTGAGCAGAAACTCCTGAACGTCAACCAACAGGATGAGCCCACGGGACAATATCTGAAGCTCTTTGAGTTCACCTAGAACGTGTCCCACTCACCTTGAAGCTCCTCATGGTGGGAGGACCTGGAGGAGGCAGGTCTGGGTCCACCATGCCCAGCCTGACATTGGAGACATTGGAGTTTGAAATCATCAGAAGCTTCAACAGATCTCCTCATCTAGTCCGACTCTGACTGAATATACAGCCATCAGCCACAGCACCAACATGGGTGACTCATCACAGAATGGACATGGGCCTCCTGAGGGTGTCCTCTTGGTAGTGGGGGGGGGGGGGCTTTGAGGGGAGGGGCCTCCACACCAATGAATGCCAGGTCCAGAAGTTTCCCAGCAGAACACTGAACCGTCTCCTGTCAGTGGTCATAATGTTGTGGCTGATCAGTGTGGATACACACAAACACACACACTGTGTTGTCCGGGTCAAAGTGCGTCTCGTGGTCGTTGACCTCGTCCTCTGTTTGGACAGCCTGAATGTCTCTGCGTTCATTGTGAGCCAGAAGAAGACGAAGGGAGACGCTCTGGTTGAAGGAGCACAGAGACAGAGAAGAAGACATCGCCATGACAACTGAATACCATGACGACGTTGAGGAAGACAGCAGCTCCTTCTGGAACAAAGGTACCTGTCTGTCTCTCGCCTGTCTGTCCAACTGTCTGTCTGTCTCTCACCTGTCTGTCTGTCTCTAATGTTCTCTCTGTCTCTAACCTGTCTGTCTCTAACCCATCTGTCTCTAACCTGTCTCTAACATGTCTGTCTCTAACCTGTCTCTAACGTGTCTGTCTCTAACCTGTCTGTCGCTCACCTTTCTCTAACCTGTCTGTCTCTAACCTCTGTTTCTAACGTGTCTGTCTCCAACCTGTCTGTCTCTCACTTGTCTCTAATCTCTGTCTCTAACCTGTCTGTCTCTAAGCTGTCTGTAACCTGTCTGTCTCTAACCTGCCTCTAACGTGTCTGTCTCTAACCTGCCTCTAACGTGTCTGTCTCTAACCTGTCTGTCTCTCACCTGCCTCTAACGCATCTGTCTCTAACATTCTGTCTCTAACGTGTCCGTCTCTAATCTCTGTCTCTAATGTGTCTGTCTCTAACCTGTCTCTAATCTCTGTCTCTAACATTCTGTCTCTAACCTGTCTGTCTCCCATCTGTCTCTAACCTGTCTCTAACGTTCTGTCTCTCACCTGTCTATCTCCCACCTGTCTCTAACGTTCTGTCTCTCACCTTTCTATCTCCCACCTGTCTCTAACCTGTCTCTAACGTTCTGTCTCTCACCTGTCTATCTCCCATCTGTCTCTAACGTTCTGTCTCTCACCTGTCTATCTCTCACCTGTCTCTAACCTGTCTCTAACGTTCTGTCTCTAACCTGTCTATCTCCCATCTGTCTCTAACCTGTCTCTAACGTTCTGTCTCTCACCTGTCTATCTCTCACCTGTCTCTAACGTTCTGTCTCTAACCTGTCTATCTCCCATCTGTCTCTAACCTGTCTCTAACGTTCTGTCTCTAACGTTCTGTCTCTAACCTGTCTATCTCCCATCTGTCTCTAACCTGTCTCTAACGTTCTGTCTCTCACCTGTCTATCTCTAACCTGTCTCTAACGTGTCTGTCTCTAACCTGTCTCTAACGTGTCTGTCTCTAACATTCTGTCTCTAACGTGTCTGTCTCTAATCTCTGTCTCTAATGTGTCTGTCTCTAATCTTCTGTCTCTAACCTGTCTGTCTCCCATCTGTCTCTAACCTGTCTTTAACGTTCTGTCTCTAACCTGTCTATCTCCCATCTGTCTCTAACCTGTCTCTAACGTTCTGTCTCTAACCTGTCTATCTCCCACCTGTCTCTAACCTGTCTCTAACGTTCTGTCTCTAACCTGTCTATCTCCCACCTGTCTCTAACCTGTCTCTAACGTTCTGTCTCTAACCTGTCTATCTCCCATCTGTCTCTAACCTGTCTCTAACGTTCTGTCTCTAACCTGTCTATCTCCCATCTGTCTCTAACCTGTCTCTAACGTTCTGTCTCTAACCTGTCTGTCTCTAACCTGTCTCTAACGTTCTCTCTGTCTCTCACCTGTCTGTCTGTCAGAGCCTCGTCCTGTCTCTTTCTCAGGTGTGTCCAGGTACAGACGCTGGTTGTTTCCTGCTCTGACGGCTACAGTCGTCCTGGTTCTGATCATAGCTCTGGGAGCCAGCAGTGAGTTCACACAGACTTTAAATGTTTCTGATGATTCTTAAAAACACTCGGTCACCGTTTGTGTTTGTTTGTTCTGCGTCAAGACACCAAGACATGGAACCGGCTCTGGTCCCTGGAGACAAGAGTGTCCAACATGACAGAATCACTCATCACCACCCAGAAGAACACTAAAGGTAACACCTGGATGTCACATGGATGTCACATGGATGACACCTGGATGTCACATGGATGTCACCCGGATGTCACCTTGATGACACCTTGATGACACCTGGCTGTCACCTGGATGACACCCGGATGTCACCTGGATGACACCCGAATGACATCTTCATGTCACCTGGATGTCACCTGGATGTCACCTGGATGACACCCGGATGACACCCGGATGACACCCGGATGTCACCCGGATGTCACCTGGATGACACCCGAATGACATCTTCATGTCACCTGGATGTCACCCGGATGACATCTTGATGTCACCTGGATGTCACCCGGATGACATCTTGATGTCACCTGGATGTCACCCGGATGACACCTGGATGACATCTTGATGTCACCTGGATGACATCTTGATGTCACCTGGATGTCACCTGGATGTCATCTTGATGTCACATGGATGTCACCCGGATGTCACCCGGATGACACCCGGCTGTCACCTGGATGACACCCGGATGACACCCGGATGACACCCGGATGTCACCTGGATGACACCCGAATGACATCTTGATGTCACCTGGATGTCACCCGGATGACACCTGGATGACATCTTGATGTCACCTGGATGACACCTGGGTGTCACCTGGATGTCACCTGGATGTCACCTGGATGACACCTGGATGTCACCTGGATGTCACCTGGATGACATCTTCATGTCACCTGGATGTCACCTGGATGTCACCTGGATGACACCTGGATGTCACCTGGATGACACCTGGATGTCACCTGGATGTCACCTGGATGTCACCTGGATGTCATCTTGATGTCACCCGGATGTCACCTGGATGTCACCCGGATGTCATCTTGATGACACCTGGATGTCATCTTGATGTCACCTGGATGACACCTGGATGTCACCTGGATGACACCCGGATGACACCTGGATGTCACCTTGATGACATCTTCATGTCACCTGGATGTCACCTGGATGACACCTGGATGTCACCTGGATGACACCTGGATGTCACCTGGATGTCACCTGGATGACATCTTGATGTCACCTGGATGTCACCTGGATGTCACCTGGATGTCATCTTGATGTCACCCGGATGTCACCTGGATGTCACCCGGATGTCATCTTGATGACACCTGGATGTCATCTTGATGTCACCTGGATGACACCTGGATGTCACCTGGATGACACCCGGATGACACCCGGATGTCACCCGGATGACACCCGGATGTCACCTGGATGTCACATGGATGACACCTGGATGACACCTGGATGTCACCCGGATGTCACCCGGATGACACCTGGATGTCACCTGGATGTCATCTTGATGTCACCCGGGTGTCACCTGGATGTCACCTGGATGACAACATGTCCTCTTCCTCCAGATGCAGCTAAAGAAGTTCAGCGGCTCAAGTTTGCTGTGGAGAGCAACAAAGACCAGCTGACCTCAGGTGAGAACCACTTCCTGTTCAGTACAGGTCTAAGGACAGATGTGAGGACAGGTCTGAGGACATGTCTCGTTCTGTGTCCTCTCAGTGTCGGAGGCTCTGAAGCAGCTCTCAGCTCTGGACTCCATCAGTCGGACGGTGGAGGCTTTGAAATGTTCAGTGGAACGGATCATAAAGAATGGTAAACACCGACCAGTCCAACATGTCCGAAGCTTGTCCTCTAACACGTCAACATGTCTGACATTAGTCCTCTAACATGCCCTGATTGTTCACCTCTGAAACACCGTCCAGGATACCCTGGCATGTCCTCCACTTTCAAAATGTCCCCATTTATTACAGAATTTCCAAAGCTCTCAGAACTAGTGGAAGACAGAAGTTTGATAACTGTGAAGCTGTCTGTCTCTGTCTGTCCATCTCAGACACCACAGTAGATGGCTGCTGTCCTCTGGGTTGGGACATGTTTCGTTCCAGCTGTTATTTCTTCAGCACAACGTCTTCGTCCTGGTACGAAGCCAGAGACTGGTGCAATGGACACGAGTCTCACCTGGTCATCATCATCACTGACGAGGAGTGGGTGAGACAGCCTGTCTCTCTGTCTGTCTCTGTCTCAGTCTGTCTCTTCAACTGTCTGTCTCTCTGTCCGTCTCTTTAACTGTCTCCATCTCTGTGGACCAGAACTTTGTGATCCAACGAGCCACGGGGACCTTCTTCTGGGTGGGGCTGACTGACGAGAGGACGGGGAAGTGGGAGTGGGTCAACCAGACGCCATACGTCATGAACCGGAGGTGAGACATCTGTCTCTGTCTCCACAGACCAGTGACTGGTCTATGCTGGTACCACGAGGACAACTCTGGTTTGAACCACAGAGACATTTTAGAGACATTTTTAGAGACAATGATTTGTTGTCACTCTGGGAAATTTTTGGACGGTGAGGACATTACCTGTTCATGTTCATGTTCAGTTCAGTTTTATTTAGAATCAAACATTTCGAGACACAACCTGGACTTGGGGACGAGATGAAATGAAAGCGTTCTCCAGAGAACATCAACGCTAACCTTGAGTTTGTCTCCAGGCGCTGGAAACCAGGACAACCAGACAGCTGGACGGGTCACGGTCTCGGTGCTGGAGACGAGGACTGCGCTCACATTCACAGTGATGGACGTCTCAACGACCTGCACTGCTCCACCAGGCTGCGCTTCATCTGCCAGAAACACAGCCAGCGCACCTGAACGCACCTGAACGCACCCGAACGCACCACGTCCTCAGATCATGGAGCTGTCTCCGGCTGTCCTCCTGGCACCGTGGTGATGTCCAGTTAAAGACAGGAGGCGCTCTACGTTGTAATTTCTTCCAAATAAAAACTTGAGACGTGACGTGTTCCTTCTTTAAATCGCTCCAGGTTAAATCACAGTTGAGTTATTTCATGTGTTCATTATCAGCTGCTATAGACAAAACACTAAACAGAATTTATTGAACATTTCTCTTCAAAGGTCAGAAAAGTTAGAAGACATTTGGTTCAAAACAGAAATGTTCTAAAGGATTCAGCCTGAACTTGTAGTCCTAGTGAAGATGTGAAGAACAGGGAACACTTATATGATACAGTTAGTAAACTAACAGGCAGCTAGCTTAATGGAGGAAATGTCAAGTTCTAATAAAAACATGAGGCTCTGGGGAAACAACATTAAGAAACTGACCGTCCACCTCCACCAGAGGGGGCGCCATTCACGTGAACAGGAAGAAACAAAATGGCTCCCAACTAAGACCTGGTCCACTTCTGACTGGTCCATCACAGTCAGTCCTGCCACATCACAGTACTTAGTAAATACTATAAAGTTCAGATACTCATAAATACTGTCCAGTTGTAGTAGTACTCCGTGAATCTATCAGACGACAGTCAGCTGGAACGCTCGGCTGAGGACCAGCTCTGTTGTGGCTCCGCCCATATGACACGCCTCCAGGATGCACACCAGCCTCTGGTTGGTCAGCTGAGCCGCCATGGCGATGAGGTCAGCTGATGGAGACAGGAAGGAAGACAAATGAACCTTCATCATCATCATTCTTCGTGGGAGGGGGGACTTTTATTGGGACCAGTTCCATTTCTGTTATGTTCCCGCTTTATGAGGACATTTCTACATTATAAGGACATTCTGAATTATGAGGACATTTGTATATTATGAGGACATTCTGAATTGTGAGGACATTTCTATATTATGAGGACATTCTGAATTGTGAGGACATTCTGAATTGTGAGGACATTTCTATATTATGAGGACATTCTGAATTATGAGGACATTTCTATATTATAAGGACATTCTGAATTATGAGGACATTTCTATATTATAAGGACATTCTAAACTATGAGGACATTTCTATATTATGAGGACTTACTGAATTATGAAGACATTTCTATATTATGAGGACGTTCTGAATTATGAGGACATTTCTATATTATAAGGACATTCTGAATTATGAGGACATTTCTATATTATAAGGACATTCTAAATTATGAGGACATTTCTATATTATGAGGACATTCTGAATTATGAGGACATTTCTATATTATGAGGACATTCCGAATTGTGAGGACATTTGCATATTATGAGGACATTCTGAATTGTGAGGACATTTCTATATTATGAGGACATTCTGAATTGTGAGGACATTCTGAATTGTGAGGACATTTCTATATTATGAGGACATTCTGAATTGTGAGGACATTCTGAATTATGAGGACATTTCTATATTATAAGGACATTCTGAATTATGAGGACATTTCTATATTATAAGGACATTCTAAACTATGAGGACATTTCTATATTATGAGGACTTTCTGAATTATGAAGACATTTCTATATTATGAGGACGTTCTGAATTATGAGGACATTTCTATATTATAAGGACATTCTGAATTATGAGGACATTTCTATATTATAAGGACATTCTAAATTATGAGGACATTTCTATATTATGAGGACATTCCGAATTGTGAGGACATTTGCATATTATGAGGACATTCTGAATTGTGAGGACATTTCTATATTATGAGGACATTCTGAATTGTGAGGACATTTCTATATTATGAGGACATTCTGAATTGTGAGGACATTCTGAATTATGAGGACATTTCTGGCTTCACTGTAGAGGAGCTGTTCCCCTGTCCATCTGTATACACAGTCTATAGTGCAGTATCAATCTCTTAAAAAAAGAGAAGTGCAATTTCTGTATAGTCCTAGGCCTCAGTGTTGTGTTATGTCCACAACTCTCAATAACAGGAATAGCGGTTTCTTTTATTGGAAAAATTACACTTAATGTCTTCAGTGTAATTTTTGCACTTCACAAAATTCATCTGGGTGGCCAGATTAGACCCTTTGGCGGGCCGCGTTTGGGCCGTGGGCCGTATGTTTGACACCTGTGATCTAAACCATCAACTGAGCAGAGCCAGACAACGAAGGTGTTGCTGTACACCTATGAGACGCAATTAGGAAAAGAAAATGTTTGGCAATGACGACAAGCTTCCCAAATCTGTTGTTCCTGGATCCATCATCCATTCATCATCTGTCCATCAGTCATCATCCATTATCCATCCATGATGTCAATCATCCATCACATATCTATACATCAATCATCATCCATCACATATCTATACATCAGTCCTGGGATAGACTGGAGACCTGTCCAGGGTGGACCCCGCCTCTCACCCAATCACAGCTGGGATAGACTCCAGCCCCCAAGTGACCCACCAGATATTATTGTTAGAATTGACAAAGCTGAAATGTTGCTGCATCTTATAAATTAATCTTTAAGCAGAGTTTAATGTAGATATGACACACAAGTGGGGACGTTTCAAACACACAGAGGTTATTAGTTTAGAATACATGATTTCCAGCTCAGTTTCTGATCCAGGGTCACACTCATATCTACCTTCACACACTCAGATTCATCCATTCTTTAATATCTACCTTCACATACTCAGATTCATCCATTCTTTAATATCTACCTTCACACACTCAGATTCATCCATTCTTTAATATCTACCTTCACACACTCAGATTCATCCATTCTTTAATATCTACCTTCACACACTCAGATTCATCCATTCTTTAATATCTACCTTCACACATTCAGATTCATCCATTCTTTAATATCTACCTTCACACACTCAGATTCATCCATTCTTTAATATCTACCTTCACACACTCAGATTCATCCATTCTTTAATATCTACCTTCACACACTCAGATTCATCCATTCTTTAATATCTACCTTCACATATTCAGATTCATCCATTCTTTAATATCTACCTTCACATACTCAGATTCATCCATTCTTTAATATCTACCTTCACACACTCAGATTCATCCATTCTTTAATATCTACCTTCACATACTCAGATTCATCCATTCTTTAATATCTACCTTCACATACTCAGATTCATCCATTCTTCATGAGGACATACTGTGCCTTTAGCTTTGTCCATATCTCAGTGCTCCAGTCTGCTGCTCTGCAGCCAAGTTGAATGTTTTGTCAAGTTTCAAGTCACTTTTACACTTTGAGATGTTTGACTATCTTCATGTTTTACAATAGTCAAAGATTTTCCATATGTGGGGATATATCTTTATCAAGGATCAGTTGTTTGCTTGTCTGAATATCTTTACATTTTTCACGTGACCTCTTTAATGTGTTGTACAAGGTAATAACATATTACTGTTAAAGGTGTGACCATGTCAACACAAAGTGCCTAACCCTAACCCTGACACTGACCTGAATGTATCAATAACACTTAAAAAGCTTTGTTTATAACCCATGCAGACATTATTTAAAGCCAACAACAGTCTGAAAGACACTCAGAGATCTGCATCACTGTTGGAAACAGCTAAATCAAAAAGGTTCATCAGTGAAAGCTGCACCCTCCACGTTCCATCGTTCAACCCATTGTTCATATGGACAATATCATAGATATGGATTAGAGATCATAGATGCTCCTTTCATTTACAGCTTTTACAGAGTTATATCAGAGCTGCAGATGCTTTAAATGTCAACAGTCACATGAGTGATGAAGCCTTGAACCAGAGAAGTTGTAGTTAGGTTACATTCCACCACAGATGCAGGGTGAGGCGCCTCAGGTACATGCTGTATACTGTCATTAGTATGTTTAAGCTCCATTCTTTAGATTTGCATATTGAGCCTGACACATTGTGTAAGTTCTTTTATGTCACAGCTGAAAACAGGTCACAGTCACAAGTGTCAAATTAAAATCTCTAAAATACATATCCAGGTGTTGGTGAATCTGAAACAAACATGCTGTGTTTTCAGGACCAAGTAGAAAAAGTAGCTGACGTTTGATCAAACTAATCATTGTTTGGAATAACTGAACACTCTGAAAGGGATCATTCTGTACCTGAATACTTTTACTATGGGCTGTACATCTTCTCTGCTAGTACTCATCTACGTAGACAGTACTGTTACATACCAGAAGCTCACATAGCCTGGAAAGATAGTTTAACAACTTATAAAAAAGCTCTCAGTAGTATTAGAACAGCATATTATTCATCATTAATAGAAGAAAACAAGAACAAGCCCAGATTTCTTTTCAGCTCTGTAGCCAGGCTGACAAAGAGCCACAGCTCTGTTGAGCCATCTATTCCTTTAGCCCTCAGTAGTAATGACTTCATCAGCTTCTTTACTAATTAAATTGTTGGCATTAGAGAAAACATTCAAGGCATCCTTCCTCCAGCTGTCAAACATGTAACATTAGAAACTTCTGGAAGACCTAATCAACATCTGGAATCCTTCTCTCCAGTAGATCTTCCTGAGCTCTCTTCAACAATTACAGCATCTAAACCAGGGGTGTCAAACTCATTTTAGTTCAGGGGCCACACACAGCCTCAATTTGATCTCAAGGGGGCCGGATCAGTTACACAATAGTATTAACCTATAAATAACGACAAATGTTTCCCTTTGTTTAAGTGCGAAGAAGTACATTATGAAAGTGTTTATACTTAATGAGCCGCTCTACTACGAAACATGTAATGAACAACTGGACATTTCTTAAAAAAAGAGAAGTGCAATTTCTGTATAGTCCTAGGCCTCAGTGTTGTGTTATGTCCACAACTCTCAATAATAGGAATAGCGGTTTCTTTTATTGGAAAAATTACACTTAATGACTTCAGTGAAATTTTTGCACTTCACAAAATTCATCTCGGTGGCCAGATTAGACCCTCTGGCGGGCCGCTTTTGGGCCGTGGGCCGTATGTTTGACACCTGTGATCTAAACCATCAACTGAGCAGAGCCAGACAACGAAGGTGTTGCTGTACACCTATGAGACGCAATTAGGAAAAGAAAATGTTTGGAAATGACGACAAGCTTCACAAATCTGTTGTTCCTGGATCCATCATCCATTCATCATCTGTCCATCAGTCATCATCCATCATCCATCCATGATGTCAATCATCCATCACATATCTATACATCAATCATCATCCATCACATATCTATACATCAGTCCTGGGATAGACTGGAGACCTGTCCAGGGTGGACCCCGCCTCTCACCCAATCACAGCTGGGATAGACTCCAGCCCCCAAGTGACCCACCAGATATTATTGTTAGAATTGACAAAGCTGAAGTGTTGCTGCATCTTATAAATTAATCTTTAAGCAGAGTTTAATGTAGATATGACACACAAGTGGGGACGTTTCAAACACACAGAGGTTATTAGTTTAGAATACATGATTTCCACCTCAGTTTCTGATCCAGGGTCACACTCATATCTACCTTCACACACTCAGATTCATCCATTCTTTAATATCTACCTTCACATACTCAGATTCATCCATTCTTTAATATCTACCTTCACATACTCAGATTCATCCATTCTTTAATATCTACCTTCACACATTCAGATTCATCCATTCTTTAATATCTACCTTCACACATTCAGATTCATGCATTCTTTAATATCTACCTTCACATACTCAGATTCATCCATTCTTTAATATCTACCTTCACACACTCAGATTCATCCATTCTTTAATATCTACCTTCACACACTCAGATTCATCCATTCTTTAATATCTACCTTCACACATTCAGATTCATCCATTCTTTAATATCTACCTTCACATATTCAGATTCATCCATTCTTTAATATCTACCTTCACACATTCAGATTCATCCATTCTTTAATATCTACCTTCACATATTCAGATTCATCCATTCTTTAATATCTACCTTCACATATTCAGATTCATCCATTCTTTAATATCTACCTTCACATACTCAGATTCATCCATTCTTTAATATCTACCTTCACATACTCAGATTCATCCATTCTTCATGAGGACATACTGTGCCTTTAGCTTTGTCCATATCTCAGTGCTCCAGTCTGCTGCTCTGCAGCCAAGTTGAATGTTTTGTCAAGTTTCAAGTCACTTTTACACTTTGAGATGTTTGACTATCTTCATGTTTTACAATAGTCAAAGATTTTCCATATGTGGGGATATATCTTTATCAAGGATCGGTTGTTTGCTTGTCTGAATATCTTTACATTTTTCACGTGACCTCTTTAATGTGTTGTACAAGGTAATAACATATTACTGTTAAAGGTGTGACCATGTCAACACAAAGTGCCTAACCCTAACCCTGACACTGACCTGAATGTATCAATAACACTTAAAAAGCTTTGTTTATAACCCATGCAGACATTATTTAAAGCCAACAACAGTCTGAAAGACACTCAGAGATCTGCATCACTGTTGGAAACAGCTAAATCAAAAAGGTTCATCAGTGAAAGCTGCACCCTCCACGTTCCATCGTTCAACCCATTGTTCATATGGACAATATCATAGATATGGATTAGAGATCATAGATGCTCCTTTCATTTACAGCTTTTACAGAGTTATATCAGAGCTGCAGATGCTTTAAATGTCAACAGTCACATGAGTGATGAAGCCTTGAACCAGAGAAGTTGTAGTTAGGTTACATTCCACCACAGATGCAGGGTGAGGCGCCTCAGGTACATGCTGTATACTGTCATTAGTATGTTTAAGCTCCATTCTTTAGATTTGCATATTGAGCCTGACACATTGTGTAAGTTCTTTTATGTCACAGCTGAAAACAGGTCACAGTCACAAGTGTCAAATTAAAATCTCTAAAATACATATCCAGGTGTTGGTGGATCTGAAACAAACATGCTGTGTTTTCAGGACCAAGTAAAAAAAGTAGCTGACGTTTGATCAAACTAATCATTGTTTGGAATAACTGAACACTCTGAAAGGGATCATTCTGTACCTGAATACTTTTACTATGGGCTGTACATCTTCTCTGCTAGTACTCATCTACGTAGACAGTACTGTTACACACCAGAAGCTCACATAGCCTGGAAAGATAGTTTAACAACTTCTAAAAAGCTCTCAGTAGTATTAGAACAGCATATTATTCATCATTAATAGAAGAAAACAAGAACAAGCCCAGATTTCTTTCCAGCTCTGTAGCCAGGCTGACAAAGAGCCACAGCTCTGTTGAGCCATCTATTCCTTTAGTCCTCAGTAGTAATGACTTCATCAGCTTCTTTACTAATTAAATTGTTGGCATTAGAGAAAACATTCAAGGCATCCTTCCTCCAGCTGTCAAACATGTAAGTACAGTGACATTAGAAACTTCTGGAAGACCTTATCAACATCTGGAATCCTTCTCTCCAGTAGATCTTCCTGAGCTCTCTTCAACAATTGTTGAATTATGAGGACATGAATTATGAGGACATTATGAATTATGAGGACATTTGTATATTATGAGGACATTATGAATTATGAGGACATTTGTATATTATGAGGACATTCTGAATTGTGAGGACATTTGTATATTATGAGGACATTCTGAATTATGAGGACATTCTGAATTGTGAGGACATTCCTATATTATGAGGACATTCTGAATTATGAGGACATTTCTATGTATAAGGACATTCTGAATTATGAGGACATTTCTATGTATAAGGACATTCTGAATTATTAGGACATTTGTACATTATGAGGACATTCTGAATTGTGAGGACATTCCTATATTATGAGGACATTCTGAATTATGAGGACATTTCTATGTATAAGGACATTCTGAATTATGAGGACATTTCTATGTATAAGGACATTCTGAATTATGAGGACATTCTAAATTATGAGGACATTCTGAATTATGAGGACATTCTGAATTGTGAGGACATTCCTATATTATGAGGACATTCTGAATTATGAGGACATTTCTATGTATAAGGACATTCTAAACTATGAGGACATTTCTATGTATAAGGACATTCTGAATTATGAGGACCACAAAGCTGTGGTTGTACTGACCTGGTGAGGGTGGAGGCGTGTGTGAGGAGAAGGCTCCGTGTGATAGGATGGAGGTCCAGGTGTTAGAGTGGGGGAGGAGGAGAGGAGAGGGGGAAGCAGAGGAGGAGTGGGGGAGGAAGACGACATTGACCGTCACACCGTCTGACAGAGCTAAAGGAAAGCAGAGTGTGTGTTAATGTGTGTGTGTGTGTTAATGTGTGTGTGTTCATGTGTGTGTACCTCTCAGTCTCAGTGTGTAGTAATCGTCCAGGGCCAACTCAAACTTCCCGGGTGTCATCTTTCCTCCCATCGCCACGGCGACCGCCTGCTCCTCCCTGTGGGCGTGGCTGTAGCGCATCGGTAAAGTCTCCATGGCAACAGGCGGGAAAGTGGGCAGGAGGGGGGCGGTGATGAAGGACGAGGCTTCATCATCATCATCATCATCGTCGCCGTCGTCAGCGTCCTCAACAAACTCCATGGAGGCGTTGAAAAGAATCACTGCAGACAGAGCTCTATTAAACTCCTCCCGGGGGCTGATGGGAGATGTAGTTGCAGATCTCACCTGTCCTGTTGTGGTGTTCTGGCTGCAGCGTGAGCCAAGGACGTCTGGAGGCAGAGGAGGCGTCTCGTTTAAAGGGACAACGTTTTATATTTTTATTTCCTTGTTTCAGCCTCAACACTGACCTTTTCTCGGAGGCTTCTGTCTGCAGCCGCTTCCTCTTCCTCGACTTCCTGACAGAGGAGGACGGCGAGAAGGAGGAGGACGGGGAGTGTCTGAGCGATGACGGGGTGGAGGGGAGAGGGGAGAGAGAGGGGGAGGAGGGAGATGGGCGAGGGGTTGAGTGAAAGGGGCAAGGGGGGGAGGAGGAAGAGGAAGGGGAGAGAGATGATGCTCGGTCCATCCAAAACAGAGGGCGGTCCTCCTGAAGGAGACGGGACTGGTCACATGACTGGTTCCTCTTCGAACACATAATCAACAGTATAATAAAGATGCAGACACCTCTCCTCTGCGGCTGTATGTAACCATGGTAACGGTTGCCTGTATACAGAAGGTGCGTCGCTCCCGGTAACAGAGGCTCTCCAGCTCCCTCTGAAGCTCCGCCCCTCGCAGGAAACCCGGCTCGCCTGTGGAATCAGCGCAAAGTAAAGAAAAATGAGCGGCGGGTGACGATGATGTCTCGTCTTCAAAGGTTTGTCTCCAATAAAGAGAAGAAACCCGACGCCTTTATTAGGCCCCGCCCCCCATGTTTCTGTTGCTAGGTTACACAGACAATGGTCATGATTGGTTCAGGCTCCGTTCCCATAGAAAGACGTTTAACAGCTGTAGCCTCAGCTAACATTAAAGCTCGTTAGCATGTTAGCTAAGATTAGCTTGCCAGCATACATGCTACATGCTAGCGCTACCCTTTCTGGATCAGGATATCATCAGCTCAACAAACAAGCTAACATGTGTTCCTGACGTGTATCTGGGTTTGTAGGCTAGCACTAACCTGTTGGCGCTACTTAGCTTAGCCACAGAGAAGCTCCTACTCAGTCTAGGTAGCCATCGTTACTGGAACATTTAGCATATTCAGTATGATGTTGTTTTCTTTCATGGTGGGTCATGTGTTGGTATTTCTAGTGACAGTGGCAGCGTTGGACTGGTCGCTCACAGACGAGTCCACTGGAGACATTTCTCAGGATTTACTTCCAGTTTGTCCCAACGCACACCGTTAACCATCGTCCTGTTAGCTACCAGGAAGTAACCGTGGTAGGAGCCCTCTGGTTGGTGGAGCAGTTAGCTTAGCTTCACTTAGACGTAATAACATAGGAGGACATTTCTGTCCTACTGTGTGCAGACCAATGAATCAGCCGCAGCATGACTAACCTCTCCTGTCCTTCATGTATGTTTCCAAGGAGACGGGAGGGGGCGGGAAGATGAAGAATCCTCCAATCAGAGCCCGGCTCAGCACCGCTCCGTCGTCCTGGTTCCTCAGCCAGCAGAGGAACTGTCGCACTGGCGGGAGCTTACGGTAGCTCATCTGTGAGTGGTGGCCCAGTCCTGTCAATCAACCAGAAACAGTCTGAGGACCAGGCGCCGTGGGCGTCGACCACATGCAGTCTCAGAGTTACCTGTGCAGTACACCTGTGTGTACGTGGTGTTGGTCAGGTAGAAGCAGGCGGGACGTTGCTCTGCAGATCTGATCAGCTTTAGTCGGGTACAAACCACCACAGACACTGGAGGGAGAAAATTAACTTCAGCATCACGACGGCAACACCAACAAACTCACGAGGACGTCAATGTGTCTCACGTGGGTGGAGCTTCAGGTGGGTCTCAGGTTGAGATGTGGAGAAGAGCTTCACCATGACTGGCTGGTCGCTCGCTCCGTCCTCCAAACGCAGCCAGCGGTACTGCAGAAGCCCCGCCCCTCTGCCCTCTGTAGACCAGACCACATGATCGTTTATGTAGATGAATCATGACTTCCTCCCGTTGGTCAAACTGACGCACGTTTCCAGGGGATACGGACGGCGCCATCTTGTGAGTTTGGATCGTCTAGACCAGGCATGGGCAAACTACGGCCCGTTGGGCTTTTTAATCTGGCCCGCCGAACCTGTCTTTATTATATTAAATAATATTATTAAACCTTATTTATTTGGCATTTTCCCTGCAATGCCTGCGTTTCCCCAGTAGATGGCACACCCCATGTGCACTGGTCTTTGCTGAGTGTATTTACTGAGTAAATGAAGAAAAGAAAGGTGGACAGTGAGTGCCGAGTGTTTAATAAGGAGTGGACAACAAAATATTTTTTCACTGAAGTCCGATCAACGGCTGTTTGTCTGATATGCCAAGAAACGGTCGCAGTATTCAAAGATACAATATCAGCCGTCACTTTGCTACGAAGCATGCTAACTACGCTAGCAAGCTGTCAACGCAAGAACGGGCGGCTACTGCTGAGAGGTTGACGGCTAATTTACAGACTCAGAGCTCAAAGCGTTGAAGAAGTGTATGGTTAGGTAGGCAGATGCCAAAGCTTGATAGTAGTTTTTTGTTGTGATTTTTTTTTTTTTTTTTACTGTTGTTAATAAATGCATTTCTTTTTCAAAAAGCCTTGCATATCCATGCTTTACTACCTATTAAAGGCCAAAACCTTTTATGCAATGGCCTTTACATGTCATTGATATTACTTCACACAAACACTACATCCATCTGCTCCTGGCACGGCCCCTCTGTTAAATTTTAGAACCCACTGTGGCCCACGAGTCAAAAAGTTTGCCCACCCCTGGTCTAGACTCTCTGGTGATTGGTTAGCGCTCTGCTCTACCTCCACCAGTAACTAATAAATGCTGGTTTTTACACTGCACTTATTTATTTATGTAATTCTTTTTTTTTTCTTTTTTTTAACACACATCAGCATTGTATTAACTACCTAAAATGTATATGACGTGAACAATGCAGGGGGCGGGGCTTATGACCTATACTGCAGCCTCCAGCCACCAGGTGGAGCTCTACCACCTATGGCTTCACTGCAGAGTCTAAGGTGTTACAGGTTTATTAGCAACATGTCCTGCCGTCTCCATGGAAACCCTCACCCTTGCTCCTGATTCGCTCCGGTCGTCCTGAAAACGTCAGCAGGCCGATGACGTCGCACACGGCGTCGCGAGGACCGTCCACGAGCTCCTTACTGACAAACAGAGTTAGAGTGTGTGTGTGTGTGTGTGTGTGTGTGTTGCTATCTGTGTGAGGACAAACATTTCTACCTGCTGTGGAACCTGTAGGTGGGAGCAGGTGGGACATACTCAGGTGAGACAGAGGATTCTGGGAGAACAGACATCCGTGCAGCTGGATTTCTGCTGTTCACACTGATCTCTGGACACAGCAACAGAAGCAGAGTGATACCTCTGCTGTCACACACCTATCTTTGGTGTACAAACAAACAGGTGTTACAGGTGAGACGGAGAAACCCGCCCCATGTCTAGCATTAGAAGAAGCGTTAGCTAAAGCTGAAAGTAGTAAAGGATCAAACCAGAAGCATAAATAATTTAGAGCAGCTAGAGTAGTAATAGTAACTGTAACCACAAACGTTTTAGGTTAAGAACCCAAGAAACTGAAATATAATAAACTTTAAAACGGTTCCATCTCTAAAGACTCTGATCAGCGCGATCGTACCTACGTCATGTGTCCCGGCCTGGTAACGCCGTTTGACTCGATAGCGTCTTAGGCTGATGACGTCCCCAGGTTTGAGACAACGGTACCAGCTGAGACATACGCTGTTCCACAACACCACGCACACACTTCCTGTCCGGTCGCACACCTCCAGCACTGCCTGGACAGGAAGGAAGAGACAGGAAGTCAGTGAAGTCTGGGGTTCCTCAGGGGCCAGTCTTAGGTCCTCGTCATTTACACCCACCTGTTTGAAGCACAAACTAAAATACGCTGCTTCAGTGTCCACCAAATGTGCAAGTTGAATTCATCAGAGTCAACCCTGAAGGACATTTCTCACATTTTTGAGAGCAGAGAAACCTGACGGATGACCAATAACTTTAAGATGGCAGAGACTGGAGCTCCGTTCATGTGTTCAACCAATACGTTTAGACTGAGGGGTCCTCTCGTGAAGCAGGAGATAAACCACCGAGGACAGATCGTTCTCAAGTGCCGCCTCATATTTTACAGCTTGTCTGTCCACGAAACGCCTGAAATCTGACATAGATCTAAACATTAACACAGCGCCTGCAACCGCCATCTAAAAGGTAAAAGGTTCCAGGTTATCAAGTCATGACTTGACTGCGTTGTGTGTCATCTGCATAAAAAGAAATATTAATACTAGAGGCCGCTAGTAGACGCATCATCTTCACAGTGGTCTGGTTTCACCACCACCTGCGGGAACGCTACAGTGCTTCTTCTAATCATAAACCGGATCCTTTCACTATCTGGTCTTCATCGTGGGAGGTAGTGATGGCCAATCAAAGCCTCGACACGTGATTCAATAAAAGGTTCTTCACTGGAAGCTTCAGTGACACAGTGCTCTAGTAGGACATCTAGTGGACAATACAATGTAGTACAATGGAGACGTGTCTTACTGGTTCGTTCTTGTATGGGACTTGATTTGCCATGCACATTCCTGTTTGACTACATTACATGGACATGTGGTTTAAAGCTAATAATAAATAAATTATATACATATAAAAATAAAATACATAAAAAGCAATGAATGGGAATCGAACCCTTGCTTCACTAACGTAAGACCGTTGTTTTCTCAACGTACCACTAACCCTCTTTGTATTGCTCTGCTGTCATTGGACCGTATTGATTTACGTCACTAATACACTCTATGAACCTTCACTAATTTACACTAATGTTTATGTTTCAGCTCTTACATCAACTATTTTCATTTGCTCTTGGTATCATGGTTTAGTAGTGTTAGAGATACTGAATACAACTCTGTCAAACCAAATCTCTCTCAGTCATTATTTGCTTCTAAGACTCATCTCATCTCTCCTGAAGAGCCGAGACAACCAAACCAGTGACAGGGTTTCTGGATGAAGCAGTGAAACACGTGATTCGTCTGAACCAAAACTATACATGAGAGTCTGAGTGAGAGTTCTAGACTACTGTGTGGTTTCAAGTGGATAAAATAATATATAACTAACGTCGGTTAGAACGTTCTACTCAACCGTCAATCCAGTACGTTATTTATGTATGCGAGCGATTAGTAGGCTACAATTGGGACGTACTGGGCAGCCATCTTGCCTATCCTTTGACCCCGGATGTTTACATGTGACGCCGACACATATGACGCGAAATTTTAAAGCCACCTCGGAGAAGTATTTTTGAAACAACCAACATTTTAAACTCAACATTTATCCTAATATACTTACATTTATAAACTTGGGTTGTCGTAGCTGTAGCTGTCACAACGGTCTCATCTTCTTCTACGCTTAGCGGGCTCCCGCTGAATTGTGGGATAGCGTAGTGAGCTACCGTTGTACACTGTGGAGGTAGTAGGCCATCCGGGGATTTTTCACCTACTAGTCGATGTCTACTAAGAATTCGGACGTACTACTACTGTGACGTACTGCGTCTCGCCTACTGAACAGTACGTTAGTATGGGTATTCGGATGCACCCATTGTCTATCTACCAGTCTAGTGTTATCTATTGATCTATTTCTCTCTGTATCTACAATGATTCTCCACAAAATATGCAATCTGATACAACACTACTAACTCTCAAAGCAACTAACACCAACAACAGCAACAAACCAACCTACTCTGCAGAGAAACACCACTAAATAGGGATAGGCTATCTGGGATATCCCTGAACACACCTGATCCCACCAGGGGTGTCAGAGGACCGTCACTGCTGGGACGTTCCAGAGAGTTAACGTGAGCTCTCTCCTCACTGACCTTATATGGACACTCACAGTTGCGGTCTGTTCTCCCATAATACATCAGGTGCGACTTGTTGATGATGCGTACGATCAGCTGATGCTGGACGACGCCTGTGGCAACGCCCCGGCGTCCAGACAGGAAGGAGTCCCGCAGCTCAGACACGGTCACGGCCGGACGACGTCCTGTCGACACGCGCTTATTTTAAAAGTCAATATTCATCCATGTGTCAGATGTGAACAGTGAAAGTCTACCTTCCTCCTCGTCCTCGTCCTCGTCCTCCACCTCCTCGTCCTCGTCCTCCACTCCTGCTTCAGTGGGTGGAGCCTCCCTCCACAGCTCCCCGCTGTAGTCCACGTTGTTCCACAGAGGAAGGAAGACGCTCCTGTTGGCTCTCAGAGGAACCAGACGACCTGACGAAGGAAACACCTTCCTCTCGTCATCACAACCAAAAGCTACAAATGTGAAGACGAGGACGTCCTCTCACCTGCGGGGGACGGCGATCCGAACCACGGCAAAGAGTCCACATCCACATCAGACGTCCACACGTGAACGTCCTCCACAATCTCCATGCCCACCAGCCGGTAGCTGCAGAAGCAGACGTTCAGTCTCACCTGTCTTAGATCAAATGTCCTCGCCCACCTGTCTTAGATCAAATGTCCTCACCCACCTGTCCTCGCCCACCTGTCTTAGATCAAATGTCCTCGCCCACCTGTCCTCACTCACCTGTCCTCGCCCACCTGTCTTAGATCAAATGTCCTCGCCCACCTGTCCTCACTCACCTGTCCTCGCCCACCTGTCTTAGATCAAATGTCCTCGCCCACCTGTCTTCACTCACCTGTCCTCACTCATGTGTCCTTGCCCACCTGTCCTCGTCCGCCTGTCTTAAATCAAATGTCCCTGCCCATCTGTCTTCTCACCCCTGTCCTAACCCACCTGTCCTCGGTCACCTGTCTTAGCTCAAATGTCCTCGCCCACCTGTCCTCACTCACCTGTCCTCGTCACCTGTCTTCTCACACCTGTCCTAACCCATCTGTCCTCGCTCACCTGTCCTCGCTCACCTGTCTTAGCTCAAATGTCCTCGCCCACCTGTCCTCGCTCACCTGTCCTCACTCATCTGTCCTTGCCCACCTGTCTTAGATCAAATGTCCTCGCCCACCTGTCTTAGATCAAATGTCCTCGCCCACCTGTCCTCACTCACCTGTCCTCGGTCACCTGTCTTAGCTCAAATGTCCTCGCCCACCTGTCTTAGCTCAAATGTCCTCGCCCACCTGTCCTCACTCACCTGTCCTCGGTAACCTGTCTTCACACACCTGTCCTAACCCATCGGTCCTCGCTCACCTGTCCTCACTCATCTGTCCTTGCCCACCTGTCCTCGTCCACCTGTCTTAAATCAATGTCCCTGCCCACCTGTCTTCTCACACCTGTCTTAGATCAAATGTCCTCGCCCACCTGTCCTCGCCCACCTGTCTTAGATCAAATGTCCTCGCCCACCTGTCCTCACTCACCTGTCCTCGGTCACCTGTCTTCACTCACCTGTCCTTGCCCACCTGTCCTCGTCCGCCTGTCTTAAATCAATTGTCCCTGCCCATGTGTCTTCACACACCTGTCCTAACCCAGCGGTCCTCGCTCACCTGTCCTAACCCAGCGGTCCTCGCTCACCTGTCCTCACTCATCTGTCCTCGCTCACCTGTCCTCACTCATCTGTCCTTGCCCACCTGTCCTCGTCCACCTGTCTTAAATCAAATGTCCCTGCCCATCTGTCTTCACACACCTGTCCTAACCCAGCGGTCCTCGCTCACCTGTCCTCACTCATCTGTCCTTGCCCACCTGTCCTCTTCCATCTGTCTTAAATCAAATGTCCCTGCCCACCTATCTTCACAAACCTGTCCTAACCCGTCTGTCCTCGGTCACCTGTCTTCTCACACCTGTCCTAACCCACCTGTCCTCGCTCACCTGTCCTCGCTGACCTGTCCTCACTCATCTGTCCTCGCTGACCTGTCCTCACTCATCTGTCCCTGCCCACCTGTCTTCTCACACCTGTCCTAACCCGTCTGTCCTCGGTCACCTGTCTTCTCACACCTGTCCTAACCCACCTGTCCTCGCTCACCTGTGTCTCTGTCCCGAGGCTGTCATCGCGGGGCTGAAGGCGGTGTTACGTACCGCCGCCCCGGGTCGGAGGATGCTCCTGTCCACCAGCCGGTTCAGACCAGGATCCAGAGTCACCTGAAGTCTGCAGTCTCCATCGGTCAGCGTAATGTCGTACAGGTCGTCTCCTGGAGACATCACATGGACAGAGTCAAGGGACATGTTCTGTCTCATTGTCCCGTTTCGTCTCGTTTTGTCTCCTGTCCTATCTTAATGTTGTCCCGTCTGCGGTGTCTCACCGTTGAGGACGGCCTGGGGGAAGTAGACGGGGGACCCCTGGTCTCTGCTGTAACGCTGCAAGTCCAACACATACAGGACGTCCCTGCAGGTGACGGGAGAGGACACCTGCAGGACAGAAGACCGATGAAGGAAGACAAACAAAGAGACAGAGACATAGATAGAGACTGCGGGACTGATCAAACCTTGTTCGGACCGGGTCTGGACCGGGTCAGGGTTCTGTGGAGGACGCAGTCAGCAGCCGCCATCTTGGACAGGGAGAGCCCAAACAATAACAGCGCGGTGCATTGTGGGAGAATGAATTCAATATTTACTTTCATTCATGTTTATATGTGTAAAGATAATCCTACAGTACAACTATATATATATGTATATTTATATATATATATATATATGTGTGTGTGTGTGTGTGTGTGTGTGTGTATATTTATATATATATATATATATATATAAATATATATATAATACTACAGTACAACTATTTATATATATGTATATATTATTTAATTTTTCTCGGTTTACATTTACACTTATATTGTTTACCTTGTGTGTTATGTGCGATTACTTTTGTTTTACTGTAGTACTTATATAGTACTACTGGCTGCAGGTACTAAAATACTTTCACTGTGTATTTATACTACGTATAACTGTGTAACGTCTTATCTTATAGATATAGAACCGTATACTACACAAGCTCTGACATTAGGAACTGTATTAGAATAATCAGCTCTGTGTGATGGTGGACGTGGTTCATGATGGACTGAGGTTTGTCCAGAGTCTGTCTCTGTCCCACCACGGAGACGGCCCTCCTTATCAGTCAGGTCCCGTCTTGTCCTGTCTCACTTTCTCCTGTTGCGTTCTGTCGTCTTGTCTCATTCTGTCCTCTCTGATTTTGACTCATCCTGTCTTTTCTGGTTTGGTCCTGTCTCATCTGTCCTGTCTTGTCTCAGTTTGTCCTCTGTTTTTGTCTCATTCTCTTCTCTGGTTTTGTCCCATCTTGTCTTGTCTCCCTTTGTACTATCTGATTTTGTCTTATTCTGTCCTCTCTGATTTTGTCCCGTCTTGTCTCATTCTGTCCTCTCTGATTTTGTCCTGTCTTGTCTCATTCTGTCCTCTCTGATTTTGTCTCATTCTGTCTTATCTGGTTTTGTCCTCTCTGATTTTGTCTTGTCTTGTCTCCCTTTGTACTATCTGATTTTGTCTTATTCTGTCTTATCTGGTTTTGTCCTCTCTGATTTTGTCTTGTCTTGTCTCCCTTTGTACTATCTGATTTTGTCTCATCCTGTCCTCTCTGATTTTGTCTCATCCTGTCTCATTTGGTTCTGTCCGCTCTGATTTTGTCTTATTCTGTCCTCTCTGATTTTGTCCCGTCTTGTCTCATTCTGTCCTCTCTGATTTTGTCTCGTCTTGTCTCATTCTGTCCTCTCTGATTTTGTCCTGTCTTGTCTCATTCTGTCCTCTCTGATTTTGTCTCATTCTGTCTTATCTGGTTTTGTCCTCTCTGATTTTGTCTTGTCTTGTCTCCCTTTGTACTATCTGATTTTGTCTCATCCTGTCCTCTCTGATTTTGTCTCATCCTGTCTCATTTGGTTCTGTCCGCTCTGATTTTGTCTCGTCTTGTCTCATTCTGTCCTCTCTGATTTTGTCCTGTCTTGTCTCATTCTGTCCTCTCTGATTTTGTCTCATTCTGTCTTATCTGGTTTTGTCCTCTCTGATTTTGTCTTGTCTTGTCTCCCTTTGTACTATCTGATTTTGTCTTATTCTGTCCTCTCTGATTTTGTCCCGTCTTGTCTTATTCTGTCCTCTCTGATTTTGTCCCGTCTTGTCTTATTCTGTCCTCTCTGATTTTGTCCCGTCTTGTCTCATTCTGTCCTCTCTGGTTTTGTCTTATTTTGTCCAGAGGGACACTGGTCTTTCTGCAGAGTACCGTGCCGTGTGTGCTGTTCAGGGTGAAGTGGTAGGGTGTCCTCTGCTTCCTGTTAAAGGGACATTTGACACATTGAGGCTTTCAGACTGCTGCCTTTATTAGAGGACAGAGAGACAGAGACAGAGACAGAGGTATGAAGAGTTTGTCCTCGGCCGTCCCTACGCTCTACGGGTGAAGTGCTGCGAGTCTCTGAACTCCAGGTAGAGGTTGAAGAGCAGGTGCAGAGACTGGACCCTGCTGCTGTAGACGGGGACGTCCAGCAGGCTGCAGACCACGTCCACGTACTGGGACAGGCTGCAGCGGAGGCGGGCAGGGGGCAGCTGGAGACGTCCCAGCAGCTCCTCCAGCTCCAACGGCCACTCCTGCATCAGGACATCGATGTCGGGCATGGGACGGCTGTACTGGACGCTGGCGGGAGGTTTGGAGCGGTGCAGAGCGCTGATGCTGTCCACCCAGCTGTCCACGGCCCGGGGGTTGGACTGAGGACAGGCCACGCTAGTCACCTTCTTCAGCTGGAGGACAGAGGGACAGGACAGAGGGACAGGACAGAGGATGGACAGAGGACAGACAGAGGATGGACAGAGGGACAGGACAGAGGATGGACAGAGGGACAGGACAGAGGGACAGGACAGAGGACGGACAGAGGGACAGGACAGAGGACAGGACAGAGGGACAGGTCGGGACAGGACAGAGGATGGACAGAGGGACAAGACAGACGGACAGAACAGAGGGAATATCAGGTGTGTGTGTATCTCAGGTGTGTATATACCAGGTGTGTGTATACCAGGTGTGTATATACCAGGTGTGTGTATACCAGGTGTGTGTGTGTATCTCAGGTGTGTATATACCAGGTGTGTGTATACCAGGTGTGTGTATACCAGGTGTGTGTGTATCTCAGGTGTGTGTGTATACCAGGTGTGTGTGTATATCTCAGGTGTGTGTGTATACCAGGTGTGTGTGTATACCAGGTGTGTGTGTATCTCAGGTGTATCTCAGGTGTGTGTGTATACCAGGTGTGTGTGTATACCAGGTGTGTGTATATCTCAGGTGTGTGTATATCTCAGGTGTGTGTGTATACCAGGTGTGTGTATACCAGGTGTGTGTGTATACCAGGTGTGTGTATATCTCAGGTGTGTGTATATCTCAGGTGTGTGTGTATCTCAGGTGTGTGTGTATACCAGGTGTGTGTATATCTCAGGTGTGTGTGTATACCAGGTGTGTGTATCTCAGGTGTGTGTGTATACCAGGTGTGTGTATACCAGGTGTGTGTATACCAGGTGTGTGTGTATACCAGGTGTGTGTGTATACCAGGTGTGTGTATATCTCAGGTGTGTGTGTATACCAGGTGTGTGTATATCTCAGGTGTGTGTATATCTCAGGTGTGTGTATATCTCAGGTGTGTGTGTATCTCAGGTGTGTGTATATCTCAGGTGTGTGTATATCTCAGGTGTGTGTGTATACCAGGTGTGTGTATCTCAGGTGTGTGTGTATACCAGGTGTGTGTATATCTCAGGTGTGTGTATATCTCAGGTGTGTGTGTATCTCAGGTGTGTGTGTATCTCAGGTGTGTGTGTATACCAGGTGTGTGTGTATCTCAGGTGTGTGTGTATCTCAGGTGTGTGTGTATACCAGGTGTGTGTGTATACCAGGTGTGTGTATACCAGGTGTGTGTATATCTCAGGTGTGTGTGTATCTCAGGTGTGTGTGTATACCAGGTGTGTGTGTATCTCAGGTGTGTGTACCTCGGTAGCTCCATGCTGCTTCGTCTCCTCTGACAGCCACAGAGACAGCACTGTGGGGTCCGACTGTTTGACGCTGGGCTCGTCCAGAACCAACAGTCCCAGAGAGTCTGATTTACCGTCCGGCCTCGGCACCTGAACGCCACGTGCAGAGAGGTCACTGTGAGGTCAGAGGTCGTACAGATCCAGGTGTATTGTCTGACTGACTGTACCTTCAGGAAGGCGTCAATGTCCCCCACGGCTGGGATGAAGTCTGGGATGAACGGCTTCAGGCTGTGATCCAGCTCTATGGACTGAGGACTGTAGCTGAAAGGGGACAGAGGGGACAGGAGGAGACAGAGGGGACGGGGGACAGGAGGAGACAGGGGGGATGGGGGGACAGGAGGAGACAGAGGGGACGGGGGTACAGGAGGAGACAGGAGGAGACAGGGGGGATGGGGGGACAGGAGGAGACAGGGGGACGGGGGGACAGGAGGAGACAGGGGGGATGGGGGGACAGGAGGAGACAGAGGGGACGGGGGGACAGGAGGAGACAGAGGGGACGGGGGACAGGAGGAGACAGAGGGGGATGGGGGGACAGGAGGAGACAGGGGGACGGGGGGACAGGAGGAGACAGGGGGGATGGGGGGACAGGAGGAGACAGGGGACAGGAGGAAACAGAGGGGACGGGGGACGGGAGGAGACAGGAGGAGACAGAGGGGACGGGGGACAGGAGGAGACAGGGGGGATGGGGGTACAGGAGGAGACAGGAGGACAGGAGGAGACAGGAGGAGACAGAGGGGACGGGGGACAGGAGGAGACAGAGGGGACGGGGGGACAGGAGGAGACAGGAGGAGACAGAGGGGACGGGGGTACAGGAGGAGACAGGAGGACAGGAGGAGACAGAGGGGACGGGGGTACAGGAGGAGACAGGAGGACAGGAGGAGACAGGAGGAGACAGAGGGGACGGGGGGACAGGAGGAGACAGGGGACAGGAGGAAACAGAGGGGACGGGGGGACAGGAGGAGACAGGGGACAGGAGGAAACAGAGGGGACGGGGGGACAGGAGGAGACAGGGGACAGGAGAAGACAGGGGGGACGGGGGGACAGGAGGAGACAGAGGGGACGGAGGGACAGGAGGAGACAGGGGGGACGGAGGGACAGGAGGAGACAGGGGGACAGGAGGAGACAGAGGGGACGGAGGGACAGGAGGAGACAGGGGGACAGGAGGAGACAGAGGGGACGGAGGGACAGGAGGAGACAGGGGACAGGAGGAGACAGAGGGGACGGGGGACAGGAGGAGACAGGGGGGATGGGGGGACAGGAGGAGACAGAGGGGACGGGGGTACAGGAGGAGACAGGAGGAGACAGGGGGGATGGGGGGACAGGAGGAGACAGGGGGACGGGGGGACAGGAGGAGACAGGGGGGATGGGGGGACAGGAGGAGACAGGGGGGACGGGGGGACAGGAGGAGACAGGGGACAGGAGGAAACAGAGGGGACGGGGGGACAGGAGGAGACATAGGGGACCCGGGACAGGAGGAGACAGAGGGGGATGGGGGGACAGGAGGAGACAGGGGGACGGGGGGACAGGAGGAGACAGGGGGGATGGGGGGACAGGAGGAGACAGGGGACAGGAGGAAACAGAGGGGACGGGGGACGGGAGGAGACAGGAGGAGACAGAGGGGACGGGGGACAGGAGGAGACAGGGGGGATGGGGGTACAGGAGGAGACAGGAGGACAGGAGGAGACAGGAGGAGACAGAGGGGACGGGGGACAGGAGGAGACAGAGGGGACGGGGGGACAGGAGGAGACAGGAGGAGACAGAGGGGACGGGGGTACAGGAGGAGACAGGAGGACAGGAGGAGACAGGAGGAGACAGAGGGGACGGGGGGACAGGAGGAGACAGGGGACAGGAGGAAACAGAGGGGACGGGGGGACAGGAGGAGACAGGGGACAGGAGGAAACAGAGGGGACGGGGGGACAGGAGGAGACAGGGGACAGGAGAAGACAGGGGGGACGGGGGGACAGGAGGAGACAGAGGGGACGGAGGGACAGGAGGAGACAGGGGGGACGGAGGGACAGGAGGAGACAGGGGGACAGGAGGAGACAGAGGGGACGGAGGGACAGGAGGAGACAGGGGGACAGGAGGAGACAGAGGGGACGGAGGGACAGGAGGAGACAGGGGACAGGAGGAGACAGGAGGCGACAGAGGGGATGGGGGGACAGGAGGAGACAGGGGGGATGGGGGGACAGGAGGAGACAGGAGGCGACAGAGGGGACGGGGGGAGACAGGAGGAGACAGAGGACAGGAGGAGACAGGAGGAGACAGGGGACAGGATGAGACAGGGGGGACGGGGGACAGGAGGAGACAGGAGGAGACAGGGGACAGGATGAGACAGGGGGGACGGGGGACAGGAGGAGACAGGAGGACAGGAGGAGACAGAGGAGACGGGGGACAGGAGGAGACAGAGGACAGGAGGAGACAGAGGGGACGGGGGACAGGAGGAGACAGGAGGAGACAGAGGGGACGGGGGACAGGAGGAGACAGGAGGAGACAGAGGGGACGGGGGGACAGGAGGAGACAGAGCGGACAGGGGGACAGGAGGAGACAGGAGGCGACAGAGGGGACGGGGGGACAGGAGGAGACAGAGGACAGGAGGAGACAGGAGGAGACAGGAGGCGACAGAGGGGACGGGGGGACAGGAGGAGACAGGAGGACAGGAGGAGACAGAGGGGACGGGGGACAGGAGGAGAGAGAGGGGACGGGGGACAGGAGGAGACAGAGGGGACGGGGGGACAGGAGGAGACAGGAGGACAGGAGGAGACAGAGGGGACGGGGGACAGGAGGAGACAGAGGACAGGAGGAGACAGAGGGGACGGGGGACAGGAGGAGACAGGGGGACGGGGGGACAGGAGGAGACAGGAGGAGACAGAGGGGACGGGGGACAGGAGGAGACAGGAGGAGACAGAGGGGACGGGGGGACAGGAGGAGACAGGGGACAGGAGGAGACAGAGCGGACAGGGGGACAGGAGGAGACAGAGGGGACGGGGGACAGGAGGAGACAGGAGGCGACAGAGGGGACGGGGGGACAGGAGGAGACAGAGGACAGGAGGAGACAGGAGGAGACAGGAGGAGACAGAGGACAGGAGGAGACAGGAGGACAGGAGGAGACAGGAGGAGACAGAGGGGACGGGGGACAGGAGGAGACAGGAGGCGACAGAGGGGACGGGGGGACAGGAGGAGACAGAGGACAGGAGGAGACAGGAGGAGACAGGAGGAGACAGAGGACAGGAGGAGACAGGAGGACAGGAGGAGACAGGAGGAGACAGAGGGGACGGGGGACAGGAGGAGACAGGAGGCGACAGAGGGGACGGGGGGACAGGAGGACAGGAGGAGACAGGAGGAGACAGGGGGACGGGGGACAGGAGGAGACAGGGGGACGGGGGACAGGAGGAGACAGGAGGAGACAGAGGGGACGGGGGGACAGGAGGAGACAGGGGACAGGAGGAGACAGAGCGGACAGGGGGACAGGAGGAGACAGGGGGAGACAGAGGGGACGGGGGACAGGAGGAGACAGGGGACAGGAGGAGACAGGGGACAGTGTTTCAGTATCCTCTCTGTGACGATCACCTTATTTCTGCTTCACTTCCATCTGCTCTACGTCCTCAGGTCTGTCCTCAGGTAGCCGTCTTTCCTCCTGTCCTCAGACCCTTAGCGGAGGCGTGGCTAATGCTAGCAATTCAATACAAAAGTCCCATTGGGAAACATAGTGTTTTAAGGCGGCTTCTCACCGTGTGATGTACTGGAACAGCTCCCTGACCTCGGTGCTGACCGGTAGGTTGGCGTAGTCGGCGGGGTCGTACGCTCCCTCCAGGACCTCTGCCGGGTCTTCGTCGTCGTCTGTATCGTCTTCCTCAGAGTCCTCCTCCTCCTCCTCCTCCTCCTCCTCCTCTTCGTCTTCCTCCTCATTGGGACTGACCCCATCCTGTCCCCCCGCCATCACCACCGCCGGCTCCTTGGCTCTCTGAGGCACGCGGCTGTCCTCCAACTCGTCGCTGCTGCTGCTGCTGCTGTTGGCCGACATCCGGCCGCGGACTCTCCTGCTCCTCCTGGACTCGGACTGACGGGACAGAGATCAAGTGATCACCTGGGGTCATCAGGTGACACCCACCTGGCCGCTCAGCCAGTCCAGAACGAGCACCAATCAGTTCACGTTTAAACAGATTAGGACGTAAATAATCTAGGACACGGCCGTGGCTCGTGCCAGGTGAGGTGGGGGACAGGTGGGGGACAGGTGGGGGACAGGTGGGGGACAGGTGGGAGTTACCTGACGCTGGTTGCGGGGGGTCTGGCTGGAGACGCTCGCTATCTCCTCGGCGTCGGCCACCTCCAGGCTCTCGTCGTACGGCTGGTTCCTCAGCAGCAGGGCGGCTTTCCCCCGCTCGGCCCGCTCCATAGGACACCGGACATGTATCTGACCCGGTCCCCACCGAACCAGCCCCTTTAAACCAACTTCCGGTCAACGTGACCCGTGCAATGTCCGGCTAAAGCGAATTTACTGGAAAAACACGATGCTAAGCTAACATTAGCCACATGGTAAAACCCCGCCACCGACAAACGGACACACGCGGGAGAGTTTAAACGGTTTATTCCGTAAACACGCGCTGTTTATATCTAAACAGAGTCGAATAAACGGCTTTAACGGCAGCTGTTCACCTGCTTTGTCTGAGTCCGGAGAGCCGCTAACAGGAGGACAACCATGGAAACGCACCGTATCCTGGCAACGGGCCGCGCGGGGCACCATGGGTAGTCTCATTCCACCGAGCCCGGAAGCTGCTGTTTCTGTCTTAGAAGACGCTGAGCATTTAAAAAGACATATGTGTTTGTTAACGTGCTCGCATTTAAGCCGAATTCATTGTCAACGGCTCCTACGTTCAGTGGAACCGAGAAAGAGCGAGTACTGCCCATGAGTGACCGCCACACTGAATAAAAAATCTAAAATGAAATAATTCTCAAGCTACTTCTGCCAGAAAGCTTCCTGTGCGACAAACACGACAGCGCCCTGAAGCGGGAATCTCCCCGTTATTATATTCTTATATCGGGTTCAAGTCAGCATGTTGTCATTTACAAACAGGGCACAAAGAATAAAACCTAAAACCTAAAACAAACATTTTATGGTCAATGTTGTTCTCTGCTGCATTTCTGAAATATAGGCTACAGTATGACCTCCTGAATAATATGAGCTGTTGTTGTGTTGATGTGCAGCTTCCTCCAGACTACAGGACTAAATAAGGAACATTTGCTCATCTCTTCTTCTGGTCGCCACAGCGTCCCGTACCTGGCTGCCTGTTAAAGCCGTTAACTATCACCTTTAGTTTTTCATCCTAAAAACTAAAGGTGATAGGGCTTTTTCTGTTGCTGCCCCTAGACTCTGGAATAATGTCCCTATAGAAATTAAGTCCTGTCCCACCATCACTAGTTTTAAATCAAATTTAAAGACCCATCTATTTTCTTTGGCCTATAATGTCCATTAATTTCTCTCCTTGTTTGTTTATTTATCTTATTTCTATTTCTTTTCAGTATTATATTAACTGGCATCTTTAACTTTACTGTACATCTTTCTCTAGTAGTAGTAGTTTCAGTAACCATATGTTCTTTTATCTACAATCATAATCTGTTTATTATTATTATTATTATTATTTTCATTGATTTTATGTTTTATATATTTTATTTTTGTCATTTATATTTTTGTTTTTATTACTGTATATATTTTATTTCTGTGAGCACCTTGGGTCAGTTACATTGCGTTTAAGTGTGCTATATAAATAAACGTGACTTGACTTGACTTGTCTTTGTCCCTTTATTTGGACCTAAAGAGTTTAACCTGCTTCATCTCGTCTTCCTCTCTGCTACCAAACCTCTCCAAGCCGCTGAGACTCGATCGTTGTCATATTGTACTCAGCTGCTGTCAGACGGCGCCGCTTGCTCTGCCCTCAGTGTTTCAGACACAAAAAGACAAGTGACATCTCTTTATTACTGTTATACAACGTGTGTCACAGTTCAATACAACAAGAGCAGTGTGTTGACCAAGTGTTTGGCTTCAGAGCCATAACATTATGACCACAGCTTATCTTGGTTATCATGGTGGATATATCAGGTAAATGGTCCGAGGGTGGAGCCACGTTATTGATGCCCCGCCCATCCTCCTTCTAGACTCCCTGGTGATTGGTTAATACTACGCTCTGCTCTACCTCCACCAGTTACAAAGAAATGTTGGATTATACACTGGACTTATTTTTTCCAACGTGATTGCTTATGTTGCTTATATCCTGTTTAACTATCTAAAAATATATATTTGAAGTGTACTTTAGTGTTAAGGCCCAAGCCCTTGGGCCGACAGGTCTGATGGATCATCTCGGACTAATGACACACGGACGAGAACAATCACACAAGCACGGGAAAAAGACAAAGACAGAGAATTCAGCAAAACATGGAAAATAACACACTAACCACACAAACGATCGAAGCCAAAGGCACATAAGTGACCCTGGTTACAGTGTCTGCGCTCCAACTGAGAGGAGGTATGAATGTGACAGGTCAGTCTTTCTGTTGGGACACTGTGAAGCGTCTGAGCTTCTCATTCCCTGAGCTGAGTCAGAAGAGAAACTCCACAAAGCAACATGGTGTATTCGTTCTGCTGAAGGCTGACTATTTATTTGTGTTTTGTGTCCCAGCGGTGGTGCAGCTCTCCAGACTGATGCATACGGAGGAATCTTCCTGACGCTGCTTCTTCAGTGAGTGACTGTGCCGATGCATCTTGGCTCTCTGAGGCACGCGGTCGTCCTCCAACTCGTCGCTGCTGCTGCTGCTGCTGTTGGCCGACATCCGGCCACGGACTCTCCTGCTCCTCCTGGACTCGGACTGACGGGACAGAGATCAAGTGATCACCTGGGGTCATCAGGTGACACTCTGATCACACCTGAACTACCCTGAACTCACCTGAACTCACCTTAACTCACCTGAACTCACCTGAACTCACCGAATCACACCTGAACTCACCTGAACTCACCTGAACTCACCTTAACTCACCTAAACCCACCTTAACTCACCTAATCACACCTGAAGTCACATGAACTCACCTAATCACACCTGAACTCACCTGAACTCACCTGAACTCACCTGAACTCACCTAATCACACCTGAACTCACCTAATGACACCTGAACTCACCTAATCACACCTGAACTCACCTGAACTCACCTAATCACACCTGAACTCACCTGAACTCACCTGAACTCACCTAATCACACCTGAACTCACCTGAACTCACCTAATCACACCTGAACTCACCTAATCACACCTGAACTCACCTGAACTCACCTAATGACACCTGAACTCACCTAAACTCACCTGAACTCACCTAATCACACCTGAACTCACCTAAACTCACCTGAACTCACCTAATCACACCTGAACTCACCTAATCACACCTGAACTCACCTGAACTCACATGAACTCACCTAATCACACCTGAACTCACCTAAACTCACCTGAACTCACCTAATGACACCTGAACTCACCTAATCACACCTGAACTCACCTGAACTCACCTGAACTCACCTGAACTCACCTAATCACACCTGAACTCACCTGAACTCACCTGAACTCACCTAATGACACCTGAACTCACCTAAACTCACCTGAACTCACCTAATCACACCTAAACTCACCTGTACTCACCTGAACTCACCTAATCACACCTGAACTCACCTGAACTCACCTGAACTCACCTAATCACACCTGAACTCACCTAATCACACCTGAACTCACCTGAACTCACCTGAACTCACCTGAACTCACATTATCACACCTGAACTCACCTTAACTCACCTGAACTCACCTTAACTCACCTAAACTCACCTGAACTCACCTTAACTCACCTGAACTCACATAATCACACCTGAACCCACTTGAACTCACCTGAACTCACATAATTACACCTTAACCCACATAATCACACCTGAACTCACCTGAACTCACCTAATCACACCTGAACTCACATTATCACACCTGAACTCACCTTAACCCACATAATCACACCTGAACTCACCTGAACTCACCTAATCACACCTGAACTCACATAATCACACCTGAACTCACCTTAACCCACATAATCACACCTGAACTCACCTGAACTCACCTAATCACACCTGAACTCACATTATCACACCTGAACTCACCTTAACCCGCATAATCACACCTGAACTCACCTGAACTCACCTAATCACACCTGAACTCACCTTAACCCACATAATCACACCTGAACACACCTGGCTGCTCAGCCAGACAACAGCTAGCATTTTAAAAGTGTCTCCAAGTTAGAACGGGAGATTTTCCACCTCTTGATGAATCAACATTCAGGAAGCTGCTTCTTGACGCTGCTTCTCCGGTGAACGTTTGGGACACTGCGTCAGCCCCATGGCGTCTTTCCACTTGCGACCACGTTTGTGCAGAGTCAAGTCGGCGCGCACGGCAAACGTCTCTCCACAGCGGTCACAGGTAGGCACACTGTGAGATTTTTTATGGATTCTGAGGGCACTGTGCGACGTATAAGTTTTCCCACAGTCATCACAGCTGTACGGTCTCTCACCAGAGTGACTGCGCAGGTGTACCTTCAGACTAGCCTTAATAGTAAAAACTTTCCCGCACGTTTCACACCAGTATGGTTTTTCTCCAGTGTGAGTACGATAATGTTGTTTCAACGTTTGTAAGAACAAGAAAGTTTGGCCACACTGATTACAGCTGTGCAGTTTTTCCCCGGTATGGAAGCGTTGATGGTGTTTTAGGTAACTGAAATTTTTATACCTTTTCCCACATTCTTCACACTTGTATGGTTTCTCTTCCTTGGGAATACACTGGTGTTTTTTCAGAGAAATTCCAGTGGTGAACACCGCTCCACACACATCACAGCTGTACGGGCTCTCTCCGGTATGAATGCCCTGGTGGACTTTCAGTGTGTTGCTGGAGCTGAACGTTGCTCCGCACTCGTCACAGCTGTATGGTTTCTCTCCAGTGTGAACTCTCAGATGAATCTGCTGGGGACACAGGATGAAAATCAATCTTTTTCTACATTTAGACATTTAGTACGGCGTGTGGCATGTCTGCCAGCTCAGAAAAGCTGATAAGAATAAGACTAAAAAAGTCATGCAGTGTGTTATGCGTGGTGTGAGATTTTAAATTTGACTCATTTGTGATTTGTAACTAGCTCGACCAATGGTCTAGACACAGCTTCCTCCTCCTTCCGTGTGCACGGGTAGCGACGATGCTAGGGAAGCCAAGTTTGGTTTCAGCTATATGTCTGTGAAGGTTCTCAGTCATCCAGGTCATGGTATATCAAAAGAAATGTTCAAAAAGGCCACTGGACTTTCAGAAATTGTGTTTTAGCAATTGAGAAAAACTGTAAATAGGAACTCCTACTGAAGCTTGCTTGTTTGTGTAAATAACCAGAAATCTATTGGGGGGCAGAGGTCTTCTGCTGGGGTCCATAGGGGTCACGCAGAAAGACTCTCACATGTTACAGTTTTTCTCAATTGCTAAAACACAATTTCTGAAACCTTGCTCCATTTTCTCAAAACCTTAAACACAAAACCTCAGCTTCAAACACGATTTACAAATCCTCTGACTCCTCTTGCAAAATGAAACTTTGGCCTCAAAACAGTTTTACGTGTGCCCAAAATGAAACACTGCTCTCATATAATAAACAAATTGCTCAAAATGACATACACTATCAAGCAGTCAGTAAACAATACACCAAAAAATAGAAAACACATAGTTCAAAACATATAGTTCTCAGGGAGAAGTACATTTTTAATCTCAAAACAAATTTCATATGTTTCTGTCATTATACAAAAAGCTCAAAATTGATCAGAAATTACTGTGTTTTGCTCTTTGCATATTTTTATTTGTTCTTCCTCCTTCTTGTACCCTTATTTTTACAGTGCTGTACCCTGCATCTCAAAAACTTCATCTCTGTGATACTGTAATTCTTGTTCTTTGATGATATGAACCTGTAACCAGTCGAAATCTATTGAGCAGTCAGTACTGAAAACAAATGGAAAGCACAATGTTCAGGGCCATACAATTTGTTTATTGTACCATATACAGCCAACAACATGGTCTATGATTGTTGCTCGAATTCCATCGGATATTTCCACTCTTTGTCTTCCTCTTCCTCTTCCTCTTCGTCCTCCTCTTTCTCTTTCTTGCCCTCCTCCTCTTTCTCCTCGTCCCCCACCTCGCATACGCACTCGTCCTCGTCCTCTCACATAAATTCTTCTGTCCATTCTCACACTTTCTCATTCCCACCTTCAACAACCTGTTTGCTCTCTGAACTGACTTATATTGGTTGTCACATCATTTGAAACAAGTGAAATCAATTTTGACTGATTGTGTTCAATCAATGACATTTCTGCTCTCTTTATATGTAATTGTTGCCACTTGTGTTTACCAGTATGGATGACATGTGCATTAGAATGCAGAATGTGTTTTAAGAATGAGAATGTGTTTAGAGTTTTGCTAAACCATGTGAAATGGTTTAAGGTATTGACAACAGACTGAACAGTTAGCTTAATGAGTTCAAGCAACTGAGAACTTTCTTCAGCCAATGGATTTTAGTGTTTTAGCAACTGAGAAAAACTGTAAGATCATTGTGTGTTCACACTAGCAGAGGAAGGAGGTCACATGTGTCCTGGACCACCTCCACATGTGGACTGAGACCAGGTCAGTCCCAGTCCTCAGGTTTTTTATGTTAACGTCCTGGTCCTATGATTCATTTATTTATAACTTTACTGAACAGACGTTTAAATGAATTGGTTTCTGATAGTTTCATTCTGTTGGTCTTGTAGCATATGCATTATGGACTGATCATTTGGTTTATTGCTGGTTGCTCCTCCTTTCTTGGCTCAGTGAGAAGTGATTTAGGATGCCTGGGGAGAGTAATGCAGACGCTGGTGAGGGGACAGTGTTTTGACTGCAAAGGGTCAATCACACAGCTGTTTTTCATTTCCTTTCTTTGGAACACTAAGCTTCTAAAGTTTACTTCTGAAAGTTTTAAACAGAAGCTGCAACACAGAGGAACTGAACCAGAGAACTAGAACAGCCTGGAGCCATCTTCATCTGAGACGCTCTTTGTCTTCACACATGCAGGACAGTGTCCAGACCACATGTCTGCAACCTGAGACCACTTTGTCCAACACACACAGACACAAACGTTTGTACAACTATCCTAGTGATAGTGTTAATTTCGTCAGAGCAGACGAGACTAAATATGTTCGTCAACGACCTTTTTTTCCATGACTAAGACGAGACGATGATGAGACTGCACCATTGTCCAAAAACGCTGAATAAGACTAAATTAACATCCATTATTGTCGACGAAAAAAGACGAGACTAAAATGTTTTGCATAAAATAAAAACTAAGATATAATCTCTCTTCAGTTTCGTCTACAATTGTCTCTACTTTTTCATCGTGAGATAGAATATGTTAGGCCTTCAAAATATTCCGAATGAGTTCGCGCTGTTGCTGCCAACCTGTGGCTGCAACATGAAACTACATGGAGCAAGAACACCCATAGATAGACAGTAGCAAACACCAGATTTCTGCCAGAGTGGGTGCAGACGTCGACATGCTAGGTAGAAGGAAGAGGCTCAATATTTGACTGAAATGGTTATCAGAAATAATCTCAGAAGTAATTTGTTATATAAAAAAAGACTAAAATGTTTTGACTAAAACTAGACTAAAAATGACGAGACTTTTAGTCGACTAAAACTTGACTAAGAAAAAAAGATATGTGAATGACTAAATATGACTAAAACTAACAAGGACATTTGGCACAAGACTAAGACTAAATTAAAAATAGGTGACAAAATTAACACTACCTAGTGAGGACATGATGCATCCCCTAACCATAACCTGATTATTAGCTTAACCCTCAAACAGCCTGAGAAAGAAGAGAGGACCCAAAATGTCCTCACTCCACTGGTGTAACACTCAAGCTGGTCCTCAGGAGGAAGGCTGGACAGGAGCACAACCTCCCACTGATAACATTCCTCAGGCCCTCTCCCACTCATGGGCCCCACAGCCTAATATCAACCACTCATGGGCCCCTGGGGGCCGCGGTAAAGCGCTCACTCTAACTTCATGTGGAAAACGATTTTCTAAATGTAATTAAAAGTTATACGCGTGTACAGACGATGAATGAATGAATAATTAAAAGTTATTTCCTCGTGTCTGAGTCTTTCTGAAAAAAATCACTGACCGCATGGTCCCCGGACTCGGTGGGACCAGAAGGGGAGCCGGTCTCCTCCCTTCTGCTGCCGACGGGGTTCGACTTGTGCTGGTCTGGCTCCGGGTCCTGGTTCTCCTCCATTCCGATCTCTGCGGGACTCTGGTGGGACTGATGCGGCTCACCGAGGACTGCAGGACAAATGCTGCGTCCCAGAAAACTGGGAGGTCTGAACTTTGAACCTCCTACTAGGAAAGGGGCTCTGGAATGCAACTTGAAACCGGACGTCCTGCCAGTGAAGCCGGGGCAGATCCATCTCCCCCGACTCGAGATGCAGCAGCCTGACGTCACAGAACAATGGTGGCGCTCGTGGAGATGCACATGTGAATGTTAAAACATGATTAACAGACTAGAGAATGCATTCGTACTACATATCATCACATTACACAACGTGAGGACGTGTCTCTGTAACGTCTCTGCATGAAGTTAATAGATGAAGTGAACAATGAACGTCTGCCGGTATCTGCAGTATTTTGGGTGAATGTCGTGTCTAAAATATTCCATTTACTACAGACATAGTGTCGAACCACAGTGTAGGCCGACTGGTTTGACAGTCACTAGTTTTTCTTCCAGGTCAGTTATCACCGGACCAGTCTTCATACTTGTCAACGTTCTAGTCGTAGTAGAAAGACAAGATGGAGCTGCATGTGTTGGTTCAGACAGAAACTCACCACACTCTGCTTTCCTGACAGAGAGAGGGACAGATGACAGCACAGAGGACATGGAGGAAGAGGCTTCCAGCAGTTCCTCTAGTGCATCAGAGATTCACTGGCTTTACCTGAACTGATTTAATGAGGCGACACCTTGAAGCAGCTGAGAGGGAACCTCTGCAAAGTCTGGCAGAACTGACTAATAGAACCCAGAAAGATAAATCGTCCAAAAAACAAAAGTGGAGGGATACGGTAGACAACAGAAAGTGGAATACACTATAAAAAAATAAAGATTACAACCGTAGCACAGCCAGGGGAACGATGCGTTTCAGATTCTACGATGGATCTTGTTCAGTGTTGAGTTCTGTAGGAACATCAGAGACATGAAGAAGTTAATGAAGGAGCACAGGTAGTTACAGCCAGTCAGTCCAGCCCATGTCCTCAGGACGTCACAGGGAGCAGCACTACAAGAGGCAGAGGCTGCAAGTCCACCGGGACACGAGAACCTGATGAGACAGATAAGACACGAGGACCTGATGAGACACGAGGACCTGATGAGACACAAGGACCTGATGAGACACATGAGACACGAGGACCTGATGAGACACATGAGACACGAGGACCTGATGAGACACGAGGACCTGATGAGACAGATGAGACACGAGGACCTGATGAGACACGAGGACCTGATGAGACAGATGAGACACGAGGACCTGATGAGACACGAGGACCTGATGAGACAGATGAGACACGAGGACCTGATGAGACACGAGGACCTGATGAGACAGATAAGACACGAGGACCTGATGAGACACGAGGACCTGATGAGACAGATGAGACACGAGGACCTGATGAGACACGAGGACCTGATGAGACACAAGGACCTGATGAGACACATGAGACACGAGGACCTGATGAGACACATGAGACACGAGGACCTGATGAGACACGAGGACCTGATGAGACAGATGAGACACGAGGACCTGATGAGACACGAGGACCTGATGAGACACATGAGACACGAGGACCTGATGAGACACGAGGACCTGATGAGACAGATGAGACACGAGGACCTGATGAGACACGAGGACCTGATGAGACAGATGAGACACGAGGACCTGATGAGACACGAGGACCTGATGAGACAGATGAGACACGAGGACCTGATGAAACGCGAGGACCTGATGAGACACATGAGACACGAGGACCTGATGAGACACGAGGACCTGATGAGACAGATAAGACACGAGGACCTGATGAGACACGAGGACCTGATGAGACAGATGAGACACGAGGACCTGATGAGACACGAGGACCTGATGAGACACAAGGACCTGATGAGACACATGAGACACGAGGACCTGATGAGACACATGAGACACGAGGACCTGATGAGACACGAGGACCTGATGAGACAGATGAGACACGAGGACCTGATGAGACACGAGGACCTGATGAGACAGATGAGACACGAGGACCTGATGAAACGCGAGGACCTGATGAGACACATGAGACACGAGGACCTGATGAGACGCGAGGACCTGATGAGACAGATGAGACACGAGGACCTGATGAAACACGAGGACCTGATGAGACACATGAGACACGAGGACCTGATGAGACACATGAGACACGAGGACCTGATGAGACACGAGGACCTGATGAGACAGATGAGACACGAGGACCTGATGAGACAGATGAGACACGAGGACCTGATGAGACACGAGGACCTGATGAGACACGAGGACCTGATGAGACAGATGAGACACGAGGACCTGATGAGACGCGAGGACCTGATGAGACAGATGAGACACGAGGACCTGATGAGACAGATGAGACAGGAGGACCTGATGAGACAGATGAGACACGAGGACCTGATGAGACGCGAGGACCTGATGAGACAGATGAGACACGAGGACCTGATGAGACAGATGAGACACGAGGACCTGATGAGACACAAGGACCTGATGAGACACATGAGACACGAGGACCTGATGAGACACATGAGACACGAGGACCTGATGAGACACGAGGACCTGATGAGACAGATAAGACACGATGACCTGATGAGACACGAGGACCTGATGAGACACAAGGACCTGATGAGACACATGAGACACGAGGACCTGATGAGACAGATGAGACACGAGGACCTGATGAGACGCGAGGACCTGATGAGACAGATGAGACACGAGGACCTGATGAAACACGAGGACCTGATGAGACAGATGAGACACGAGGACCTGATGAGACGCGAGGACCTGATGAGACAGATGAGACACGAGGACCTGATGAGACAGATGAGACACGAGGACCTGATGAGACAGATGAGAGTGTCTCATGTCTCCTTGGAGAGTCTAATGAGAGAACATCTTAGCAAGCCTTAAGTCTGACTGGTTTTACTTGGTCATTAATTAATAGATGTTGTTTCTCTCATTTTAAACCTGTCTGCTTTGAATATGACCTAACGTACTTTCATTAAACCAAACTGTTTCTGCTGTTTCCTTTTCTTCATCAAGACACAGATTTGAAATGTCTTTTCTAACAACAACAAAAAAAAAAGACTTGTGTTTGGACCAGGACAGCTGATAGCACAGACGAGTATGATTAACTATTGAATGTCTTCTTCTCGTCACCACTGTGGTTCCACATCACATCACCCCCACCCCCATCCCACTCTAGATGTTCCTGTTCAAAGTCCTTGTGTGTCCAAACATACTTGTCAGTGAAGTCTTTTTAGATTCTGATGATTCAATAAATCAGTGACCAATGTAGCCACCAGAAGTCTTCTATCCATGGAGTCTGTCAGACCTTCAGCTCTTTGTGCAGCAGCGCTAATGAAGGGGTTAATGTCTGAATGTGGATGATCACCTCTAACCCCCCTAACCCCCCTAACCCCTCTAACCCCAAAGGTCAAACAGAACATGTTGGGTTGTGCACAGACCAGTTTCTATCCAGATCTGTACAGAAGACTCACACACTGTAGTTCATCTGTCCGCTAACAGGAAACAAGGCGGCTTTCACATTTCAACATCCGGCGCTGGGACCCCTCCAGGAACAATGGATGTGATTACCCACACAGAAAGAACCTATATGAGGATATATGCGCATATATGAAACCTATATGCAGTTTATCTGTGCATATATGCTGCATATATATATATATGGCACATATGCGTATATATGAAAACGGCCAATTTTTTATGTATGTCACATACATTCAAAACCTATGTTAGAACCTATATGTTTATATAGGTTCTTTCGGTGTGGGTGTTCTGGATGAAAAGAATCTGCTGAGCCGGGAGTTGACCAGATGTTGACCCTACAGGGTCAGAAGTCAGTGAGGAAGCGCGGTATGCTCGCAAGGAAAGAAACGACTTCCAGACTTCAACAACCTTCAGTCTGTTTCTGGTTCCAGTCCCTGTTGTTCCTTAGTGTTTGTGTATTAAACCATTTGATGGTGGTGAGTTGGATAAACCGGGTTTCCATGGCAACGTCCCGTGCTCAGCTATCATCCTGCCGCAGGCTTGAAGCTAATGAAGCTAATGAAGCTAATGAAGCTAATGCTCCTGAATAAATATCGTTCAGCGGTCGTCATCACGGCCCAGAAGCATCCTTATAGTCCTCTCATCAGTTTTTGACTATGTCTCCCACGGTTGTCACTGTGTCTACACTGGACACGTCTCCCATGTCCGAGGACCAGGTGGACCCAGTTTAAAGTTCCTAGCTCCATTATTTATTTGGTTTAAGGAGCTATTCTTTAAACATTTTACCCCCCTCCGATACCTTTATGTGTTTTATGAGACCTTGAAAGTAAAAGTACTTCAGTGTACCACTTTACTGTATTCAGATGAGAAGTACTGATGGTGGGACTAACTCTAACGTTAGTGTTCCAGGGTTAAGTAGCTCAACAAAAGTCTGAATGTACGTAATGACATCCTGAACATCATGAATAAAGACCCGGGGTAAGTGATCTCTGCTGGATTTGTGACGGCGTCCAGACCTCTAGCCCTACTTCCTCGTGCGTTGGCGTCCGTTAGGAGCGACGCTGGCTGACCTGCTGTACATCAACTGGTTTATCTTGTGTTCTTCTATTCATGTGTGCGCTCAGCGTTTTGTGTCAGATTATTAATGGTTAATTCTGTTCACAGCATCTCACAAAGGAGCCTTTCTTTCAGACACTGAACAAAGAGGCCTTTCTCCTCCCACATGACGACAGCCAGGATGTGTTAATGAGACAGTCATGTGTTTCAAATGAGACCAAGTAACAAGCTAGATAAATCAGCTGAATAGCATCGTCTCTAACATCACAGAATGGTTAGTTATCCTATTTCAACATGCAGTGTGAACAAATCCTCCTGCAGAGGAGAGAGAAGCATGGGGCTGATATGTGGCTCATATAGATCATAGGACCACTCTTGTCTTCACTCCAGCACTGGTTCATTGTTTTTTATTGATGGTCCAAGATATTCTGCAGTTTTTTTTTTGTCAGGACAGGCCGAGATGAGCATCTGACTCACTAGGAGGAATAAAATGAAAGGCTCAGGAAATGTTGAACTGATGTTTAAAGGTCTGGTGGCTGCTTACTTATTATAAAACGGTTTCTGATTTAGAGTTGAAGGCGTTTTGTGTTGTACTGATCAAGATTGTCTTCTTGTTTTTATTGTGAATGAAAACTTGAACCAATAAAGCAAAGGTCAAAGGTCAAAGGTGTCCTCTCTCTCTCGCTCTGAGTGGAAGCAGTGAGGTCGTGGAGCTGTGGGCTTGTTCTGTGGTGATGTCTGTCTCTGTTGCCTTGACTACATGCAGCACAAGACATCAAAGAGTCGTCATCAGTTAGAAAGAGACCGCACAGCTGTCATCACTTTGTGAAACATTCAAGCTCATCAGAAACACTTTACAGCTGTCGGCAGCGTGAGAAGGACTTCAGCTCATCATCTATTTCAGGTACAGAAGGAACGCAGAACATCACATCAGAGACTAAACAGCTGTCAAACGTGTGAGAGACTTCAAAATGTCTCATCAGTTCGTTGTGAATTTTAAGGGAGACTTTACAGCTGTCATCAACGTTTAGAGCCGTTTACTTTACAGAGACCCAGGGACGGACCGCTCATCTTTCATACCGGGCATTTTCCGACAGTCCCAACACTTTTTTTTAAATTTCCATATTGGTCTGACCAGCCCATTAAACCAGTAGATCACAGCCCCATTGACACTGGTCTGGACCAATGACATTGTTAAACACCAAGCCCTTTCTCTTTGGTCCTGCCTGTGTCATACATTCAGCATTACCACCCACGCTGGTCTGTGGCCCATTGGTTATTTTCTTGACTGACACGGGGCTGGACCAATCATATCATGAAACCATTCCTCCTTTGGGTCGATGTGCCGGTGTGGAGAACAATGTAGGATGAACGTAACGTTATCTGTTGGGATCTTCTGAGATGTAGAGAAAACACAAAGGAGAGAAACTCTGAGAAAAGAAACTTGCTCTTAATACATTTTATTTCTAGGCGCCTTTCAAAGCACACAAGGTCACCGTACAAGTCAAACAGGGTTTAAAATACAAAACAGACATCAAAAGCAATTAACAAACTACAAGTAGAAGACACTAAAAGATACGATAAAAAGATAAAAGATTTGGTTTAATAAATAAAAAATCAGGTTCATTGGTGATTCTAAATTGGCCGTAGGTGTGAGTGTCTCTCTGTGTTAGCCCTGGGATAGACTGGAGACCTGTCCAGGGTGGACCCCCCCTCTAGACCAATGACAGCTGGGATAGACTGGAGACCTGTCCAGGGTGGACCCCCCCTCTAGACCAATGACAGCTGGGATAGACTGGAGACCTGTCCAGGGTGGACCCCCCCTCTAGACCAGTGACAGCTGGGATAGACTGGAGACCTGTCCAGGGTGGACCCCCCCTCTAGACCAGTGACAGCTGGGATAGACTGGAGACCTGTCCAGGGTGGACCCCCCCTCTAGACCAGTGACAGCTGGGATAGACTGGAGACCTGTCCAGGGTGGACCCCCCCTCTAGACCAATGACAGCTGGGATAGACTGGAGACCTGTCCAGGGTGGACCCCCCCTCTAGACCAATGACAGCTGGGATAGACTGGAGACCTGTCCAGGGTGGACCCCCCCTCTAGACCAATGACAGCTGGGATAGACTGGAGACCTGTCCAGGGTGGACCCCCCCTCTAGACCAATGACAGCTGGGATAGACTGGAGACCTGTCCAGGGTGGACCCCCCCTCTAGACCAATGACAGCTGGGATAGACTGGAGACCTGTCCAGGGTGGACCCCCCCTCTAGACCAGTGACAGCTGGGATAGACTGGAGACCTGTCCAGGGTGGACCCCCCCTCTAGACCAATGACAGCTGGGATAGACTGGAGACCTGTCCAGGGTGGACCCCCCCTCTAGACCAATGACAGCTGGGATAGACTGGAGACCTGTCCAGGGTGGACCCCCCTCTAGACCAATGACAGCTGGAGAAGAGGTTACAGAAGATGAATGAATGAATGAATGAAGGAGGGGTGAGTAGTGGGCTAGCCCAATGCTGACATCAGAGCCAGAATGATTTAAAAAAATCTCATCAACAATAAATTCATCGGTGAAACCATACATGTGTGGAAGGATTTCAAAACGTTGTATCAGCTGGAGACTCACAATCTACGGTGGCCCTGAAGGTCAAAACACAACAGCATTACAGATTACAGAAAGTGACAACATGTCTTGTTTCTGATTGGACAGAACCCGTGCTACAATATAAGCTGATGTGATTGGTTGTTTTGCTGCCAGTCCAGAAATGAGGCTTTGTGATTGGTGGACACTGTGATGAGCTTTGAAAGCAGACAACATGTACTGTCCACATTGTGAAGCAGGAGTTTCTGCATGTCTTGTGGAGAGACATTGACATTATTTAAAGAGGCTGAGGGGACGTACGATGAGGACATAGTTGTCCCGTCTCATGCTTTCAGGGTTCAGAGGGACATGTTAATGTCATGATGGTTGAAAGCATCAAGAATGACATTATGTCCTCTTTCAGAATGTTCCTCTATTAAAGCCATCTGGTCCTCCATTCTTTCCAACGTGGTTTAAAACTCGTGCACGGACACAGCTGAGCAGAAACAGGAAATGACGTTACACTGACGGGTTCAATTCAATTCAATTCAATTCAATTTTATTTATATAGCGTCACTAACAATACAAATCGTCTCAAGACGCTTTACAAAAACCCGGCCTGAAACCCCCAGAGCAGCCTGAAGGCAACGGTGGCAGGAAAAACTCCCTTTTAAAAGGAAGAAACCTCAAGCAGAACCCAGCTCATATGGAGGGACCCATCTGCCTAAGGCCAGCCGGGTACAGACAGAAGAAAGAGAGAAGAGAACAGCAAGATAAACATACATCTGTCATAGATACACATATCTGACTAAAGTGTACATGAGGAATCTTATGATACAAACTGATGATGTTACATGACAGTTTGAAAATGTAAGAGGAATCATAGGCAGGTTGGAGAATTGTTCATTCAGGTAGGAGTGGATAACTGCAGGATTCCATGAAGACTGGGCAGGCTGATGAGACCACGACAACAGATGTAGTATAGAGCTCCACGGGAAACACACCACTCCAGGCCAGAGATACTAACAAGAAGAGGGGGGAAGGGGGGGGAAGGGGGGTGGGACACACACAGCAGTAAACATTCTACATAGTAATAGCACAGAATTGTATGACTAGTAGTAGATAGGAAATTAGAGGGCAAGAGCTCTGTGCCAGAGAAAAGAAAGTGGAGGATGCGAGAGAGGAGAGAGAAGAAAGAAGGAGGACATGTGTTTGGTGCATTGTCCCGCAGCAGCCTAGGCCTATAGCAGCATAACTAAGGGATGGTTTAGTCCAGCCCTAACTATAAGCCTGATCAAAAAGGAAAGTCTTAAGCCTGACCTTAAAAATAGAGAGAGTGTCTGCCTCCCGAACCCAAACTGGGAGCTGGTTCCACAGGAGAGGAGCCTGATAGCTGAAAGCTCTACCTCCCATTCTACTTTTTGAAATTCTAGGAACCACAAGTAGGCCTGCACTTTCAGACCGAAGTGATCTGCTGGGATGATATGGTACAATAAGGTCTTTAAGATACGATGGAGCTAGGCCTTTAAGGGCCTTGTATGTAAGGAGGAGGATTTTAAATTCTATTCTAGACTTTAAAGGGAGCCAGTGAAGAGAAGCTAAAACTGGAGTAATATGATCTCTCTGGTTAGTTCCTGTCAATGCTCTTGCTGCGGCATTTTTTTTTTTTTTTTTTTTTTTTTTTTTTTTGTCCTGTCCAGCATTGAAGAAAGCAGAATAATGATCTGTTCTTCATATTGTGCTGAGCAGATTTTGATTTGCCAAGGGGAGCTTTATGAATGATAAGGCTCCTCTTGATAATCTCAGTTAAACTTTATTTTATTTTTTATACATGTTGGTGGATGGACCTTTACATAATATTGCTGAACCTGACACGGAGAGAGAAAGAGAAAGAAAGATAGTGGACAGGAGTTGAGAGAAAAAGGGGGGGGGGGGGGGGGGGGTGGAGAGAAAAAGAGGGATACACCAAGCAGCAACTGCTACACCTGTTGAGAAACACAACAAAGAACATCACCCGGTCTCGGCCGGAGAGCAAGCTGACAATCCTAAAAGGCACACAAAAGAGAAAGATTACACTGGGGTAGACAACAACCATGGCACAAAAGTTTTATACACTCGTGTTTAAGTCTACACATACATGTTTGTATAACACAGCAGATAACTAAACCACAGTAGTCCTTAATGTTCACGGTTTGTATACACGGTTTAAATGTTCACCAGAGGATGCAGTGACTGTGTCACCATGCAGAATGAGGATGAAGAGTGTTTAAAGATGGCTGTGATGGTGCAACCGTTCCCCCAAGGAGAGCAGACAATGGACAGGAAGTCCCAGGATCCCAACCACCAGCAGCAACCCCAGGGTGCGTGTCCCCACCACCACACCACAGAGGGACATGCCTCCATCCAGCTGGTGGCTGCGGCATTTTGAATCAACTGGAGGCTTTTTAAAGAGCTATTTGGAGCCAGACAGTAATGAATTACAGTAATCCAGTCTGGACGACAGAAATGCATGAACTAGTTTTTCAGCATCACTCTGAGACAGGTGAAAGAAGGCAGTCCTGGTCACTTGCTTTATGTGACATTTAAAGGACATATCCTCATCAAATATAACACCAAGGTTTTTCACAGTAGTACTGGAGGCCAAGGTAATGCCATCCAAAGACACCATGTGATTAGATTCTGTCCAATCAGAAACAAGAAGTGTTGTCCTTACACTTTCTGTAATCTGAGATGTTGTTGTGTTTTGACCTTCAGGGCCAACGTAGTTTTCAGTGTGAGAAAGATTTCAAAACAGAATATCATGAATCTTTGACGCACTCTACAGGAAGGGACAGAGCAGGCTCTACCTTCTGAGGAGACTGAGGTCTTTTGGGGTGAAAGGGGCACTCCTGAAGACCTTCTTTGACTCTGTAGTGGCATCAGCCATCCTGTGTGGAGTGGTCTGCTGGAACAGTGGCATCACAGAGAGGGACAGAAAGAAGCTGGATAAGATCATCAGGAAGTCCATCTCTGTCCTGGGCTGCCCCTTGGACTCAGTGAGGGAGGTGGGTGACAGGAGAGTCCTGGCTAAACTGTCCTCCATGCTGGACAATGAGTCCCACCCCCTGCACGGAGACCTGACAGGACTGAGGAGCAGCTTCAGTGACAGACTGCTTCACCCTCCATGTGTGAAGGAAAGATACAGAAGGTCTTTCCTTCCTGCTGCTGTTACGCTCCACAATGAACAATCTTAATATGTGCAATATTACTACATTACATGTGCAATAGTATTACACCATAAGTGTAAAAACATTTTTACAATCCAACCCGTGCAATACTACAACTCAATCTGTGCAATATTTCTACCTGATTCTGTTCCACTATTTATCTTTTATAGTTACCCTTTTTGCTCTTGCTATTTTTTTTATTCTGCATCTTTCTGTAAGCTGTTGTGAACTGCAATTTCCCCATTGCGGGACTAATAAAAGTGTTTCTTATTCTTATTATTCTTATTCTTTACTGAGGCCCTACAGTTGTAGGAGGAAGGATTTAAAGCCTCGTCCACACGTACCAAAACGATCTTTTCCCTCTCCGTTTTCCCTGGCATCGTTTCAAGAATATCCGCGTCCACACGGATCCGTTTCAACAGACTGAAAACGCTACTTCATATTCCAGGCCTATAGGTGGCGCTGTTTCAGTTTCAGAAATTCACCATAAATGGAGAGGAAGAGGCGGAGCATGCGCACAAAGCTTGAGTGCTGTTTACAAATCGGCTTTAGAAGAAACCAAACTCAAGGAGAAATGATATTTTGCCCTGGTAACCCTAATAGGCTCAATATCTTCTCCAGCAGGAAAACTAGCATGTAGTCCGCCATTGTTGTTGATGTTGTTATGAGACGTCTCGCGGGATATAAGAGGTGGAAGGCTGCTCGAGGGGTGTGGCCATGACATCATCGAAACGCACTTCTCCGTTTTTGCCGTCCACACGAACACTCAAGGGCTGCGTTTGCGAATTTTTCCACCCAGGGACCAGGTTTCAGAAAAGTGCGTTTTAGGGCTATGTGTTTACAGGATTGGTGTGGACGATCGGCCAAAACGATGCAAAACTTCTGCGTTTAGACCAAAAAGCGTCTCCGTGTGGACGGGGCCTAAAAGACATCATCAACAAACCAATCCATCAAAGAGAACATAGATCTGAGGACTAGGGTTTAGCCCCCAGGGAGCAAGTTAGGGCTTGGCTGCTACATTAAGGCACCTGGACCATTGACGTGGGGGGGGGGGTGAACCTGCGACCCTTTGATCCCAGGCAGCCAACCAGGCAGTATGCCTCAGAAAGGCCCCAGTCAGCCGATGGATTCAAACCCAGAACCTTCTTGGTGTAACCACCACACCGTATGACATCTAGTCATAGTTTGTTACGTTCAGACTGAGTGTATGTGACACTGTACTGAACAGTTAATTAGATAAACTTGATAAAAATAGATAATAATGTTTTTAGAGTGTGTGTGAGTGTGTGTGTGTGTTTGTTTGTTTGTAAAGGTCCAGCTGACTGTATGGTTTTACTTCCCGGTATCCATGGCAACAGTGTCATAAAACATGTCAATCATTGATGTGGACTCTGAGTGTTCTACATGGATGAAGAGAGAGAGAGAGAGAGAGAGAGAGAGAGAGCAACGTAGACTTTGTCCCAGCGGCAGGAATCCGTCCGGCGGCCGCCACCAGCCGAGGATCTGCAGCTTCACACCAGTCAGTGAGTACAAACTGGGATTAACTGGGATTAACTGGGATTAACTGGTTGTGTCTGGGATTAACTGGTTCAATTTCAATTCAGTTTTATTTATATAGCGTCAGCTACAACACAAATTGTCTCAAGACTCATTTAACATACTATACAGTAATAGCACAGCATAGCATTGCATGACTAGTAGAGTAGAGGACATGTCCTCAGTGCATCGTCCCCCAGCAGCCTAGGCCTATAGCAGCATAACTAAGGGATGGTTTAGTCCAGCCCTAACTATAAGCTTAATCAAAAAGGAAAGTCTTAAGCCTGACCTTAAAAATAGAGAGAGTGTCTGCCTCCTGAACCCAAACTGGGAGCTGGTTCCACAGGAGAGGAGCCTGATAGCTGAAAGCTCTACCTCCCATTCTACTTTTTGAAATTCTAGGAACCACAAGTAGGCCTGCACTTTCAGACCGAAGTGATCTGCTGGGATGATATGGTACAATGAGGTCTTTAAGATACGATGGAGCTAGGCCTTTAAGGGCCTTGTATGTAAGGAGGAGGATTTTAAATTCTATTCTAGACTTTAAAGGGAGCCAGTGAAGAGAAGCTAAAACTGGAGTAATATGATCTCTCTTGCTAATTCCTGTCAATGCTCTTGCTGCAGCATTTACTAAATTATAAAATCTCGTTAAAGCTCCTCCCACTGCAGATGTTGATCATGGAGTCTTCATGGCCCTCATCAGGACCTCCTACCTCAGCTGGAAGGGGACCTCAGCTCCTCTCCTCTTCATCATCTCCTCCTCCTCCTCGTTTGTCGCTGCAGAGTCCAGAGCTGCAAGCAGAGTTTCTAAAAGGTGAACGCCTGTCTCGGGGTCAGGACCAGGGGCCTCGGGGGCCAGGACCAGGGGCCTCGGGGGTCAGCACTGGGGGCCTCAGGGGTCAGGACTGGGGGCCTCAGGGGTCAGGACCAGGCGCCTCGGGGGTCCACAAATCTGTCCATGTCTTATTGTCTCTCTCTTGCGATCATCTGTCTCATCTTCGTCTTTTCCAGAACGTCGGAACAAATTTCGGTCTCAGGTTGACTCCAGCGATTCCACGGGTGTTTGCTCCACCAACTCCGCCTCCTCCCTTTCCTCCCCCTCCTCCCCCCTGTCCTCCCCCTTCACTCACACTCCCCCCTCCTCCCCCCGGAGCTCCTCGGCCTCCTCTTTGCATCCTGGCTGTGACGACAGACCAGGTGAGCTCCAGTCCACAGTGAACGGCTCCCCCTGCTGGAGGGGACGTCAAGTGTTTTTGATAACGAGTGGGTGGATGTGTCCTGTTTGCTTTCAGCTCGTCCGTCCCTCTCCAGCCCTGAACTCCTCTCAGAGCTGAGGGACTCCCGGGCACGCTCCCTCCGACATGTCCGCGCCCACATTGGACTGACCACCGTCTTCTCTGGACGAGGACGAGGACAGGTAGCAGCTGGTAAAAGTCATGCTTTAAGATTTGTGGTCAAGGCTCCGGTTCTAAGCTCCTCCCTCCCTCTCTCTCTCTGCCCATGTTTCCTGTCTGGATCTCCAGGCGTCTGTCTCCGCCCCCACCAACAAACCAGCCAATCAGAGGATGTCTCATTGAGCGGCATCCGGACTCATCTTGTGTTTTAAAGATCATTTTCAACAGTTCTGGAGCCGTCACTGAGCCCCGCACACTGGTCTTTTCAGAGTCAGCTCTTAAGGCTAACTAGCTCTTGAAGCTAGTGTTCAGTTTCTTTTAAAAGGGAGCATGATGTGAAGCTAAAGCTACGTCCCAGATGTTGATCAGTCATTAAAATAAAAGTATAAAAAATGTCTGTGGAGCTTCTTCTTGTGCGTCATCGTCTCAAAGCGTATGTTTCAGTTGTTCAGTCTAATTAAAATCCGTAGCAAACTAAGCCAGGCTGATCAGGAGGCACGGTCAATACGCTCCTGATATGGACATCGCACAAGAATGAAGCTAAAACAGCTACGGTGCTAACTGCTCAGTCAGGATCATCATTTGACTCTTTGAAAGAGGCGTGGTACGTCGGCCTTGTTTGGGTCAAACAGGTGAGGACTGACTTTTTCAGGGATATCTTTAAACATTAGACTTGATTCATCCACAGGGGAAACTGCTTGGACACAGTAGCTCAGGTGCACATAAAAATAAAAATCAAGTAAAATAAAAATAAAAGTAAAACTCTAGTAAAATAAAATAAAAGTAAAAATCTAGTAAATTAAAATTAAAAATCTAGTAAAATAAAAATAAAAGTAAAAATCTAGTAAAATAAAATAAAAGTAAAAATCTAGTAAAATAAAAATAAAAATAAAAATCTAGTAAAATAAAATAAAAGTAAAAATCTAGTAAAATAAAAATAAAAATCTAGTAAAATAAAAATAAAAGTAAAACTCTAGTAAAATAAAAATAAAAGTAAAACTCTAGTAAAATAAAAATAAAAATAAAAATCTAGTAAAATAAAATAAAAGTAAAAATCTAGTAAAATAAAAGTAAAAAATCTAGTAAAATAAAAGTAAAAAATCTAGTAAAATAATGTTAATGTAAAAGTCTAGTAAAATAAAATAAAATAAAAATCTAGTAAAATAGAATAAAATAGTATAAGCAAAAATGTACAAAATTAGAGTATGAACAAATGTAGAATAACTAGAGACAGCAGTAAATGTATATTCTATACATAGGATGGATTAATAACATCCAGCTGGATAGAGTAGAGGAGCGTTCACTGTGGGAGTGGAGCTGGATCAGTCTGATGGAGAATGAGCTCCACTGTCCCTCTATAGATAAGATGCACAGTTATACATAGTACAATGCACAGTGATGTGTTTTAGTTCCTGCAGCTGGTAGTAAACAAAAAAGGAACAAGGTAAAAAACAAGTATATGACCTGCAGTGTTTTGTATAAATGTCCTGCAGGTTGGGGGGGGGGGGTTCTGATGTTCTGCTCCACTGAACGGAGCACCCTTTTGAGGGCCAGGACGTCCTGCCTGGTGCAGTTTCCCATCCAGGTGGTGATGCTCTCGGTGGTTCCTGAGCACCTTGAGAGGGAGCTTAAAGTCTCTGAGGCGTCAGAGTGATGCTGAAAAACTAGTTCATGCATTTGTGTCGTCCAGACTGGATTATTGTAATTCATTACTGTCTGGCTGTCCATATAGCTCTTTAAAAAGCCTCCAGTTGATTCAAAATGCTGCAGCAAGAGCATTGACAGGAATTAGCAAGAGAGATCATATTACTCCAGTTTTAGCTTCTCTTCACTGGCTCCCTTTAAAGTCTAGAATAGAATTTAAAATCCTCCTCCTTACATACAAGGCCCTTAAAGGCCTAGCTCCATCGTATCTTAAAGACCTTATTGTACCATATCATCCCAGCAGATCACTTCGGTCTGAAAGTGCAGGCCTACTTGTGGTTCCTAGAATTTCAAAAAGTAGAATGGGAGGTAGAGCTTTCAGCTATCAGGCTCCTCTCCTATGGAACCAGCTCCCAGTTTGGGTTCGGGAGGCAGACACTCTCTCTATTTTTAAGGTCAGGCTTAAGACTTTCCTTTTTGATCAGGCTTATAGTTAGGGCTGGACTAAACCATCCCTTAGTTATGCTGCTATAGGCCTAGGCTGCTGGGGGACGATGCACCAAACACATGTCCTCCTTCTTTCTTCTCTCACCTCTCTCTCATCCTCCACTTTCTTTTCTCTGGCACAGAGCTCTTGCCCTCTAATTTCCTATCTACTACTAGTCATACAATTCTGTGCTATTACTATGTAGAATGTTTACTGCTGTGTGTCAGGCTGCTCTGGAGGTTTCAGGCCTGGTTTTGTAAAGTGTCTTGAGACAATTTGTATTGTTATTGTTATTGACGCTATAGAAATAAAACTGAAATTAACTGAATTGATGGAAATAGAATTTTTTTTTGACGTTATATGTTTTCTCCATAGACAGTATAAAGACGGAGGAGGAACAGCTCCTCTAAAGTGAAGGCAAAGCATGTAGAGCTCCCCCTGGTGTCTGGCTGCAGTATAGGTCATAAGCTCCGCCCCCTACATGCTAGTGGGCGGGGCTTGGGCCAAACTATTTTTCAGGGATGGTTTCTGTCATTTTAGGTCGTTAATATAATGTTGATGAATGTTCAAGAGTCAATTGTTCGGATAAGTTTCATTTTATTTATTAGACGCTATAGAAACAGGATGTGACATCATGGCGACCGCCAGTTGCCATGCCAACCGCTCCATAAAGCGGACTGTGAGAGTTGTAAAAACATTTTTTAATAATAAGTGTCTAATCCATCATGTCCTTGTAGCAGGTGGAGGTAGAGCAGAGCGTAGTATTAATGAAACTACAACATGAGTGAGTCTGGAGGAAGTGTGGGCGGGGCTTCAACATCATGATGGGCGGGGCATCAACATTACGATGGGCGGGGCATCAACATCAACTAACAGCGTATATCAAAGTAAATGATGTCTCATGCTCCCTGAACCACTCTTTCCCAATCTGAGCCCCATGAATCCTGGCATTGTCATCTTGGAATATGATCCATTGATGGAATAACCTGGTCATTCAGTATATTCAGGTAGTCAGCTGACCTCATAATGTTGCTGAACCTAGACCTGAGCAACTGCAGCAACCCCAGATCATAGCACTGCCCCATAGCACAGGCTTGTACAGTAGACACTAGGCATGATGGGTGCATCACTTCATCTGCCTCTCTTCTTACCCTGATGCTTCTCCACTATCCTTCCAGTTTTTAATAATGCCTTGGACAGTTCTTAACCCAGTTTTAGTAGTTTCTACAATCTCCTCAGATGTTTTCTCTGCTTGATGCATGCCAATGATTTGACCCTTCTCAAACAGACGACCACAGGATGTGTCTTTAGACATGGTTGTTGAAGAAATGAGAAGGTACTCATTGCATCAGTTGGGCTTAAATAACTTGTTGTCAGCTGAAAGATAATCACCCATGCAGTAATTATCCAATAGGAGGTGAACACCTGTTAGATACAGGTGTTCACCTGTTAGATCCAGGTGGAGGCTTGTTTTCAGTCAGGCTGTGTATCTAGTCTATGGTGCTACCGTCAGGGGGCGCGTGCGTCTCTGGAGACAACCAAACGGAAGTAGAGCAAACCGGAAGTGTCGTTGGTTGGCTACGCTCTCGGACCGGCGGCGGGACACCTGCGTGTGGTGCGCGAGCGACCGAGCGTCTTTCTTCGTGTTGCAGCGGAGCTTCAGGTGAGACCCCAGGTTCGTTGTCGCGGATGGTTTTTATTTTGTCGCGACGGTTGAGAGAGAAACCCGGAAACGGCTTCGGTGACAGCAGCAGCCGTAGCCCGGGCTAGCTAGCTCCCAAGCTAGCTCCCAAGCTAATCTGCTAATCAGCCGCCGTTAGCGTCGGTCCGCTTTTGTTAATGCTACATGCTAGTGGTAGCTTTAGCTGCTAGCGCACACAGCTAATGTTGAGTTGTTGTTGCTCAGTGTGAGAGTGGAACAAGCTGAGTGGAGTCAGCGCTTAGTTTAGAGTTTAAAAGGCTCTAAATAAATGTTGACTTGTTCCTGTTTCAGTGTTTGGTGGAATGAGTCAGGTGTAGGTGCTCAAGTCTGGGGAGGTTCTCAGTCATGCAGGTCATGGTTTATCCAGAAAGCCTTTAAAAGGAAGCAGGGCTGCTGGAGTTGGAGGTTTAAACAGGAAACTCTGGTTGAATTAATCATTAAAGTCATTTAAAGGTTGTGAAAAGTTAAACTGAGCTCTTTGTTTTGACTGAGGACCTTCACGGACGAGATGAAAGTTTGTGGTTCTTTGTTTACCATGAGATGACACCTGAGCTGGAGACGATCTGAGCGTCCTCACCTCAAAACTGCTTCTGTTTTCAGGGTGATGGGAGACAGCGACGATGAGTTCGACAGGAGGAGACGGGACAAGTTCAGGAGGGAGAGGAGTGACATGGAGAGGTCCAGAGAGCGGGACGAGAGGAGGAGGGACGACTGGCCGGACAGGTACTTGATCTGGGTCCAGCGGTTCTGGCCCGGCCCGGCCCGGCCCGGCCCGGCTCGGCCACGCTCTCTGGTCTGTTTGGTTGTTGCCTTTTGACTTGCCTGCTCCGTAGCAGGAAGGAGCCGTGGTAGGAGCCTCTGGTTGTAGGTGAATGTGTCCATAGATAGAGAGCCGAAGTCCCGCCCCCTCTACTTCCGGGTTGTGGGACCTATCTTTCTAAAACATATGAATGGCAGTCTATGGAGAAAGATAAATTATTTTCTGGTCCCGATCGACTTGTGCCTTGGATTATACATATGTTGTTTTTCAGAATAAAAAATGATTTTACATGTCAAGAATGTCACAGTTTGTCGCAAGATAGTTAAGTAAAACGCTATGGAAAATACGTAATTAAACGAACTACAAGTCCCGCATGCTGGCGCGTACAGAACCGACCAAAACTCCCTTGGTGTAACTACAGCTCTCGACATGACCCGATTTATAATGATTTTCACCTCGTTTGATGCTTCTGCCTTCGTCCTGGAAGAAGACGGTAAAGCTCAACAAGGAGACAGCCATAGTTCTCTAGGGATCTCTAGAGAGATGTAGTTCACTAAGCGATCTCATACAAAACCTGATGTTGTTCAGCTTATTTACGTCAAATAATTTATCTCTTGACGTGAAAAATTATCTTTTGAATTCACACACATCATATGTGAAATTCATGCCACAATTCGATCGGGACCAGAAAATAATTATGATCTCTCCATAGACTGCCGTTCAGATTTTTTAGAAAGATAGGTCCCATAACCCGGAAGTAGAGGGGCGGGACTTCGGCTCTCTATAGCAGTGTAGGTCATAAGCTCCACCCCCTCCGTGTTAGTGGGCGGGACTTGAGCCACACTAAAACACACGCAGGGCCCTATTAAATCCCATTTTTTTTACCTTTACTCTTATTTTACTATCAAAAACAGTGTTTTTAATGTAAACGACTAAAATGTACATAAATTAAACAGAAATTAACTTTACTGAGGTGACAGACGACACGTTTCCTCAATATGGCAAAATTAAAGAGCATCAAAAACAAGCAGCAAAGTTTTAAGTAATAAAACTATACCGCCTTATTAATTAAATGCTATTAAATATGTCATTATTATCATTTTTAAAAAAAGAAATCAAGGCGACGGGTAAAAATAGATCATGACGAGATTTTTATGACCCCATCAGTCAAAATGACCGACGAACAAAAAGGTCCAGCGCCACCTCTGCCTGACGCATGTAAGTGGTTCGGGAACTCCTCGGCTCTGTCCTGGGGGGTTAGGGGCGAGTTTCGCCGTTTTTTTCGCCGATGAAGGCGGAGCCATAGGCAGCCGCTTCGCCACGCCTACGATGTTTTGAAGGGGGAGGGGCTTGTTGTGCCGCTCAGATTTGCTTCCCTCCGTGCAGTTTTCCCCAGACGTACGTTCCTCTCCCACATGAAAACAGAACATTATGTCGAATACTGCATTAAAAATAGATTCCGTTTTTATCGGCCAATTCATAGGGCCCTACACACGCCAAATAATTATTCTTCAAGGATGGTTTCCGTCATTTTAGGTCGTTTAATATAATATAAAACATGAGTGAGTCTGGAGGAAGTGTGGGCGGGGCATCAATATCACGGCTCCACGTGGCTCCGCCCTCAGACCGTACTGATCAGACTCTGGATCCAAGATGGCGCCGCCCGTATCCCCGGGAACATAGAGTCAGTTTGACCAATGAGAGGAATCTTTAGGACCCTAACCCAGACAGCTCACACAACCTAGAGGTGGAGCAACGTCTAAAGGCAGGGGAGCATAGCCTGGCTGACGCGACTGCACATCTCAATGAGATGCTGGTCTGGAAACTACGTGTTTATTTTCTCGTATTTGAGGCGTGGTTTTACAAATGCCTAGAGCCGTTTATTGGGCGCTACGAATGTCTATCAAATGCGCCTGGTAATTCCCATGCTGCCTTGCGCGCGATTCATAGCCAAAGCCTGTTGGTAGCAGAGCAAACACATCCTTCTTGGCAATGAAGTCTTTCAACGCCAAACGTTGCTCTTTTTTAAAATAAACTTGCGTTTTAAGCTACTTAAAACACTGCCTAAGGCTGCATCGAACGGTAACGTTAGGTCCGCTGCCATGTTGGATTAACACACTACAAGCTTCGGTGTCGCGCATAGACGTCGTCATCGTCTTGCTGCCCCCCCCGTTCTGTGATTGGTTCCCTATCTCAGGAGAAAATATGGGCGATGGTTTCCAGACTGCTTTTGCAGCGAGAATGAAATCGCGCGCAAAGCAGTATGGGAACACCCAGGCTAAGGGGAGCAGCCTTCTCAACAGAAATGTCTTCCTGCCCTCGATCAACGTGAGGACGTCTTCAAATCAGCGTTTGAGCTGTTTATTACACCATCAATGAGACAATGAGACAATGAGACATGAGAAAGGACATACTTGAGATGATAAATTTGGGGGGGGGGTGGACTTGGATGTGACCCACTTGCAAGCCTACATTAGGTAGCTCATGATGGCGAAGTTAAAAGACGAAGCTACAGTAAGACACTGGGCTCTGGACAGGGGGGGTCCACCCTGGACAGGTCTCCAGTCTATCCCGGCTGTCATTGGTCTAGAGGGGGGGTCCACCCTGGACAGGTCTCCAGCCTATCCCAGCTGTCACTGGTCTAGAGGGGGGGTCCACCCTGGACAGGTCTCCAGTCTATCCCAGCTGTCATTGGTCTAGAGGGGGGGTCCACCCTGGACAGGTCTCCAGTCTATCCCAGCTGTCATTGGTCTAGAGGGGGGGTCCACCCTGGACAGGTCTCCAGTCTATCCCGGCTGTCATTGGTCTAGAGGGGGGGGGTCCACCCTGGACAGGTCGCCAGTCTATCTCAGGGCTAACACAGAGAGACATCCGCGTCACTCGCGTCACGTGACCACCTTGTAATCAGAGGTCATAGTGAGCAGAGGTCAGAGGTCAGAGGATGCTGAGGGTCATAGTGATCAGAGGATGCTGAGGGTCATAGTGATCAGAGGTCAGAGGATGCTGAGGGTCATAGTGATCAGAGGTCAGAGGTCAGAGGATGCTGAGGGTCATAGTGAGCAGAGGTCAGAGGATGCTGAGGGTCATAGTGAGCAGAGGTCAGAGGATGCTGAGGGTCATAGTGAGCAGAGGTCAGAGGATGCTGAGGGTCATAGTGAGCAGAGGTCAGAGGATGCTGAAGGTCATAGTGAGCAGAGGTCAGAGGTCAGAGGATGCTGAGGGTCATAGTGAGCAGAGGTCAGAGGTCAGAGGATGCTGAGGGTCATAGTGAGCAGAGGTCAGAGGATGCTGAGGGTCATAGTGAGCAGAGGTCAGAGGATGCTGAGGGTCATAGTGAGCAGAGGTCAGAGGATGCTGAGGGTCATAGTGAGCAGAGGTCAGAGGATGCTGAGGGTCATAGTGAGCAGAGGTCAGAGGATGCTGAGGGTCATAGTGAGCAGAGGTCAGAGGATGCTGAGGGTCATAGTGAGCAGAGGTCAGAGGATGCTGAGGGTCATAGTGAGCAGAGGTCAGAGGATGCTGTGGGTCATAGTGAGCAGAGGTCAGAGGTCATAGTGATCAGAGGTCAGAGGATGCTGAGGGTCATAGTGATCAGAGGTCAGAGGTCAGAGGATGCTGTGGGTCATAGTGAGCAGAGGTCAGAGGATGCTGAGGGTCATAGTGAGCAGAGGTCAGAGGTCAGAGGATGCTGTGGGTCATAGTGAGCAGAGGTCAGAGGATGCTGAGGGTCATAGTGAGCAGAGGTCAGAGGATGCTGAGGATCATAGTGAGCAGAGGTCAGAGGATGCTGAGGGTCATAGTGAGCAGAGGTCAGAGGTCATAGTGAGCAGAGGTCAGAGGATGCTGAGGGTCATAGTGAGCAGAGGTCAGAGGTCAGAGGATGCTGAGGGTCATAGTGAGCAGAGGTCAGAGGTCAGAGGATGCTGAGGGTCATAGTGAGCAGAGGTCAGAGGATGCTGAGGGTCATAGTGAGCAGAGGTCAGAGGATGCTGAGGGTCATAGTGAGCAGAGGTCAGAGGATGCTGAGGGTCATAGTGAGCAGAGGTCAGAGGATGCTGTGGGTCATATTGAGCAGAGGTCAGAGGTCAGAGGATGCTGAGGGTCATAGTGAGCAGAGGTCAGAGGATGCTGAGGGTCATAGTGAGCAGAGGTCAGAGGATGCTGAGGGTCATAGTGAGCAGAGGTCAGAGGTCAGAGGATGCTGAGGGTCATAGTGAGCAGAGGTCAGAGGATGCTGAGGGTCATAGTGAGCAGAGGTCAGAGGTCAGAGGATGCTGAGGGTCATAGTGAGCAGAGGTCAGAGGTCATAGTGAGCAGAGGTCAGAGGTCAGAGGATGCTGAGGGTCATAGTGATCAGAGGTCAGAGGTCAGAGGATGCTGAGGGTCATAGTGAGCAGAGGTCAGAGGTCATAGTGAGCAGAGGTCAGAGGATGCTGAGGGTCATAGTGAGCAGAGGTCAGAGGTCATAGTGAGCAGAGGTAGTCTCCTACACTTGCTGTCAGACAGACTAGCGGTGGTAGGAGGGCTCTGGTTGCAGATGAATGTGTCCATGGATGTAAACGGATGGTTCTTCTTCTCCTTTACTCTCTGTTGTTTGGTTGTTCAGGGACTGGGACCGCAGCAGAGACAGGAGGAGGGACTACGACCGGGGACGCAGAGAGAGGTTCTCCCCTCCCAGACACATGAGCCCTCAGCACAAGCGCATGAGGAGAGACTGGTGAGGCAGAGGAACCAGAGGAACCAGAGGAACACCTTCACCTGATCGGCCCAAAGGTGCTAATGCTGTTGATCATGCCTGAATTTCCCAGGGATGACCACCGGGGGGAGCCGTACCGCTACGACCTGCCATACGGCGGAGGAGGAGGAGGAGGAGGAGGAGGAGGTCCGTTTCCAGGGGCGGGCCCTCACTGCTGGCACCCCGACTTCCCCCATCTTCACCCACACCATGGGGGTCACCCTCTGCAGGGCAGGTGAGTTGCAGCCCAGTTTAACCTCCAGGGGACTGGACCAGAACCGTAACAGAATAAAAACCTAGAAATAACAGCAACCCCACAATGGTCCCTTTGTGTGTCCCCCCCTAGACCAGACCAGACACCCCCACCTAGACCAGACCAGACCAGGCACCCCCACCTAGACCAGACCAGACACCCCCCCCACCTAGACCAGACCAGATCGGGCACCCCCACCTAGACCAGACCAGATCAGGCACCCCCACCAAGACCAGACCAGCCCCCCCCCCCCACCAAGACCAGACCAGGCCCGCCCACCAAGACCAGACCAGGCCCCCCCACCAAGACCAGACCAGGCACCCCCCCACCTAGACCAGACCAGGCCCCCCCCCACCTAGACCAGACCAGGCACCCCCACCTAGACCAGACCAGGCACCCCCACCTAGACCAGACCGGACACCCCCCACCTAGACCAGACCAGACACCCCCCACCTAGACCAGACCAGGCACCCCCACCTAGACCAGACCAGGCACCCCCCCACCTAGACCAGACCAGACCAGGCCCCCCCACCTAGACCAGACCAGGCCCCCCCACCAAGACCAGACCAGACACCCCCACCTAGACCAGACCAGGCACGCCCACCTAGACCAGACCAGGCACCCCCCCACCTAGACCAGACCAGACCAGACCAGGCCCCCCCACCTAGACCAGACCAGGCCCCCCCACCAAGACCAGACCAGGCCCCCCCCACCTAGACCAGACCAGGCCCCCCCCACCCCATAGCAATGGCCTCCAAATTCACTAGATCCCAAACTGATGCACAGAGGCCCCTCCCCTCAAAGCCCCCCCCCCCCACTACCAAGAGGACACCCTCAGGAGGCCCATGTCCATTCTGTGATGAGTCACCCATGTTGGTGCTGTGGCTGATGGCTGTATATTCAGTCAGAGTCGGACTAGATGAGGAGATCTGTTGAAGCTTCTGATGATTTCAAACTCCAATGTCTCCAATGTCAGGCTGGGCATGGTGGACCCAGACCTGCCTCCTCCAGGTCCTCCCACCATGAGGAGCTTCAAGGTGAGTGGGACACGTTCTAGGTGAACTCAAAGAGCTTCAGATATTGTCCCGTGGGCTCATCCTGTTGGTTGACGTTCAGGAGTTTCTGCTCAACACGGAGGACAGCGTCGACGAGACCGAGGCAGTGAAGCGCTACAACCAGTACAAGCTGGACTTCAGACGGCAGCAGCTGCAGGACTTCTTCCTCCAACACAAAGACCAGGAGTGGTTCCGCTCAAAGTACCACCCTGATGACATCACGGCGAGGAAGGCGGAGTCTCTGGCCGCCCTCAGAACCAGACTGGGCGTCTTCCTCTTCCTGCTGGACAGCAGCTGGTTGGATAACGTGTCGCTGGACATGGACCACGCCCCCGCCATCATCAAACTTCTGGATGCAGGTCAGTGGATGGACACGGGCAGCAAACTGAAAAGTGTTTCTGGGTAATGAAGTCCTCAAGCTTTGCTGTGTGTTCCTCTGCAGCCGTGATAAAGATGGAAGGAGGTACAGACTTTGACCTCCAGGTCCTGGAGGCTCCTGCTGCTCCTGCTGGGGCGAGCAGCTGTGGCGGACTAGACAAGAGTCAGGGAGATCCCAGCGGAGGAAATGTGAGCGGTCAGACTGTCTCAGAGTCAACTGTGAGCCGGACGGAGGAGAGGACCAGTGAGACGGGCCAGACGAAAGACTCTGAGAAGGTCAGAATAGCTGCTTCCTGATGACCCTGCTCTGTAGCTGGACAATAATCTGTGGGATTAATGTCCTGTCACCGTTTCATGTCAACCACTGGCGGTGTGTACGACACGTGACTGGACCGGAGCTGAGATTAACAACTCATGTTCCAGTTGAGAGATTCAGAAAGCTCCCAGGTGTGTGGTGGGCTCTCACCTGAAAGAACCCACAGAAACTGGTTCTTAGAACACGTAGAACCTGTGTAGAACCTGTGTAGAACCTGTCAGGCTGATGGTGAGCGTCAGGGACTCTTTGTGTTTCTGGTGAGTCCTGCACCACTGCTGCTGTAGGACCTCTCTGCTTACACTCCCTCCATCCCTCCCTCCCTCTGTGCAGATCTGACTTGACGTGATGCATGCTGGGATGTTCATGCTCATAGACCTTGAATATGATTGGTTAAAATGAACTTGTTCATCCCAGCATGCATCACGTCAAGTCAGATCTGCATGAAGTCCAACACGCCTATTGTAAGCATGGCGAGGCGGCTGCCTGTGGCTCCGTCTTCGTCGGCGGAAAAACTGCGAAACGCGCCGCTAACCCCGCAGGACAGAGCCCAGCTGTTCCCAGACCACTTACAGGCAGAGGTGGCGCTGGACTTATCGTTGTCTGTCACTTTGACTGACGGGGTCATAAAATCCCGTCATAATCTATTTTTACCCGTCACTTTATTTATTTTTTTAAATGATAATAATGACATATTCAATAGCATTTAATTTTCATTCCTTTTTAATTAATATAATGGTGGAAAAAATGATTCGGATCCGGCTCATATAACCGGCCATCAAAGACGACTCATGAATCATGAATCTAGAGTCTGTTTAACCGGATCAGTTGAGTCCTACCACGTCTGACTGATATATAACCAATAAACTGAACCATTCTAACATCTGACATCTCACTGAGCAGAGAAACTAAACGTACGACCAGACTGGACCTCTATCAAACTACGACACTCAGACACTGACTCACTTAATCACAACACACAGAGAAACAAGACTTAACCGACTCATAACCGCTGCTCGTGGATCCCTGCTTAACCGAGAGCCAATCAATATGCTCACTCTCCACCCAGTGGTCTGGGGTGTGAATTAGGGATGCAAATTATCGAGTAATTCATTAATCGATAGTTGTTTCATCTTATCGATCGATGATCGATTAATTGATAAGCGGCAATTTTTCTGAGAGGCTGAATTTCCCTCTGAATAGGTTCTATCTACAGAATATGTTTGATATGCTACCAAAATGTTATTCCCTGCCCTCAAGTAAGCTCAGAATAAATCTTTAATTAATTATAAAATAATTAGTATAGTAACACAAACTACAGCTAATCTGAACAAAAAGTTATATTTTAAATGAATAGCTTATAAATAGAACAATTATACACTGACTTGTAACCAAAACAGTCACAAGAAACAGTGAAGCAATTACATGACTTGTGTTAAAAATATACTTGGTGATGCATGATGTCCACTTCATTGGATTCAGTGGTTAAATGTATTTTTCTACATATTGGAAGTAAAAATGTCATATTCCAAACGGATAATATGCTTCCTTAGATGTTACCGTATATCATCATATTTATTTATTTTTTACCTATGTGGTTCTTCAAGAATAGAAGCTTTGACAGGATATACCAGCAGTGGTCGGCACGGATGGAAGTTTACTTGCAGTTACACCAACTGACCACTGAAAAGACCCTAATGGAGTAGGGCAGCAGAGAGCACTCTAGAGGCTGATATGCAGTTCCACCGTAGAAACCATTGCATTAAAGAGAAAATTACTTTTTAGTAGCTGTCCACTGTAGTGACCGCTATGCACGAGAGGGCTAATCAAAGATTTATTCTGAGCTCACTTGAGGGCAGGGAATAACATTTTGGTAGCATATCAAACATATTCTGAACCACTCGTTGTTTGTAGCACGGCTGAATGTGACATATTTAGGTGGTAATTTAACGAAGTTGTGGAGTTGTTGTACTTTAAAATACTTCCACATATTGTGCATTTGGCGTCGTTGTCGTCATTGACCAACTTTTGCCCTCTTCATCCTGTCAGTGTACCGCTTCTCGTTTGTCTGTTGTTGTCGTCGTCAGAGCCCTGCTTCACTTGTGTTCCCGCGTGTGCATCAAGTACGTCTGGCGTCAAGAGCGCCCCCACGAGGACTGCCGGGGAATTACGGGTTCAAAATGCAATTAATTGCAATTAATTAATTTTAATCGAGTAATTTCTTATCGACAATTAATCGATAATCGATTAATTGCTTGCATCCCTAGTGTGAATCAATCTGTCATTTTAAAATGTTGGGTTGTTTTTTTTTTTTAAAACAAGTCAATCAAAGTTTTATTACTTAAAACTTTGATTGACTTGTTTTTGATGCACTTTAATTTTGCCATATTGAGGAAACGTGTTGTCTGTCACCTCAATAAAGTTCATTTCTGTTTAATTTGTGTACATTTTAGTCATTTACACTAAAAACACACTGTTTTTGATAGTAAAATAAGAGTAAAAGGTACAAAAAATGGGATTTGCAAAAACTATAATGGAAAAAACAGAACTACCAAAAATTAAAACGGAAAAAACAGAATTTGGGAAAAAATAAAACGGATTTTATAGGGCCCTACTCTTTCTCTCTTAGGACTGTGATGATGGCAAGCAGAACAGAAAGAAGGAAAAAGAGGAGGAGGAGGAGGAGGAGGAGAAGAAAGAAGAAGAGGAGGAGGAGGAGGAGGAGGAGGAGGAGGAGGGCAAGAGGAGCCAGAAAGTAAGTTGATTGTCATCAGTGGCGGTGCTGATGTGTTGAGTGGTTCTGGTGTTAATCCTTCACCGTTGTCTCAGGGAAGGAAGAGGAAACGCAGCGTGTCAGCTGACAGCGGGGAGGGCAGCGCCTCCCACTCAGACTCCTCCCACTCTGACGACGTGGAGGAAGAGGAGGCGGACGGAGTGGACGGTATTGACCCACGTGTAACAAACAGGGAAAAGGAGACTCTGTCTACCCGCCAACGTCCTGAATCTGAACAGTCTTGTGTTTGTGTCAGGGCGTCGAAAAGAGCGAGGGAAGGAGAGGGAGGAGGAGGCGGCTCCGGCCAAGCCCCGCCCCCTGCACCTCACCACGTCCCTGTTCATCAGGAGCATCCCTCCCGATGTGTCCAAGGAGGAGATCACTGCTGTGAGAGAACACACCCTCACTGATGCTAATACACAGCGGCCATTTAAAACTCCAGTCTTCAGACCAGTAGCACTAACCTCACTCGTGTGTGTGTGTGTGTGTGTGTGTGTGTGTGTGTAGTTGTGTCGCAGGTACCAGGGCTTCCTGCGGGTGGCGCTGTCGGACCCTCAGCCCGAGAGGAGGTGAGAACCAAGACGTGTGCTGGTTAGACTGGTTTTACTTAAGGATGGATGAGGATGACGATAGGGAGCATAGTCTGTATATAAACATGGACACCACGTCTCCTCTTCCTCTCATTGGTCCAGAGCATAGTCTGTATGTAAACATGGACACCACGTCTCCTCTTCCTCTCATTGGTCCAGAGCATAGTCTGTATATAAACATGGACACCACGTCTCCTCTTCCTCTCATTGGTCCAGAGCATAGTCTGTATATAAACATGGACACCACGTCTCCTCTTCCTCTCATTGGTCCAGAGCATAGTCTGTATATAAACATGGACACCACGCCTCCTCTTCCTCTCATTGGTCCAGAGCATAGTCTGTATATAAACATGGACACCACGCCTCCTCTTCCTCTCATTGGTCCAGAGCATAGTCTGTATATAAACATGGACACCACGTCTCCTCTTCCTCTCATTGGTCCAGAGCATAGTCTGTATATAAACATGGAGACCACGTCTCCTCTTCCTCTCATTGGTCCAGAGCATAGTCTGTATATAAACATGGACACCACGTCTCCTCTTCCTCTCATTGGTCCAGAGCATAGTCTGTATATAAACATGGACACCACGCCTCCTCTTCCTCTCATTGGTCCAGAGCATAGTCTGTATATAAACATGGACACCACGTCTCCTCTTCCTCTCATTGGTCCAGAGCATAGTCTGTATGTAAACATGGACACCACGTCTCCTCTTCCTCTCATTGGTCCAGAGCATAGTCTGTATGTAAACATGGACACCACGTCTCCTCTTCCTCTCATTGGTCCAGAGCATAGTCTGTATGTAAACATGGACACCACGTCTCCTCTTCCTCTCATTGGTCCAGAGCATAGTCTGTATATAAACATGGACACCACGTCTCCTCTTCCTCTCATTGGTCCAGAGCATAGTCTGTATGTAAACATGGACACCACGTCTCCTCTTCCTCTCATTGGTCCAGAGCATAGTCTGTATATAAACATGGACACCACGTCTCCTCTTCCTCTCATTGGTCCAGAGCATAGTCTGTATATAAACATGGACACCACGTCTCCTCTTCCTCTCATTGGTCCAGAGCATAGTCTGTATATAAACATGGACACCACGTCTCCTCTTCCTCTCATTGGTCCAGAGCATAGTCTGTATGTAAACATGGACACCACGTCTCCTCTTCCTCTCATTGGTCCAGAGCATAGTCTGTATATAAACATGGACACCACGTCTCCTCTTCCTCTCATTGGTCCAGAGCATAGTCTGTATATAAACATGGACACCACGTCTCCTCTTCCTCTCATTGGTCCAGAGCATAGTCTGTATATAAACATGGAGACCACATCTCCTCTTCCTCTCATTGGTCCAGAGCATAGTCTGTATGTAAACATGGACACCACGTCTCCTCTTCCTCTCATTGGTCCAGAGCATAGTCTGTATATAAACATGGACACCACGTCTCCTCTTCCTCTCATTGGTCCAGAGCATAGTCTGTATGTAAACATGGACACCACGTCTCCTCTTCCTCTCATTGGTCCAGAGCATAGTCTGTATATAAACATGGACACCACGTCTCCTCTTCCTCTCATTGGTCCAGAGCATAGTCTGTATATAAACATGGACACCACGTCTCCTCTTCCTCTCATTGGTCCAGAGCATAGTCTGTATATAAACATGGACATCACGGAGCGGTTGGCATGGCAACTGGTGGTCAACATTAAGTCACATCCTGTTTCTAAAACTAAACTTATCCAAAACATTAACTTGAACATTCATCAACATTATATTAACTACCTAAAATGACAGAAACCATCCTTAAAATATGTATTTTAGTGTTTTAGTTTGGCCCAAGCCCCGCCCACTAACATGGAGGGGGTGGAGCTTATGATCTATACTTCAGCCAGCCACCAGGGGGAGCTCTAGTTGGCTTCACTGTAGAGGAGCTGTTGCCCCGTCCATCTGTATATACGGTCTATGGTACGGACAGATGATGATGATGATGATGATGATGATGGTGATGGTGTGTGTGTGTGTCAGGTTCTTCAGGCGGTGCTGGGTTACCTTTGACCGCAGTGTGAACATCAAGGAGACTTGCTGGAACCTCCAGAACGTCAGGGTGAGGACACACACAGTCGGAGCGGTCGCGATGATGAAAGGGTGGATGTGTGAATAAGATGTCTCCCGTCTCCTCCGTCAGCTGAGGGACTGTGAGCTGTCTCCGGTGGTCAACAGAGATCTCAGCCGGCGCGTTCGCAGCGTTAACGGACTGACGCACCACAAGCCGGTGGTGAGGAACGACATCCGTCTGTCGGCGCGGCTCATCCACAGCCTGGACCAGAGAGGAGAGCTGTGGGCCGGCCAGGTACCAGGATCCACCGCCGCCGCGTTCACCATGTTCTCTTACCTGTTACACGGCCCAAAGCATCATGGGAAATGTGTGTGTGTGTGTGTGTGTGTGTGTGTGTGTGTGGAAACAGACAAACCCCGTCCTGAAGAACATCACGGATTACCTGATAGAGGAGGTGAGCGCTGAGGAGGAGGAGCTGACAGGCGGAGGTAACGGTGAAGACGCTGGCGACGCCAAAGACCCCGCCTCCTCGTCCTCTGAGGTTACCGTGGAGACAGATGAGAAGCTTCTGAAGGTGGGAGGAGCTGTGTGTGTGTGTGATGGCTACAGGTCTTGGAATGTGTCTCTAAATGCGTGAGGTGCGTGTTCAGGTGCTGGACAGACTGCTGCTCTACCTGCGACTGGTCCACTCTGTCGACTATTATAACTTCTGTGAGTACCCTGCTGAGGACGAGATGCCTCATCGCTGTGGACTGATCCACGTACGAGGACCCCTACCTGTGGCCAGGATCACTGCAGCTGAGAGTAAGCTGACACAGACACGTACTGCAGGCTGCAGACAGGGGACGGGTCAGTAGAGGGTGTTCACTGTGCTTGTTTCTGATTGGACAGTGAGCGAACACCTGAAGATGTGTGACGAGCGTCTGGCTCCTCTGATCTCACCTTCAGAGACGCTGAGTGAAGAGGACGCTGCCAGACTGGGAAAGAAAGACCCAGAACAAGAGGTGAGACAGTCTCTCCGTCTCTGCCTCACCTGTCCTCTCTCTCTGTCTCACCTGTCTGTCTGTCTGTCTGTCCATGTGTCCAGGTGGAGAAGTTCCTGTTGTCCAACATTCAGGAGCTCAGTAAAGACAAATGGCTGTGTCCTCTAAGCGGGAAGAAGTTCAAGGTGAGTCCACCTGTCCACCTGTGTCTGGCCAGACTGACTGGTTGCCGTGGTAACCCTTTCTCTCTTGTTGTTGTTGTTGTTGTTGTGGTCCAGGCTCCAGAGTTTGTGCGTAAACACATCCTGAACAAACATGCTGAGAAGGTCACCGCTGTCAGACAGGAAGTGGAGTTTTTTAACAACTTCCTGCTGGACGCTAAAAGGCCGGCCCTACCTGACAACAAGCCCCTCCCACTACCAGCGCCAGGTACTGTCTGTGTGATCAAAGCCTCACCTGATGCTCACCTGTGGGACTCACCTGAGGGACTCACCTGACTTTACTGCTCTCTTTCAGCCACTCCTCCTGCCATGCCCGGCTTTCCCCCACAGGCCCCACAGCAGCAAAGCCTTCTGGGATTTCCTCCTGGAGTCAGACCTCCCATGGCCGGCTTCCCTGGTACGGAGCCACAATCAATAGATGGATGAGGACAGGTTGATACTGCACTATAGACCGTGTATACAGATGGACGGGGGAACAGCTCCTCTACAGTGAAGCCAAACAAACCAGAGCTCCCCCTGGTGGCTGGCTGCAGTATAGGTCATAAGCTCCACCCCCTCCATGTTAGTGGGCGGGGCTTGGGCCAAACTAAAACACTAAAATACATATTTTCAAGGATGGTTTCTGTCATTTTAGGTGGTTAATATAATGTTGATGAATGTTCAAGTTAATGTTTTGGATAAGTTTAGTTTTAGTTATTTATTTGACGTTCTAGAAACAGGACGTGACATGATGTTGACCACCGGTTGCCATGCCAACCGCTCCGTGAAGCGTTCCCATGGAGAGTTGTAAAAACTATTTTTAAAAACTAGTCCAGAGTATAATCCATCATGTCCTTGTACCAGGTGGAGGTAGAGCAGAGCGTAGTATTATGGGTGATGGAGGAGGTGATGGAGGAGGTGATGGAGGGGTTGATGGAGGGGTAGATGGAGGAGGTGATGGAGGGGTAGATGGAGGAGGTTATGGAGGGGTTGATGGAGGAGGTTATGGAGGGGTAGATGGAGGAGGTGATGGAGGGGTAGATGGAGGAGGTTATGGAGGGGTTGATGGAGGAGGTGATGGAGGAGTAGATGGAGGAGGTTATGGAGGGGTTGATGGAGGAGGTGATGGAGGGGTGATGGAGGAGTTGATGGAGGGGTTGATGAAGGGGTGATGGAGGAGGTGATGGAGGAGTTGATGGAGGGGTGATGGAGGGGTTGATGGAGGGGTTGATGAAGGGGTTGATGGAGGGGTTGATGGAGGAGTTGATGGAGGGGTGATGGAGGGGTTGATGGAGGAGGTGATGGAGGAGTTGATGAAGGGGTGATGGAGGGGTTGATGGAGGAGGTGATGGAGGAGTTGATGGAGGGGTGATGGAGGGGTGATGGAGGGGTTGATGGAGGAGGTGATGGAGGAGTTGATGGAGGGGTTGATGAAGGGGTGATGGAGGGGTTGATGGAGGGGTTGATGGAGGGGTTGATGAAGGGGTTGATGGAGGAGTTGATGGAGGGGTGATGGAGGGGTTGATGGAGGAGGTGATGGAGGGGTGATGGAGGGGTGATGGAGGGGTTGATGGAGGAGGTGATGGAGGGGTGATGGAGGGGTTGATGGAGGAGGTGATGGAGGGGTGATGGAGGGGTTGATGGAGGAGTTGAGTTGATGGAGGGGTTGATGGAGGAGGTGATGGAGGGGTTGATGGAGGGGTTGATGGAGGAGGTGATGGAGGGGTTGATGGAGGAGTTGAGTTGATGGAGGGGTTGATGGAGGGGTTGATGGAGGAGTTGATGAAGGGGTTGATGAAGGTGATGGAGGGGTTGATGGAGGGGTTGATGGAGGAGGTGATGGAGGGGTTGATGGAGGGGTTGATGAAGGTGATGGAGGGGTTGATGGAGGGGTTGATGGAGGTGATGGAGGGGTTGATGGAGGAGGTGATGGAGGGGTTGATGGAGGGGTTGATGAAGGTGATGGAGGGGTTGATGGAGGGGTTGATGGAGGTGATGGAGGGGTTGATGGAGGGGTTGATGGAGGAGGTGATGGAGGGGTTGATGGAGGTGATGGAGGGGTTGATGGAGGGGTTGATGGAGGAGTTGAGTTGATGGAGGGGTTGATGGAGGAGGTGATGGAGGGGTTGATGGAGGGGTTGATGGAGGGGTTGATGGAGGAGTTGAGTTGATGGAGGGGTTGATGGAGGAGGTGATGGAGGGGTTGATGGAGGGGTTGATGAAGGGGTTGATGAAGGTGATGGAGGGGTTGATGGAGGGGTTGATGGAGGAGGTGATGGAGGGGTTGATGGAGGGGTTGATGAAGGTGATGGAGGAGGTGATGGAGGGGTTGATGGAGGGGTTGATGGAGGGGTTGATGAAGGTGATGGAGGGGTTGATGGAGGGGTTGATGGAGGAGGTGATGGAGGGGTTGATGGAGGGGTTGATGAAGGTGATGGAGGGGTGATGGAGGGGTTGATGGAGGAGGTGATGGAGGGGTTGATGAAGGTGATGGAGGGGTTGATGGAGGGGTTGATGGAGGTGATGGAGGAGGTGATGGAGGGGTTGATGGAGGGGTTGATGGAGGGGTTGATGAAGGTGATGGAGGGGTTGATGGAGGGGTTGATGGAGGTGATGGAGGGGTTGATGGAGGAGGTGATGGAGGGGTTGATGGAGGGGTTGATGAAGGGGTTGATGAAGGTGATGGAGGGGTTGATGGAGGAGTTGAGTTGATGGAGGGGTTGATGGAGGAGGTGATGGAGGGGTTGATGGAGGGGTTGATGAAGGGGTTGATGAAGGTGATGGAGGGGTTGATGGAGGGGTTGATGGAGGGGTTGATGGAGGGGTTGATGAAGGTGATGGAGGGGTTGATGGAGGGGTTGATGGAGGAGGTGATGGAGGAGGTGATGGAGGGGTTGATGAAGGTGATGGAGGAGGTGATGGAGGGGTTGATGGAGGGGTTGATGGAGGGGTTGATGAAGGTGATGGAGGGGTTGATGGAGGGGTTGATGAAGGTGATGGAGGGGTTGATGGAGGGGTTGATGGAGGTGATGGAGGGGTTGATGAAGGTGATGGAGGGGTTGATGGAGGGGTTGATGAAGGTGATGGAGGGGTTGATGGAGGAGGTGATGGAGGGGTTGATGGAGGGGTTGATGAAGGTGATGGAGGGGTTGATGGAGGGGTTGATGGAGGTGATGGAGGGGTTGATGAAGGTGATGGAGGAGGTGATGGAGGGGTTGATGGAGGAGGTGATGGAGGGGTTGATGGAGGGGTTGATGGAGGGGTTGATGAAGGTGATGGAGGGGTTGATGAAGGGGTTGATGGAGGAGGTGATGAAGGAGTTGATGGAGGAGGTGATGGAGGGGTTGATGGAGGGGTTGATGGAGG
>NC_140337.1:38897869-38900369 GCF_963514085.1 Chelon labrosus | reverse complement strand
ATCCATTATTGTCCTTTCAGGGACACAGTATGTTTGGCTGGCATGTACAACCATGTGCAGACACTCTTTAAGTCTATTCGACAAACATTTTGCCAAGATTTTATAGTCTGTGCACAGAAGTGAAACGGGTCGCCAGTTCTGTAGGAGGCCCAAATCTCCTTTCTTTGGCAGCAAAGTCAGGACTGCCCTCGTACAGCTCGTTGGTAATGTCCCAGAGTCCAAACATCCTTGAAAAACTTCCGTTAAATCTTCTCCCAGTAACGTCCAGAATGTTTTGTAGAACTCTGTAGGAAGTCCATCAATACCAGGAGACCGACCACAGCTGAGCTGTTTCACTGCTGCAGACAGTTCATCAAGGGAAACGATGGACCCCAGTGAGGTTGCATATGCTTCCTCTCGCCGAGGCAGTCCCCCCAGTATCTCATCCACACAGTCAGAGTCACAAACATCAGCACTGAACAGGCTGCTGTAGAAGTCCGTGGCCAGCTTCCTCATCTCTGATGGCTCCGTGGTCACAGACCCATTCGAGTGCTTGAGATGTAACATCTGGTTATGTTTCTTGACCTTCCTTTCCAACTTAAAAAAGAAACGGGTAGGTGCATCTATGTCTCTGATAGACAGGATTCTAGATTTAATCAGAGCACCTTTTGCTCTTTCATGTAGAAAGCTACTTAAAGCTGCCCTCCTTTTCTCCCGAGTTGCATTATTGTTATCTGAGCCATTAATTATGCCATCTTCCATTAAACTGATTTCTTTCTCCAACAGTTCAAAATGATCCCTTTCTGTTGCTCTAGTGTGTGATGTATACTGCTGACAAAATATTCTAATCTGAGTTTTCCCTACCTCCCACCATTGACCTAAATTTTCAAAACCTGGTTTTCTGCGTCTCCATTGATCCCAAAAATCAGAGAAAGACTGACAGAAGGTCTCGTCATTAATCAGTCTGATGTTAAAACGCCAATAAGGAGATCTTTGGGGATGCACCATTAAAGAAAAATGAACGGTAACTAAATGATGATCTGAAAAACCAACAGGTGATATGGTGGCTGCAGTTAACCTATTGTTGTATGTTTTATTAACATAGAACCTGTCCAGTCTGGCTGCACTAACCCTGCCCTCAGTGATTTTCACCCAAGAATACTGTCTGCTAGTTGGATGGAGTTTCCTCCAAACATCCACAAGATCGTTTTCCAGAATTACACTGGATAAAAGAGAGGCTGATGATGGATGAGGCTCTCTTGCATTCCTATCAACTGAATAGTTAATAGTGCAATTCCAGTCTCCTCCCACCACTACTACTGAACTGCTGCTGAACTGTTTTAATGTGTCATTGAGTTTATGAAGAAGGTCTATACGGTCGACAGCAGAGGTGTAAGCATATATGTTAACAAACACAAATGGTGTTTCTCTGATTGTTGCTTGTATGACTTGTAGCCTGCCCTGCTCTACATCAGAAACTACAACATGTGTTAAAACAATGTGCTGAGAAAACAGGACAGCTACACCTGCACTCAGATTAGAGCCGTGGCTCAGGAAACAAGATCCCCCCCACCATAAGCCCCAGTATGTCTTGTCTGCTTGAACAGTGTGTGTTTCTTGTAGGAATAACACATCAATCTTTTTTTGAGTTGCAACCTCAGATATTAAAGCCCTCTTATGTCTGTCCCTCCCTCCATTAATGTTTAGAGATCCTATTTTTAGGCCCTGCATAGAGATGTTAGAAAGAGGAAACATACAAGCTGAAGCCATCAGAGAGCAGTAAAGAAGAAAAGAAGCCACCCTGTGATGATGCATTGTCTTTCTATTTCTTGGCTTTTTTAACAGTTTTTCCTCTCTGTATTTTTCTCAGGATGGCGAGATGCTTATCAAGACGGTACCTTTTCTTTTCATCCAGGAGGTCATGGCTAACCCGTCTCTTTAACATACTGACAGATTGAATGAATTTGTTTGTGTCCCCAAAGTAATCGCTCACTTTAACTGATTTGTTGAATGTTTCATCCAGAAACCCATTTATTTCCTCTAAAGAGTAGAGATCAGCCTTTTTGTTTGAAACATCACTGATGGATGCTGTGTCTGACTCAGACTCATATTCCCTGTCCTCTCCTTCACATGAAATCTGACTACAGACTTCACCCTGTCCTGTAACACTGGTGGAAGCTCTGTCCTCAGCGGTTTCTACTGACATTGACTCACTCAAGTTTTCTATAGTCACAGAGGCCTGCTGCTTCTCCAGCTGACTCGGTTCTTTTCTGTCATCCGCACCACTAGTTACCTCTGCTACAATACTACAACCCGCTACCGCAGCCTCCTCACCGGGCGTCGGGTCCGCGGCGCCCGGCGTTGGATCCGCGGCGCCGGGCGCAGGGCCAGCGGCACCGGGCGCAGGGCCCGCAGCACCTGGCGCAGGGCCCGCTAAGCTTCGTCCACTAAGTGAGGGTCTGTCTGCTGTTTATGCGGACATGCGGCTCGAATGTGTCCCACGTCTCCACACTCAAAACAT
>NC_140337.1:38842869-38895369 GCF_963514085.1 Chelon labrosus | reverse complement strand
GGTCAAATAGCCCTGACACAGCCTGGAGGTGTGTTTGGAGTCATTGTCCTGTTCAGGGCCGTTTCTAGCTCCTTGGGGGCCCTAAGCAAGGTGCTGTTTGGGGCCCCTAGTTAAACAACCATGAAGACATTCCTAACCCTTAGATAGTCCACTAAGATGAAACAATCTATTACACTTCATGAGCAAAACAGACTAGAGTTAAAATTAAACATCTTAAGTTAAACTGATGAAAAACTATAAGACAAGGAAAACAATCCTCTATACGTCAATAAAATATAAAGATGTTCACTTTAAATAAGAAAATACAACAACATCTATTTTAAGTGCAAGAATGAAAACAGAACATCAGTGACGTCCTCATATGACAGACACTTGCCCATCTCATGCATGGTTGAGGAGGACTGTGATGGTCCTGGAGCTTCCTGGTCAGGAAGTTCAGAAGATCCTTTGGCTCAACGTCTGGAGCTCCAAAATATTTTAGACTTGCTCCTGCAAAGACAAAGCTCCTTAGGTTATCAAGCAAAATAGATCATGGTGCATATTCCTCTTTTATAACTGCAGTGAAAATTAAAATTAAAATGAATCTGTTTTTATATTAAATCTTGTGATGTACAGTGTCCCTTTAAAGCTTGTACCTAATTACAAAGTTGTCACTTTTAAGAGTTTCTACATTAATTTACACATTGGACTAGTTAAAGAAATGAAAATAAGATAAATGATCCACTGCCACAATAGTCTAAAATAATAAACACGACGCCTCAGATTTATAAATCACTTAAAAATCAGACCTTTAAAATATTGATTTAAATTATCAAACAGTAGCACACTTTTAATTAGAGGCCTATAAAACACACACTAAACTTTGTAAATGAATCCTAGGTAAAGATAAAATAATGTTAAGTGTTAAATATCTGAGAGACAACTTCCACTGAACAATGACAGAGAAGACTGTCATAAACAATAAAATAATAATAATTCAGAGCTGCCAACTCTCACGCTTTCGCCGTGTGACACACGGTTTTGCCTGTTTTCACACGCACTCACGCCACACATCCAATTTCTCACGCAAAAAAAAAAAAAAAAAAAAATCCGATCTTGGTCCGAGACTCTTCCGTTCCTTTTCAAACTCCACGACGGTAGATGGCGCTGATGAGCGCCCCTGAACCTTTGCGCTGCGCTACACCTGCAGTGCACCCCTTTACTATGCCTGCACCCCGAAGTAGACAGAAGAAGAGATACAGAGACCAACAAGACAGCAGGAGAAACCAGAAACTACTTTGAGAAGTCTGATAAAGAAGAGAATCTGAGCTGAGACTAGGCCAGTATAACCATGCACACAGATCATAGACAAGGACTTTACCCAGCTTCTGATCTGCATCTGGTACTGATTATGCCTCATTTTAGCTATTTTTGTAATGCATTCATCTGTTTTATTGCTTGAAAAAGTTGTACTGTTTAAGCACTTTATTTGTTGCACTTTATTTGTCTCTGATGGACCATGTGGTGGGAGACTTTGAATGAAGAATAATGTCCCTCCCTAACTAATCTTGTGTCGTTTTTGGCTGAACATAAATCATTAAGTGCTCTTAAGAATACAATTATTCACAACATAGGTTAGGTTTTAGTTAAGAATTAGTTTAATACCATTTTAATCAAAATATCAATCAACCTACCTAGGTCAAATCTTAAACACTGATCTATGAATAAGGCTTTATTGTCATTTAGGCACACCGATAGTTTTCTGGTTGAATGTTCAGCTCAAGTCTACAGACTAAGACCTACAAGTCATGATGCCGAACATGAATCAGAATAAGTTCAGGTATTGCACATCTTTAGCAGACCGCTCAAAAATGCACTAGAATGCTGGAAACCACATCTACTTAATCCAGAATCTCCTGGGGGTGGACCTTCAGCTATGTCTGCTTCACAGAATGTAACCAATATTGTCCATCTTCAGTGGGCTGCCCCTCTCAACAGCTTTGGACCTCCCCACAAACCACCAGAATGCAGGGTACAACTAGCCTGCCTGGCGTAGCCATACTCAATTCTAGTCAGAATGTGAGTCTGGTACCGCTCCATAGGGCTGTGATTATGGGGCGTGTTTCAACCGAACCAGGAAAGAAAATGCCTCTGCACTCAATTGGATAGACCTATAACCAATCAGAGCAACGGAGTGTGAGACGCATGTTGTGTCCCATCTTCTTAGCGACCATCGGAGCCAGCTTGTTTGACTGTCCGTTAAATAAAGTTTGAAAAAAAAAACAAAAAAAACATCGGAGCCAGCTGATAAATTAAACTTTTGCAGAATCCTGTACGAAGGACGGCAAAAACATCTTTCCGATTAACAAATGCCTTGATCGCATTTATCTGTTCCTCTTTTAAAATTAATGCGCTGTCGATATCTTCTAGAACAGAGTCGATGGCAGAATCTACACATCTCAGTTCTCCAGCGGCAGCCATCTTTGTTGTAAACAAATTCAACCCAAACGCTCTTTGGTGACGTGGTTACGTTACTGTTGATCATCTGTCCATCATCGTATAAAGCCCGCCCTGAGAATCTGATTGGTCCGAACAGTTTCTGTTCGAGCATAATTGCACCTTAACGGAGCGACACCAGACCGAACTTCCAGACCAAAAAATGTTGTGGGCGGGACTAAGTTCGGCTGGCACCCAGGCTAGGGTACAACATGGGTACAACATCAAATTAATTCCAATTATCTTATATCTGAGCCACCAATTTGTGTGATTGCGTGCACGGCATAATTTTGGTCAGCCACGACAAAATCTCACTCCAAGGTTTTTTGAAAAGTTGGCGGGTATGTAATAATATGAATAAAGGGGTCTGGAGTCAGTCAGTCGTGACCATGACAGGACAGACTGTCCATTCACATGAGACATATTCATTTTATATTAGACAACTTTCATGAAGGAAACACTAAAGCTGAGTTTAGGACAAAGAAATCCTAGCTGGCTAGCTAACATTTATCCAGGTCTAGCTAGCTGGCTAGCTAACATTCATCCAGGTCTAGCTAGCTGGCTAGCTAACATTTATCCAGGTCTAGCTAGCTGGCTAGCTAACAATCATCCAGGTCTAGCTAGCTGGCTAGCTAACATTTATCCAGGGCTAGCTAGCTAACATTCATCCAGGGCTAGCTAGCTGGCTAGCTAACATTTATCCAGGGCTAGCTAGCTGGCTAGCAGGACAAATAAACAAACCTTCGAAAAAAGGTTTTTCACCTCCACCTATCCAGCCCACGTCACCAACAAATGCCTTATCGTTATCGTTTTACTGTTTTTCTTCCTCCGTTTTCTTCCATTGTTTTTTCCGCGCCATTGAGATAACTTCTTTTTGATGTCATTACTGTGGTTGTTTTGTTTAATATTCAGGCTAACAGGAAAGATGAGTAGCTGTCAATCATACCCATCATACCTGTCGGCCCCCCGCTACGTCACTCACTGCGGTCCAATGAATATGACATGACAATGCCACAAAAACACCGGCCACAGGTGATCATTGCAGTTTATTTGATTTATATCCTACATTTATTTTGAAGCATATAAGGGACGTAACAAACACAGAGATAGCTACAGATAAAGACAGGACATTCTAATTCTCCTCAGTTGGTAACTTTAACCAAAGCTGTTTTTGTACTATGATGAACTCTAAAACCTGACTGAAACTCTTCAAACAGACCATTCCTGTTTAAATGGTCACACAACTGATTAGCAACAACTTTTTCTAGAATTTTAGAAATAAAAGGAAGGTTGGAGATTGGTCTATAGTTGGCTAAAACATCTGGATCTAGAGTGGCTTTCTTGAGTAAGGGCTTAATTACAGCAATCTGAGACTGAGGCACATATCCTGTTAATAAAGATAAATTTATCTGGTTCAATATGGAGGTGTTAATTAGTTGGGATTGGATCTAGAAGACAGGTTGATGGTTTAGATGCTGTAATTGTTGAAGAGAGCTCAAGAAGATCTACTGGAGAGAAGGATTCCAGATATTGATAAGGTCTTCCAGAAGTTTCTAATGTCACTGTACTTACATGTTTGACAGCTGGAGAAAGGATGCCTTGAATATTTTCTCTAATGCCGACAATTTTATTAGTAAAGAAGCTGATGAAGTCATTACTACTGAGGGCTAAAGGAATAGATGGCTCAACAGAGCTGTGGCTCTTTGTCAGCCTGGCTACAGAGCTGAAAAGAAATCTGGGCTTGTTCTTGTTTTCTTCTATTAATGATGAATAATATGCTGTTCTAATACTACTGAGAGCTTTTTTATAAGTTGTTAAACTATCTTTCCAGGCTATGTGAGCTTCTGGTATGTAACAGTACTGTCTACGTAGATGAGTACTAGCAGAGAAGATGTACAGCCCATAGTAAAAGTATTCAGGTACAGAATGATCCCTTTCAGAGTGTTCAGTTATTCCAAACAATGATTAGTTTGATCAAACGTCAGCTACTTTTTCTACTTGGTCCTGAAAACACAGCATGTTTGTTTCAGATCCACCAACACCTGGATATGTATTTTAGAGATTTTGATTTGACACTTGTGACTGTGACCTGTTTTCAGCTGTGACATAAAAGAACTTACACAATGTGTCAGGCTCAATATGCAAATCTAAAGAATGGAGCTTAAACATACTAATGACAGTATACAGCATGTACCTGAGGCGCCTCACCCTGCATCTGTGGTGGAATGTAACCTAACTACAACTTCTCTGATTCAAGGCTTCATCACTCATGTGACTGTTGACATTTAAAGCATCTGCAGCTCTGATATAACTCTGTAAAAGCTGCAAATGAAAGGAGCATCTATGATCTCTAATCCATATCTATGATGTTGTCCATATGAACAATGGGTTGAATGATGGAACGTGGAGGGTGCAGCTTTCACTGATGAACCTTTTTGATTTAGCTGTTTCCAACAGTGATGCAGATCTCTGAGTGTCTTTCAGACTGAGTATGTGAAGGTAGATATTAAAGAATGGATGAATCTGAGTGTGTGAAGGTAGATATTAAAGAATGGATGAATCTGAGTATGTGAAGGTAGATATTAAAGAATGGATGAATCTGAATATGTGAAGGTAGATATTAAAGAATGGAGGAATCTGAATGTGTGAAGGTAGATATTAAAGAATGGATGAATCTGAGTGTGTGAAGGTAGATATTAAAGAATGGATGAATCTGAATATGTGAAGGTAGATATTAAAGAATGGATGAATCTGAGTGTGTGAAGGTAGATATTAAAGAATGGATGAATCTGAGTGTGTGAAGGTAGATATTAAAGAATGGATGAATCTGAATGTGTGAAGGTAGATATTAAAGAATGGATGAATCTGAGTGTGTGAAGGTAGATATTAAAGAATGGATGAATCTGAGTGTGTGAAGGTAGATATTAAAGAATGGATGAATCTGAATATGTGAAGGTAGATATTAAAGAATGGATGAATCTGAGTGTGTGAAGGTAGATATTAAAGAATGGATGAATCTGAGTGTGTGAAGGTAGATATTAAAGAATGGATGAATCTGAATATGTGAAGGTAGATATTAAAGAATGGATGAATCTGAGTGTGTGAAGGTAGATATTAAAGAATGGATGAATCTGAGTGTGTGAAGGTAGATATTAAAGAATGGATGAATCTGAGTATGTGAAGGTAGATATTAAAGAATGGATGAATCTGAGTATGTGAAGGTAGATATTAAAGAATGGATGAATCTGAATGTGTGAAGGTAGATATTAAAGAATGGATGAATCTGAATGTGTGAAGGTAGATATTAAAGAATGGATGAATCTGAATATGTGAAGGTAGATATTAAAGAATGGATGAATCTGAGTGTGTGAAGGTAGATATTAAAGAATGGATGAATCTGAGTATGTGAAGGTAGATATTAAAGAATGGATGAATCTGAATATGTGAAGGTAGATATGAGTGTGACCCTGGATCAGAAACTGAGCTGGAAATCATGTATTCTAAACTAATAACCTCTGTGTGTTTGAAACGTCCCCACTTGTGTGTCATATCTACATTAAACTCTGCTTAAAGATTAATTTATAAGATGCAGCAACATTTCAGCTTTGTCAATTCTAACAATAATATCTGGTGGGTCACTTGGGGGCTGGAGCCTATCCCAGCTGTGATTGGGTGAGAGGCGGGGTCCACCCTGGACAGGTCTCCAGTCTATCCCAGGACTGATGTATAGTTATGTGATGGATGAGGATTGATGTATAGATATGTGATGGATGATTGACATCATGGATGGATGATGGATGATGACTGATGGACAGATGATGAATGGATGATGGATCCAGGAACAACAGATTTGGGAAGCTTGTCGTCATTTCCAAACATTTTCTTTTCCTAATTGCGTCTCATAGGTGTACAGCAACACCTTCGTTGTCTGGCTCTGCTCAGTTGATGGTTTAGATCACAGGTGTCAAACATACGGCCCACGGCCCAAAAGCGGCCCGCCAGAGGGTCTAATCTGGCCACCGAGATGAATTTTGTGAAGTGCAAAAATTTCACTGAAGTCATTAAGTGTAATTTTTCCAATAAAAGAAACCGCTATTCCTGTTATTGAGAGTTGTGGACACAACACAACACTGAGGCCTAGGACTATACAGAAATTGCACTTCTCTTTTTTTAAGAAATGTCCAGTTGTTCATTACATGTTTCGTAATAGAGCGGTTCATTAAATATAAACACTTTCATAATGTACTTATTCGCACTTAAACAAAGGGAAACATTTGTCGTTATTTATAGGTTAATACTATTGTGTAACTGGTCCGGCCCCCTTGAGATCAAATTGAGGCTGTGTGTGGCCCCTGAACTAAAATGAGTTTGACACCCCTGGTTTAGATGCTGTAATTGTTGAAGAGAGTTCAAGAAGATCTACTGGGGAGAAGGATTCCAGATGTTGATAAGGTCTTCCAGAAGTTTCTAATGTCACTGTACTTACATGTTTGACAGCTGGAGGAAAGATGCCTTGAATGTTTTCTCTAATGCCAACAATTTTATTAGTAAAGAAGCTGATGAAGTCATTACTACTGAGGGCTAAAGGAATAGATGGCTCAACAGAGCTGAAAAGAAATCTGGGCTTGTTCTTGTTTTCTTCTATTAATGATGAATAATATGCTGTTCTAATATTACTGAGAGCTTTTTTATAAGTTGTTAAACTATCTTTCCAGGCTATGTGAGCTTCTGGTATGTAACAGTACTGTCTACGTAGATGAGTACTAGCAGAGAAGATGTACAGCCCATAGTAAAAGTATTCAGGTACAGAATGATCCCTTTCAGAGTGTTCAGTTATTCCAAACAATGATTAGTTTGATCAAACGTCAGCTACTTTTTCTACTTGGTCCTGAAAACACAGCATGTTTGTTTCAGATCCACCAACACCTGGATATGTATTTTAGAGATTTTGATTTGACACTTGTGACTGTGACCTGTTTTCAGCTGTGACATAAAAGAACTTACACAATGTGTCAGGCTCAATATGCAAATCTAAAGAATGGAGCTTAAACATACTAATGACAGTATACAGCATGTACCTGAGGCGCCTCACCCTGCATCTGTGGTGGAATGTAACCTAACTACAACTTCTCTGATTCAAGGCTTCATCACTCATGTGACTGTTGACATTTAAAGCATCTGCAGCTCTGATATAACTCTGTAAAAGCTGCAAATGAAAGGAGCATCTATGATCTCTAATCCATATCTATGATGTTGTCCATATGAACAATGGGTTGAATGATGGAACGTGGAGGGTGCAGCTTTCACTGATGAACCTTTTTGATTTAGCTGTTTCCAACAGTGATGCAGATCTCTGAGTGTCTTTCAGACTGTTGTTGGCTTTAAATAATGTCTGCATGGGTTATAAACAAAGCTTTTTAAGTGTTATTGATACATTCAGGACAGTGTCAGGGTTAGGGTCAGGCACTTTGTGTTGACATGGTCACACCTTTAACAGTAATATGTTATTACCTTGTACAACACATTAAAGAGGTCACGTGAAAAATGTAAAGATATTCAGACAAGCAAACAACTGATCCTTGATAAAGATATATCCCCACATATGGAAAATCTTTGACTATTGTAAAACATGAAGATAGTCAAACATCTCAAAGTGTAAAAGTGACTTGAAACTTGACAAAACATTCAACTTGGCTGCAGAGCAGCAGACTGGAGCACTGAGATATGGACAAAGCTAAAGGCACAGTATGTCCTCATGAAGAATGGATGAATCTGAGTATGTGAAGGTAGATATTAAAGAATGGATGAATCTGAATATGTGAAGGTAGATATTAAAGAATGGATCAATCTGAGTGTGTGAAGGTAGATATTAAAGAATGGATCAATCTGAGTGTGTGAAGGTAGATATTAAAGAATGGATGAATCTGAATATGTAGCAATTGCTGTAAATTTACAGCCAATTTTCAACATTAAAATACTGTTTTCGTGTTAAACAGCTTAGTACTGTAGTCAGCAATGCATTGTGGGCTGCTTACCTTGGAGCAACAGGACAGAGGCCCCAAACAGTATGATGATGTTTTAAATTACAGGACACTACAGTATTTTTATTAGATTAAGCATGATTTGCACATGCGCATTGTTGAGTTTGAGATCCCGCTCTCTGACCTGTTTACGTCCAAATAAAGGAATTAAAAAAAAAGCGTCCGTCACTGAACAATCAGTGGGCGGCGGTCGGTTCACTCCAACAGACCCTCGATCCAGGCTGCGACACAGAAGAACACAACGAGCAACATTGATACTGGTAAGGTAAAAACATTAAACTTTGTCTACCATTAACGTTTTTTCCAAGTATACCTGACTGGCCTTGACTCTGGCCGTAATCTCAGCACTCCCGCTTGATAGCTTATAAATGCTAACGTTAAGATAGCGCTAACGTTAGCATTCTTCATTCAAACTATAAAGTTAACTTACATTAGCCGTCATCTGGTCGTGGGTGGGTTATGTTATCACAGTTCGCTAGCTAACTAAGAAATTCAAGCAATAATTTGTAAACGTAATGTTATTTTGTGGTGGCATTGATGGTAGTTACCACGTTTAAGTTAGTTAACGTTACAGCTAATGTTATGTTCGTACCTTAAAATGCGTTTGCTCTGCTTAGTGTTTTTAATTGTTAACAGTGGCGCGAAGAGCCGACATTACTGTCTTAAAGTGCTCTGTGTTAAAGCTATTGAAGATAGTACCAACCGTGACATGCTAGCTTGTCAGGAAGGGGGTTAATGCTCCAAAGTTTGTTGTTGTTGTTGTGTTTTTGACACTTGACATGTGGTAACGTTAGTTAATCCCCAGGTTCAAGCTGCAAACTTGACTGATGGTTATTTCTGCTGTCAATAGCATAAGGACATCTGTGATCTTTTATTCACCCTCCTAATTATCTTGTGTTCAGTATTTATCAGCCATAATATTACAAGGCCCAGCTAGTTCTTGCTGGTAATGTTAATATGCTACACTGTTAACAGAATTTACATGTGGTAGAAAAGTACCTTCCCTAAAATCATAAAATAAAGTTTATCTGTTTATGTTAAAAGTTGGGTAATTTGTGCATCATGATAGAAGCTAACACACTTGATGGCTAACTTAAAAACTAAATAATGTATTCTCTTTCAACTTAAAGGAAGCAGCCACCAATCAGTCGTGTTTCTGCTGTGCAACCATGTGCATTTGGAAGCTCCTCCAGTGATCATTGCTTGTGGTAAGTTCTATTTACAATGTCATAAGGATATTATGATCTAACATGAAATCTGGAGACTTCTGAAACAATAACATGTCTTTTTTTCTTCTTCTTTCTTTTTAATGCAGGAAAATGAGTTTGAAGAGCTGGAGCAAACAATGGCGATCTTTATCACTGAGAAAGAGGATCCTCTCCATCCACACAAAGACATTAAGACTGTCATCGAAGGAACAGAGGTCCTGAATGAGTTGCCCTCAGTTGCAACAGCTTTTGTGTTTAGTTGATAATAAGGCTTACACCTGAATAAGAAAATGTATGTCCTGGCATGATGTCTTAGGAGTTGAGCTACTATTGCAGCTCCATGATTTGTCTTCTGATGACATCAATAGTCTCGTTTCTGGTCTTCAGCTGAAGAAGATTTTAAACACATGTTCAGTGTTGTCAATTTATGGAACAAAAAATATGAATGTGTTCTTAAGGAAAGTGTTCTGAGTAGTCACTGATCAAAATGTATTGAAAGCAATTTTTTAAAATTTGATTTACTATACATTTCAAATAATGACAACTGTTACTTTTTTATTTGAGACAACCTAAAATAGTTATGCTCCAACCTAAAATAATTAGTTTGCTCCAACCTAAAATAATTAGTTTGCTCCAACCTAAAGCTCCAACCTAAAATAATTAGTTTGCTCCGACCTAAAGCTCCAACCTAAAATAATTAGTTTGCTCCGACCTAAAGCTCCAACCTAAAATAATTAGTTTGCTCCGACCTAAAGCTCCAACCTAAAATAATTAGTTTGCTCCAACCTAAAGCTCCAACCTAAAATAATTAGTTTGCTCCGACCTAAAGCTCCAACCTAAAATAATTAGTTTGCTCCGACCTAAAGCTCCAACCTAAAATAATTAGTTTGCTCCGACCTAAAGCTTCAACCTAAAATAATTAGTTTGCTCCGACCTAAAGCTCCAACCTAAAATAATTAGTTTGCTCCGACCTAAAGCTTCAACCTAAAATAATTAGTTTGCTCCGACCTAAAGCTTCAACCTAAAATAATTAGTTTGCTCCGACCTAAAGCTCCAACCTAAAATAATTAGTTTGCTCCAACCTAAAGCTCCAACCTAAAATAATTAGTTTGCTCCAACCTAAAATAATTAGTTTGCTCCAACCTAAAGCTTCAACCTAAAATAATTAGTTTGCTCCAACCTAAAGCTTCAACCTAAAATAATTAGTTTGCTCCAACCTAAAGCTTCAACCTAAAATAATTAGTTTGCTCCAACCTAAAGCTTCAACCTAAAATAATTAGTTTGCTCCAACCTAAAATAATTAGTTTGCTCCAACCTAAAGCTTCAACCTAAAATAATTAGTTTGCTCCAACCTAAAAACAATTAGATTGCTCCAACCTTTAATTAGTGGTTGCATGGAGTTAAACTTTTCAGGTTAAACGAAATAAAATTATTTGCTTTGAGTTAACGTCAGATATTTCGTGTGATCGATTACCTCAATTTTTTTAAGTTGATCCAAGTTTTTTATTTTTTCAGTGGAGAGACACTTGAATCCAGGCTTAGGGTCAGGTTGAAATTGTTTGTTTACTGTAGACAGGCACTTTCTACAAAGTAACAACCTAAACAAAATATTATTTTAATTTCCAAATAATCACAGAAATATGCAGCATTTATTTTTTACTGTAATAGACTGTATAATAACAGTATGAATACAGAAATATACTGTATGTCTGGTTTACACACTACTACTGTAAAATTACAGTATATTGCTGGCGTCTTTGCTGCCAGCTCTTTACTGTAAATTATAGAAATACAGGAATATACTGTTTTTATGGTTTACAGACTAATACCGTAAAGTAGTTTACGTTTAAATACCGTTAAAATAACGGTATACTGCTGGCGTCTGTGCTGCCAGCTCTTTACTGTTATTTTACAGGAAAATTGTTTACAGTGTGGACATTAAAGAATGGATGAATCTGAGTGTGTGAAGGTAGATATTAAAGAATGGATGAATCTGAATGTGTGAAGGTAGATATTAAAGAATGGATGAATCTGAATATGTGAAGGTAGATATTAAAGAATGGATGAATCTGAGTGTGTGAAGGTAGATATTAAAGAATGGATGAATCTGAATATGTGAAGGTAGATATTAAAGAATGGATGAATCTGAATATGTGAAGGTAGATATTAAAGAATGGATGAATCTGAGTGTGTGAAGGTAGATATTAAAGAATGGATGAATCTGAGTGTGTGAAGGTAGATATTAAAGAATGGATGAATCTGAATGTGTGAAGGTAGATATTAAAGAATGGATGAATCTGAATATGTGAAGGTAGATATTAAAGAATGGATGAATCTGAGTGTGTGAAGGTAGATATTAAAGAATGGATGAATCTGAATATGTGAAGGTAGATATTAAAGAATGGATGAATCTGAATATGTGAAGGTAGATATTAAAGAATGGATGAATCTGAATGTGTGAAGGTAGATATTAAAGAATGGATGAATCTGAATGTGTGAAGGTAGATATTAAAGAATGGATGAATCTGAGTATGTGAAGGTAGATATTAAAGAATGGATGAATCTGAATATGTGAAGGTAGATATTAAAGAATGGATGAATCTGAATATGTGAAGGTAGATATTAAAGAATGGATGAATCTGAATATGTGAAGGTAGATATTAAAGAATGGATGAATCTGAGTGTGTGAAGGTAGATATTAAAGAATGGATGAATCTGAATATGTGAAGGTAGATATTAAAGAATGGATGAATCTGAATGTGTGAAGGTAGATATTAAAGAATGGATGAATCTGAGTGTGTGAAGGTAGATATTAAAGAATGGATGAATCTGAGTGTGTGAAGGTAGATATTAAAGAATGGATGAATCTGAATATGTGAAGGTAGATATTAAAGAATGGATGAATCTGAATATGTGAAGGTAGATATTAAAGAATGGATGAATCTGAGTGTGTGAAGGTAGATATTAAAGAATGGATGAATCTGAATGTGTGAAGGTAGATATTAAAGAATGGATGAATCTGAGTATGTGAAGGTAGATATTAAAGAATGGATGAATCTGAGTGTGTGAAGGTAGATATTAAAGAATGGATGAATCTGAGTGTGTGAAGGTAGATATTAAAGAATGGATGAATCTGAATGTGTGAAGGTAGATATTAAAGAATGGATGAATCTGAGTATGTGAAGGTAGATATTAAAGAATGGATGAATCTGAGTGTGTGAAGGTAGATATTAAAGAATGGATGAATCTGAGTGTGTGAAGGTAGATATTAAAGAATGGATGAATCTGAGTGTGTGAAGGTAGATATTAAAGAATGGATGAATCTGAGTGTGTGAAGGTAGATATTAAAGAATGGATGAATCTGAGTGTGTGAAGGTAGATATTAAAGAATGGATGAATCTGAGTATGTGAAGGTAGATATTAAAGAATGGATGAATCTGAGTGTGTGAAGGTAGATATTAAAGAATGGATGAATCTGAGTGTGTGAAGGTAGATATTAGAATGTGTGAAGGTAGATATTAAAGAATGGATGAATCTGAATGTGTGAAGGTAGATATTAAAGAATGGATGAATCTGAATGTGTGAAGGTAGATATTAAAGAATGGATGAATCTGAGTATGTGAAGGTAGATATTAAAGAATGGATGAATCTGAGTGTGTGAAGGTAGATAAAGTTATCAGAAGCTGATGGCACAGGTCCAGTTATCAAGCTAAATGTTCTACAGTATGTGTCAGGTTGTAAATCTTCACGTTGACAGTGGAAACTTGGATTCAGTAAAGATCACCATTACAGTGTTTTACTATTTTTTTTTTTAAACATCAAAAATCTGATTTAGCTCAGCGCTGTGACTCTGATCATCTCAGAGCACTGGTGTCCTCTGTAACATCTTTATTTTCATGTGTTGATGCATTTTTATTCACTGAATCTGATTTCAACGTTTCCCCCTGCTGTGTAACAAGGTGCTGAGGAAACATCCACGTCATGCTAACCAATGAACACAATGTTCCTGTCTGAGCGTGAGAATCTATAGGAAGGCTTGTCAGTCACACAGCACATAGTGTAGATACCAGCAGAGTCAAGACAGGTAAGAAAAAAGTATGGACGTGTAATTGTACACTACCACTGAAGGAGAATGAATAAGGTCTGAGGAACATTAGTGTGTTTTAATCCACATCTGCAGGAAGTTCAGGGAGGTCAGTGGTTTCAGCCTGAATCTGATTCTCAACGTTTCCCTCGCTGTCAGAGGGAGGATGACGTCAGAAAGCTCCACCTTCGACTCCACCTCCACCTCCTCTGTCTCTCCTCCTGGGTGTGGACAGCAGCGCAGGTGAACATAAAAAGAGACGGACAGAGAGAGAGAGACAGGCACGGATCGATCGGTCCATCAGAGACATCAGAGACGTCCTGGTGAGCAGCAGCCTTCATCCTCCTCATCCTCCATCAACGCTGCACAGGGTGAGACAAGCTGAACACCTCTGCTGTTATTCCTCTAACACACACACACACACACACACACATACGTTTCAGACCACTGCTCATCAATACATCTGTTTCAGGACTGGTGACAAGCTGCAGCCATAAATCCATATAGACACAGTCTGAAAGGACATTAGAGGCTGTTTTCACTGGATCTGATCTGTGTCAAAATATATTTGAATGTTTGTCTAATGTTAACTGGAGGCTTCAGCTGTGTGAGTCTTTTTAGGACCAAACTGTGTCTTTTGTTTTCTAGGGACGGCAACAAGAAGAGGAAACTTTCCTCTGAAAGACTGTGACTTTGTAGAGGAAACAACAATAACTGAGGTTTGTGCTCTTGTTTTCAGCTGAAACCAGACGTGACCTCTTCACCAACAACAGGTTTGTTTGACGCAGACACTCAGAGCTCATCAAGCTCGTGGCTGAGACGCTGCATGCTGCTCAAAAAGAAATAAGCTGTGGTATTAATTAGTCCACGTGTTAGAGCTGGACTGAGGTTTTCACAGGTACCTCTAGACTCTGTGTTAGAAACTAAAAACTAGTAAACGCTAATCAAAGACGTCCCTCTGTGTGTCTTCCAGCTCTCTGTCGGCTGATTGGCCCCCTCCAACATGGCCCGCCTCCTGTTCTACCTGTGTGCTCTCGGCCTGCTGGCAGGTAAGCACGCCACACACGGCGGCCATGTTGAAGATGTCTCCAAAGATGGAGGAAGCTTTAAGTGGTGATAATCTGTCAGACACGGAGAGACTTTCCTGTCGTCTTTGTTTCTGAGAAGAACTGATGTCAAAAGTCTTGACTGGTGAACAAACGCTGTCTTGTTCCTTCATGAAGTCAACAGTTGGACATGAAGCTGTCTCTGTTGTCCAACCAGCTCACACCTCTCATGTGTCTCCATGTCTTCAGGTGCTGCTGCTGAGTACTTTCAGAATAATACAGAGTTCAACATCAGCTCATGTCCCGTCACATATTATGGACGGACGTATGAGCGTCTCTATGTGAGTAGGATGAATGTGTTTCTGTCATTAATGCTGTTCAGTGTCCAGTCATGTGTTCATCATCATCATCAGCTCATCAGTGGTCAGAGCGCTGCAGCTGATTGGCCACAGCTAAGTGCTGCAGTCTGCTGCAGGCCACACTCTCTGTCCACTGGTTCGTGTCCTCCTGATGCTCTCTGAGCGTCTCCTTAATGTCCACCGCTGCGTCTCCGAGTCCGTCAACATGAACTGCTGCAGCGTCCTGAAGCAGAGTGACAGCTCTGACTGAAACCTGCTGCTCTGCCACCAACAATCAGCTTCTTCAGACGTCTTGTTGTTCATTGACTCGTTGTGTCTCTGATTTTAACAGGCCAACTTCACGTCTGAAAACTTTATCATCTGTTTCGACGGCTTCTACGACCCCGATGCTGCAGGAGACTGTATTATTGTGGCGCCTCCATCCATAAACTCAGGATTTGACGACGCCTATTTTACTATGACATCACAAGACTCTTATTATGAAGGACTGATCCACAACAATGTGCCAACCATTACCAGCACGATGGACTGCTATGTGTATTTTGAACCGTATGTCAACGGGGTCTCTGTGAGTGTTGTTCATTGTCAAGTTAAATCTGAGTGTTTTTAGAGTCGACTGTTTCTGATCCAATTAACTCTTTAAACTCTAGAACTTCAATTTGACTTTAAATCACATCAAATTATTTTCAGAAATCTTGTGGAGGAAACTTCCTGACAGAGTCTGAATCTTCTCTCTCCTCTCTTTACAGTATTATCTCCTTCTATATGTGTTTGGGAAAGAAACAGTTCTGAGTACAGAAGTATATGATCCTATGACAGTGGTGAGTGAATAAATATAAATATGTGACCAACTATGCACTATGTGTAATGATGGAGTGAATGTTAAATGTGTGATCCAAACATTTCCTTCTAAATGTGTCTGTTGCTCTTTTCTCTGTAGTTTAACAGGACAACATGACCAGTTTAGTCTACGAGTAGAAAACTGTCCTTCTTGTCTGATTTCACTTTGCTCTGCTCTGTGGTCGTAACATTGGTTGTGATTGTTTGTGTGTAGGTGCTTGATGTGAAGGTCAATGGTTCTACAGTCCATACGCTGAATCATACATACACTGCAGAAAACCAATTAGAATTTGTATACTTAGACGTCAGTGGATGCAGACAGCCAGGTTGGTAAATCATTTGCTCCAGACATTGACTCTGATGTTCAGTAAAACTGTAAAAGGTGAATATTACCATTGAGTCTCTGCTTCCAGCTGATAAACCAGAAAGTGATGTGTGAGTTTTTAAACTGATGGAAACGTTCGTTCCTTCTCAGGTGTTCTGTATGAAGCAGGTGAAGTCGTGAGCTTTGATCCAGAAACCTGCACCACTGTCAGCTGTGATGACGGAGCCATCCAAACCTCCACCTGTGGTCCCATGGAGCGTTGTCAAGGCAACATGTAAACATGACCTCTTTGTATGTAGAAGGAGCCGTGATGAAACAGGGACCTGATGAGGGATCTTTAAACTTTCTTTGTTCAGGGAAGTTTCAGTGAGAGCTGCAGTCTGTCTGGGTGTGTTGTGTTGGGTTTCCATCAGCTGTGAGTCACCACAGCTCCAAAGCAGCTCTGACTGGAGCAAAGAGATCAGTGAAGAGTGATCTGGTATCAGATGAAAGGCTGATGATTGACAGGTCAACCAATAAAATGCTGACTGCTTCCTGCTGCTAAATGTAGACACAGATAAAACTGACTTTGTGTTCAGTTTCCTCTAGCGCCACCATGAGAAAATGAATCAGTTCATATGTGACGATAAAAACTACAACCTTATCTGATGTCATAAGATGCCATCTGAATATTGGACAATCAAAATACAGGATCTCTCTGTATGGGCTGACTGTCTTTCTAAATGTGCGTCCCTGTCATCTGATTGGATCAGAGGCCTATCTGATCTCTGGTGGTTCTTCTTCTTCTGTTATTTGGGGGTTTTTGGCAGTTTTGATGCTACTGGGCGTATTGGCTCCCCCTACAGGTTATGATGATCTCAGGCCGTTAGCGTTAGCTACCATAACTAGCAAGCTGCTACTAGCCCTGTGGCTACCATAGACTGTATAAAGATGAGGAAGAACACGACATTAGAAGCAGCATGACTCTGATATCTCTGCATCACGGTCACTAAGATCACTATGAAGATAAAGAAGTCTCATCTAAGAACTGTTCTAGTTACATGAAGTCACTGACCTCTGACCTTTTACTGACACACATTTAAACAGTGGACAGTAGAGTTGAGAAAGGATTAGCATTTAGCATTGAGCTAAAGTTGTCCATAGATGTGGTTCCTGGAATGAATCCTTCTTATGTACTACTACAGTAAACCATTCAAGCTGTAAGCCTGAAATTCATTGTCCAAGAATTTAAATGTTAGTTTGCTTCTAAATGTGTTGACCCTTAAAGGTTTAACCTCATTATGTTTGTACAACAATAGTTGTGAGTAGACAAGTCATCTCAGGAACATGTGTTCAGACATCGTACTGCTCTGAACTCTGAACGTTGGTGTTTATTACACTTTAAGTTCCAGTTTCACATGATAAATGTTCTATTTCATTTAAAAACGACACATAAAATAGTACATGTTGAGACATGTTGAACACCAGAGGGCCCGCTGGTGGCCGTGGCCTCCAGCAGCAGCTCATGATGTTGTCTCTGTCCCTCTGTGCGTCCACCAGCTGCATGTTTGACACCACCTGCACTGTGACCGGCCCCACTGTCATCGACGTTCACGGCCAAGTTAACTCCGTCCAGGATCGGTGTGCGTACTCTCTGGTGTCTGTCCCAGACTTGGACGTGCTGGCCACCTTCCAGGAACGGCGTCGTACAGATGTGAGCTTTGTGGACAGTGTGACGCTGCATCTGGACGACCCAGCCGTTCACATCCACCTGGAACAAGACGGGACAGTCCGGGTAAGCTACCTGCAGCCGCCGTCCATGTGTCAGAGTGGAGCTTGATCCAGAGTCCTCCTCATACGCTCGTCTTTCTACTCAGAGACATTAGATTCAGTTCTTCTGATGCTGCTGACCTTGTTGCTGTGGAAACAACCTGGTTGTGAGTTTCCTCCACTTTGTCTCTTTACTTTGTCTCTGCAGCTGGACGACTCAACGCTGACCCTCAACAGCTCGGTCCAGCTGGTTCATGGTGTGGAGCTCTCCAAGGACCAAACTGGAGTCACCGCCAAGGTGTCCCTGTCCAACTTCACCACTTCTGTCTTCTTTGACGGCAGCACCGCACAGATCCGTGTGGAAGGTGCAGAAAATAAAATGTCTCTTTTGGGGCATGGGGCTGTTAACGTGGTGTCCTCCAGTTTGAGCGTTGATGCTGATCATTCTGTCCTGAACCTGTCCAGGTCCATCTGGATCTTCTCTTCAGGGCCTGTGTGGAAACTCCAGTGTGTCTTTGAGTGGACTGAGTCTCTCTAACTACAGCTCCCCCAGGTGAGACGTCACCATGAGCTCAGTGTCCCCTGAACGCTGCTTGATATACTGAGTGTGTTGGTATGAACAAGCCAGAGCAGGTAACAGTGCTGACCTTGTGTTGTGTGTCGCCCCCTAGCTGTGAGCAGCAGTACCCTGACACTGCTGACAGCACCATCAACTGCAACATGACGACTGAACGGTGAGACGGCAGCAAACGTTTGTCTGCGTCATACTTTGATCTCTGAGCTCTATTACATGTTACGTCCCATGATTAATGCCATGTGATCTCAGAAGGGATGGAAGATGAACACACCTGTTCACAGATTCTTTCTCTTCATCTGTGAAACAGCTGTAACCTCCTGAAGGAGGCGCCCTTCACCACCTGTAGCATCGACCCAGAGCCCTACATAACCGCCTGCATCGACACTTTGTGCACATATCCTGCTCTGGATGGTCTCAACTGTCAGTTCCTGGAGGCCTACGCCAGAGCCTGCAGCCTGTACAGCGACGGCACACTGGACGGCTGGAGGTCAAATGCCGGCTGCCGTAAGACCTGACACTCTCCACCACCTTCTCTTAAAGAATTCAGCCCTTGTTTTCAGAATAATATATCAGTTTGTCCCTCTGTAGCTGCCCCTGAGGCCTTCTGTCAGGACAGGACCTGCAGCGCTCATGAGTTCTGCGGTGAGAGGACGGTCAGCGGTGAATCTGGCTGCTTGTGTCGGGCCATTTTTGCCTCCAAGTACAGATCCACAGATGCTTTGGGTACGACAGCTGTGACAGTGACGTGAAAACAGGCAGAGCGGTTGGAGGGAAACTTGTAACTGTGATTTCTCTGACCCAATCTGTGACGTTCAGGTGATCCGACGGTCTGCAGTCAGAACTCTGCTTCCCTGACTCTGGTCGGTTGTCTCCTGGAGGAGAAAGGCTTCGACTACTCTGCGTTACACCTCAACGACCCGGACTGCGTGGGTCAGATGGACGAGGAGACCCACATGGTGACCTTCAGCTTCGACGGCATCAACAGCTGTGGGACGGTGATCACGGTGGGTTCTCTCCTCCACCTCTTTACTCTACAAACAGACAAACGTCTCCCAGCACTCTGCTGAGCTTCTCCTGCTCTCCTCTAGTCTCAGATCTGTCTTCAGCTCTACCCTCTGTGGCTTCTCGTCATGTTGGTCATCTAAAGCTGGTTAAAGGGGGAAAGATGAACGAAGCGGTGATGGATCTGCTTTAGTAACAACATGTGGATGTGTGACCCTACAGGCCAACAACAGCCAGATAATCTACAAGAACACCATCAAGACCCAGAACAATTCCTCCGACGTCATCACTCGCCAAGACCAAGTCTCCATTGACTTCTCCTGCGTCCACACTCAGCCGGACATCGAGACGATGGCCTTCAGAATCAGAGACAGGTGTGTGGTGGCTGCTACCTTTGGTTTGAGTCAGTTTACCGTCAGAAGTGTGATGTGAGTCGCAGACAGATGACCTGTGTGCGTTCTGTGCAGCTCTGTGATCCAGCAGATCACATCTGGAGCTTGGAATTACTCTCTGACCATGACGGCCTTCACCGACGCCGGCCGCACACAAGCTGTGGAGGCCAACACCGAAGTTCTGCTGAACCAGAAGATCTGGGTGGAGCTGGTGACGGACGGGCTGGATGGAAACATGGTCGCCATGGTGACCGACTCCTGCTGGGCGACCGACCAGCCGTCGCCCACCGCGACACCGAAATACGACCTGATCATTAAAGGGTGAGACGCTGAGGGGAGGCGGCCTCTCACTGCTGCTCAGGGATTCGTTGATAGACGGTACGTTTGACGGCTCTGACTGATTCCTGAAAGAGTGTGTCTTCCTGTTTGTGAGCAGCTGTGCCAACCCCGCCGACCAGACGGTCAGTGTGGAGGGAAACGGCCTGGGAACCTCCAACTCCTTCTCCTTCAACCTGTTCAAGTTCTCTGGGGACTCTGGTGACGTCTACCTGCACTGCAACCTCCAGCTGTGTGTGAAACAGGAGAGCAGCTGTGCTCCGGTACGCCTCGCTGCCAAACACACCACTCACCTCTGAAGTCTTCTAAAGTCTGGACTTCATCTCTGTGTCTTTAACTTCCAGGTTTGTAGCGGAGCCGCTCGGAGACGCAGATCTGCCAGGTCCAGATATGAAGGTGAAGGTGCAGCCTTGATCAGCATGGCCTGGACTAATTAGGTAAAACTCTGCTGTTGTACATGAGTCTGAGACACGTGTGTGTGTGTGTGTGTGTGTGTTATACAGACTGAGACGACTGTTGACTGAGTGACAGTGAAGTTAAAGAGACAAAATGATTCCATTAAACTGAACTGAAACCTGTCAAAGCTCACTGACGGTGTCTGGAAGAGATACTACAGCATCACCACTGATTCAGACTGGACTGTGGTTTGATGTGGAGTGGCTTCTATTGACTTGAAGCACATCATGATTCTCAGTTCCACCTTAAAAGTCTGTCAGCTGTTTAACTGCCTTCCATTCTCCATGAGATGAATGAGTGGGTGAAATGTCCTGGACGGGCCTCCGTACATTGTAGCCTGACAGTCCAGGATCAGGGCTAAGTTCCATCCTCTCAGACTGAATACGATGAGAGGAAGACGTGGCAGGTGATTGGCTGAAGAGAAGCCAAAGAGGACAGGAGGGTTTCTCAGAAGAGACAGCGGTCTCACTTTGGTCTGCTTCTCTTCTCAGGTGGTTTCCACGGTGACTCGGACGGACCAACTGGTGCCGACCTCTACGATGATCCCTGACTTTTGATTGGTCCTGATCCAGAGCCTGGATGTGTGAAAGGATGAGCTCAGTCCTGGCTGCTGTGAAGCAGCTGGAGTCAGCAGCTGGAGTCAGCAGCTGGAGTCAGCAGCTGGAGTCAACAGCTGGTTCCAGCAGCTGGAGTCAACAGCTGGTTCCAGCAGCTGGTTCCAGCAGCTGGAGTCAACAGCTGGTTCCAGCAGCTGTCTTAGTGGAAGTATTGTGAGGACAGGACCAAAGCGTCATCTCTGACACATATTTTCTCTCTGTTACTATCAACATGGTGGAGGGTCCATTTGATTTATGTTATAACCTAATGAATATATCAGAGGAACATCTACACCCCTGAAACTCTAACCACTGTCTCCTCCATCACTACATCTCCCAGCATGCCTGGGGGCCCTGCAGGACCTCCCAGGAGGCCTGTAGGCGGTCACATGTCAGCCTTGTGACCTCGTTCATTCACAGAAATGTCTGCTCACAGGTTGCATACGAGGCCTCCAGCCAAAGAGGCATCTTTACTTCTCAGGCTGTTTGAGGTGAAACGATCCAGAGTTAGACCAGAAACCAGAGGTTAGAGGAGATACAGGCTGGGGTCATAAAGTGATTTAAAGGTGATGGGTTCATTTAAAATCAGTTGTATAACAAGCTGGTAGTCCAGGCTAAACTTTAAAAGAGGAGCAACATGACCAGTTTCCTTCCAGTTTGATTTGTAGAAGGGTTTCGTTTGATTTGGGCTGTGTGGATTGTTTGACGGTGATCTAAAGAAGAGGAAGGAAGCTTTAAGACTCTGAAGCTCTCACTTGGACAGATTTGATTCTAATTTAAGAGCCGATAAAAACCAGAGTGAACGTAGCTCAAAGTTGAGACAAGAATCAAAGAGTTCACCTGCAGACAGAACCAAGAGAGGACTGGAGCTGAGCGTGCTGATGCTCAGAGTTACATTCACCTGCAGAGAGTTTGCAGACATCCAGCTTTTAATGTCAGCTCAGTGCTCTCTTAAGGTGGACGGACTAGTCAGGATGTATGGGTCCATACGACCAAAGATAAAACCTCCCAGAGCTGCAGTCTGAGCCACAGCATGAAAGGCTGCAGTCAAGTCCAGCAACATCAGCGTTGACCTGAATGTGCAGCCCTGCAGAGATCACTTAGTGTCGGTGCTGTGGTGTTGTCTGGAAGCTGATTGAAGAGTGGAGAACATGTGTTCCATCCTTCCTCTCAGAAAAGACACCAGAGTTGAACTTGTAACTGCTAACTTTCTATTGTTCTGTTGATTGGTGGAGACAGTTCAGCTGCTCTGCTGCGTCTCTTTTATTCTCTCACTGTTTGTTCAGCATGAAAAAGACCAAAAAAAAACACAAATAAAGGATGAGGGTCAAAACAAACCTGAGTCTGGCTTCTTTCTGAGCTTCATCACTTCCTGCCGCTGAGTCAGACGCCGTGCAGCTTCAGCTCCAAGAACTGTGTCTTTACTGAGGATCTTTTTCTCATGATGTGGTCAAGGTTTAGAAAGCAAAGGTGGACACGTGTTTAAACTGACTGACAAATGAAGACGTGTTCACACAGGACAGCTCACTGGTTGTGTATCAGTTATATTCATTCATGTCAGCTCCTTCCACCACCTCAGCCTCTTCTTCTGTGGTGTTTTATTCTTGCAGGCTGAGTGAATCTAATTATATATAAGCTTAACATCTTCAAGATTTCAGCCAAAGTTATACTTTAACAGATATAAGTTTTATTATACTCAGTAGTACTTTGTTATGGGGAAAGATGTCTGGCAGGTTGAAGAGGGAGGAACTAAAGGAGACATGACGTCCAGCGCTCTCATGGCTATGCTAACAACTATGCTAGCAGAGCGTAAAGCGTCGCTGTGCATTTCCTAATCTCAAGGCGAAGCTGGATAATGTCCAGACTGCTGCCAACACAAGAATTGTTGGGCTCCCTGAGAACATCAGAGGCCCACATTTTAAAATGTCACACTAACGGCTAAACCAGGTCCCACTGAGAAACCTAAGGCAGTGATGATATGTTTTCACGGATTCCAGCTCTTCTGCAAGGAAGTTAAGATTAATAAAATAAGATAATCCCTTCATTTGTCCCACACACATTTTTGAAGATTACTGTCCTGAAGTCCTGGAGCAGAGATTGGTATACCAAGAAGCCATGAGTAACCTATTCAATCTGGGCCTAAAACCTGCTCTTCACTACCCAGCCGGATTGCTCATCTTAACCAAAGGGGGGAAGGGGCTACGGCTAACGTCCCTCCAGGGAAGAGCTACTGCTAGCTGAGAAGACCATGATATTTATGCAGGACAACGCTCCATCTCATGCATCAAAGTACTCCACTGTGTCTAGCCAGTAAAGGCCTTAAAGATGAAAGAATAATGACATGGCCTCCTTCTTCACCTGACCTAAACCCTACTGAGAACTTGTGGGCCCTTCTTAAACGGTAAAGGAAAACAGTCCACCTCTCTGAACAGTGTCTGGGAGGCTGTGGTTGCTGCTGCACAAAAAGCTGAAGGTCTGACAGACTCCATGGATGGAGGACTTCTGAGTGTTATTGAAAAGAAGGGTGGCTACATTGGTCGCTGATTTGTTTTTTGAAATGTCAGAAATGTTTATTTGTCAAGTGTGAGTTGTTTGTTTACTATTCTGACTTTAAAAGATGAAACTAGTGCAGTGGGATGGGAATATTGTAGTTTTTCTTTGAGTTGCACACTAATAGTTGCCTGATAATTGTGCACACACACATATTCTCGTACGAAAGCCAAAACCTCCCTTTCACTTCCTTTAATATTCAGGTTTGAGTTTTATTAACATTATTGACCAAGAGCACTGTTGTTGTTAAATAATAAAACTAATCCTCAAAGTGCAGCTTGCCTAATAATTGTGCACGCAGTGTATTTGACGTGTACTTTGTTTCAGTTTGACCCAAGCCCCGCCCACTAACATGGAGGAGGTGGAGCTTATGACCTATACTGCAGCCAGACACCAGGGGGAGCTCTAGTTGCTTTGGCTTCACTTTAGTGGAGCTGATCTATCGTTCATCCATGGGAGGCAGCTATGCTGACCACTACACCAATATGAAACATATTACGGTCATTTACAAACGGTACAAACTGAAACGGTTACAACAATTGTTGTGTGTTGTGTGACAACCTTTAATACATTTGTTTCTCGTAGCTAGCAGCTAACATGCACACTGCTAACTGGAGGCAGGTTAGAGATAGGACTGGTCCGTATTGTTGAGTCAGTAGAGATGGTATGTTGCTAAGATAACTAGCTGACAGCTACAGCTATCACAAGCTGTCGATGTTTAGTGGGAAGTGTAGTACCTGTTTCATCTGCTAGGTGGCGACCATGTACGCTCTGCACTTGAGAGGATATAACTCTTCATACCAGCAGGTGGCAGTAGACTGTATTCATCATTCAAATGAGGAAAAAGGAAGAGCTACTATTAGCTGGCAGACTAGTTAGCCAGGAGGAGCTACTGTTAGCAGCGAGGCTAGGAAGCTAGGAAGAGCTATTATTAGCTGGCAGACAAGTTAGCCAGGAGAAGCTACTGTTAGCAGCGAGGCTAGGAAGCTAGGAAGAGCTACTATTAGCTGGCAGACAAGTTAGCCAGGAGGAGCTACTGTTAGCAGCGAGGCTAGGAAGCTAGGAAGAACTACTATTAGCTGGCAGACTAGTTACCTACGAGGAGCTACTGTTAGCAGCGAGGCTAGGAAGCTAGGAAGAGCTACTATTAGCTGGCAGACTAGTTAGCCAGGAGGAGCTACTGTTAGCAGCGAGGCTAGGAAGCTAGGAAGAGCTACTATTAGCTTGCAGACTAGTTACCTAGGAGGAGCTACTGTTAGCAGCGAGGCTAGGAAGCTAGGAAGAGCTACTATTAGCTGGCAGACTAGTTAGCCAGGAGGAGCTACTGTTAGCAGCGAGGCTAGGAAGCTAGGAAGAGCTACTATTAGCTGGCAGACAAGTTAGCCAGGAGGAGCTACTGTTAGCAGGGAGGCTAGGAAGCTAGGAAGAGCTACTATTAGCTGGCAGACTAGTTAGCCAGGAGGAGCTACTGTTAGCAGGGAGGCTAGGAAGCTAGGAAGAGCTACTATTAGCTGGCAGACTAGTTAGCCAGGAGGAGCTACTGTTAGCAGCGAGGCTAGGAAGCTAGGAAGAGCTACTATTAGCTTGCAGACTAGTTACCTAGGAGGAGCTACTTTTAGCAGCGAGGCTATGAAGCTAGGAAGAGCTACTATTAGCTGGCAGACTAGTTAGCCAGGAGGAGCTACTGTTAGCAGCGAGGCTAGGAAGCTAGGAAGAGCTACTATTAGCTGGCAGACAAGTTAGCCAGGAGGAGCTACTGTTAGCAGGGAGGCTAGGAAGCTAGGAAGAGCTACTATTAGCTGGCAGACTAGTTAGCCAGGAGGAGCTACTGTTAGCAGGGAGGCTAGGAAGCTAGGAAGAGCTACTATTAGCTGGCAGACTAGTTAGCCAGGAGGAGCTACTGTTAGCAGCGAGGCTAGGAAGCTAGGAAGAGCTACTATTAGCTTGCAGACTAGTTACCTAGGAGGAGCTACTGTTAGCAGCGAGGCTATGAAGCTAGGAAGAGCTACTATTAGCTGGCAGACTAGTTAGCCAGGAGGAGCTACTGTTAGCAGCGAGGCTAGGAAGCTAGGAAGAGCTACTATTAGCTTGCAGACTAGTTACCTAGGAGGAGCTACTGTTAGCAGCGAGGCTAGGAAGAGCTACTATTAGCTGGCAGACAAGTTAGCCAGGAGGAGCTACTGTTAGCAGCGAGGCTAGGAAGCGCTACTATTACCTGGCAGACTAGTTAGCCAGGAGGAGCTACTGTTAGCAGGGAGGCTAGGAAGCTAGGAAGAGCTACTCTTAGCTGGGAGGCTAGGAAGCTAGGAAGAGCTACTCTTAGCTGGCAGACTAGTTACCTAGGAGGAGCTACTGTTAGCAGGGAGGCTAGGAAGCTAGGAAGAGCTACTATTAGCTGGGAGGCTAGGAAGCTAGGAGGAGCTACTGTTAGCTTGGCTGTGGTTGTCTGAGCTGATCAGCCAGTCACAGTGACCTCTCTGTCGACCTTTAACATGAAAGAAATGCCGCTGTGCACTAAACCTGATGCCCAGACGCTGCATCTACATGTCACCGTGTCATTATTACGTGATCATCCACACGTCAATGGTTGCTTTAAATCATAGCAACTCATATTCAGTCAGAGTTGTCAGTGGGTTGAGGAGTGGAGGAGGTATTCATGGGTGATGTGAGACAAACGATATGAACAGTTTAAAGTTAAATGCTCACATCAGTCTCTCTCTCTCTCCGGCGGGCAGCCAATCACCTGCAGACTCTCGCGCCTGCTGTTTTTCCCTCACGCTCAGCACCAATCAGACTGCTCACACTGAGCGCACGGCACGGCACACCGCGGGTGCAGCCGACGGCACGAGCCAACACACACACACACACACACACACACACACACACACACACCCCTCCCCTCCCTCTCCGTTACAGAACATCAGCGCCGCGTGGAGCCCTGCCACCCACCACCCCCCTCCCCTCCCCTCCGTCTGTCGCCGCTCACATCCGTTCATAACCTCCGCCATTATTCACCCCCCCCCACCCTCCCCCTCTGTCACCCCCCCACCCTCCCCCTCCTTCACCCCCATGGCGGTGTTTTTCCTCGCGCTCTCTCTTTTCCCGCCCCTGCAGGGTCTCTCCTCCTCGCCTTGACCGAGCTCATTTAACGCCTCTCTCTCTCTCTCTCGCTCGCTCGTGCCAAGCCCAGGTGATTATCCACCCCCCCCCACCCCCCCCATCCCCTCCCCTCCCCCTCCTCCTCCGTACCCACAGACCGACAAATCCCTCCCGGTGCTCCGTCCTCCCCCCTCCTCTCTGCTCTCCGTCTCCTTCCCGCCAGCCATGATCCGTGGCGGGATAATTCCCAGACGGTCTTCTTCTTCTTCTTCCTCCTCTTCCTCTCATCACCCTCTTCCTCCTCTTCCTCCTCCTCCTCCTCCTCCTCCTCGCAGGACCGGTAAGTAGCGACAGCACGCGTCGTCCATCTTCTCGTGTCCTCCTCTCGTGACTGTACGCTGTGTCCGCGGTATTTATCGGCTGTTATCGGTCTGGCTTTATCTAGGGAGGGGGCTCAACCCCCCCCCCCCCCCCCACCACCACCACCACCACACACCACATTCCCCCTCCCTCCCCCTCTCCCCCATTCTCTTGCTATGCCTGAGGGGGGAGGAGGTGTTAATATGTCGCGTGGGAGAGCTGTTTTCCCCTCGCGGTTGGTGGCCACCGTGACCTTCTGTCAGAGCTCGCGCGGCCCGGTTGACCAGACAGGGTAATTAGTTACGCCTCGGGGGGGGGGGCACACACAGTTACACACTGGCTACACACACACGCACGCGCTGTTGCATGCATGTGCACACACACTCGTTTTAGACTCATTCACACATCTGTCTGTTACACATGCGCACGAGAGAAGCAGTGATTGTGTTAGCTTTGTCCAGCTGTGTGTGTGTGTGTGTGTGTGTGAGATTGGGTGTTCTTGTTTATATTCAGGTATGGGGCCCAGTCTTTCACAGAACATCGTCGTTGTGGGGACATCGACGTTGTGGGGACATCGACGTTGTGGGGACATCGACGTTGTGGGGACATCGTCGTTGTGGGGACATCGACGTTGTGGGGACATCGACGTTGTGGGAACATCGTCGTTGTGGGGACATCGTCGTTGTGGGGACATCGTGTCCTTTTTGAGGGTTAAAACCCATTTCAGCCTGTTGGCTTTAGCGTACTGTTCTTGGCTAGGGGATGCACTATGTCAGTGGAAAGTCCTCACAATGCTTGTCTGTATCAGAGGTCAGAGGTCACCTCAGACAGGACGTCCACACCGGTACAAAGATCTTGTTCCAGAGTCTACCGACACTCTGTATCTGTAGAAAACAAACCACCAACACATTCACATCACTTGATCTACAAAAACAGAAACTCTATTCAAGCAAACAATTAATGACAACGGAAATGTTTCCAGGGGACGCCAAACAGTAATGGACCTGCTGTGACGTTTGTTTTTACAAAGATCTACGCAACAAAGATTTCTGATCTATGACTTCTGAAAGTTGGAGTGGTTTCCTTATATGCCTCGAGCCTGTTATTAGCTGGTCAGTTCAAATTATCTGATGAAATACACAAATAATTTGTTATTAATAATACTTCTCATCACTGTCTGGGGTCCCCTGGAAACATTTCCTTGATGATACTTGCATTGTGTTTCTGTATTTGGTTGTGTTTTGAGTATTTGAAGCTGGTCAAATGAGATCACAAAACGTTGAATCAATAGAATTCATTCAGTGTTAACTTCCTGTCTGTGAAAGTTTTAGGTTTGTCCAGCTGTGTCACCTCAAACAGGCATGTGAATGAGTCTACAGTGTTTATATGAGTGCAGAAGGCTTATGGGGACTCATGCGATCGGGACATCAAAATAAAAATAAAACAAAATTTAAGAAGCAACACGCGTTTCGGCTCATCCCAACACCATCGAGGGGCAAATGCCAACAACAAGTTCATTGTTGGGCCAGAAATCAGAGCATTAACTTTCTGTCTTTTATTCTCTACAGTGAATTTGTCACCGCCACAAGTTCCTACTGCTGACCATGCCCAAATGGACCTGATTTAGAGGTCAGTGTATTTTAATTGAACTGATCTGGGAACAAAAGACATCGCTCTGCAAATCTTTGGGTTGCTGGTTGGGTCAGTTCAAAGGAACAAAAATAAAAAAGGAGGAGGGAACTTAGCAGGGATATTTCAGACATCACCTCAGATCTGGTTTCATACAGGAAGGTTCTTTGGTCGTCGTCCGTTGGTACTTATTCAGTCAGAAGAAGCTGTTTGGGTTAGAGCAGTGGTTCCCAAACTTTCTCTGCAGGGCCCCCCTTTGGTACATAAGAAAATCTTCACGCCCCCCCCCCCCCAAAAAAAAAAAAAAAACAGGACACACATACAAATATTTTGTTCTCAGACTCCGTTGTAGTTTATTTCACACAGTGTAATTTATACAAACCTCAACCTTTTTGGAACAAATAAAAGTAAACTTTACTGTGTAACTATGTTCAGTGTAACAGGTTTGTGTCCATCTCATCGCTAGCAGTGTCCTTTACTGATTCATTCATTCCATCTAGAGGGTGACACGGGAATCAGTTGTCGCTCCCGTCCCATCCCGAGCCCACAAAAATACTCCCGTCATATCCCGATCACGTGACTGCCCCCCCAAAAAATCCTGTCCCGCAAAATCCCGAGAGAAAGACTCCCAAATCCCGTCCCGCCCCCTATGTTGTTGTTTAAAGCTGGGCCCACTCACCGCATCGGAGCGTCATTTTTTAATTTAATCTCCGGTCCCGCCCCGCTCCCGCTGATTATTTGCTCTATCCCGTCCCTGTCACGTTACCAACAGTGAAATTGACTCCTGTTCCTCTGGAATCCCACGGGAATACCGTGTCCCGAAAAATTGTCACCCTCTAATTCCGTCCCTGCCCTGCGCCCCCCTGCAATGGTTCCCCCACTTTGGGAACCACTGGGTTAGAGTAAAGATTGAACAAAAACGTTTTTTTTTTTCTTTCAGAGTTAAATCTGCCGACGGACTCGACTGCCTGGAAACTGTGTTTGTATGTGAGGTCATGTCGGGCATGACGAGCGGCGTGTGCGTGGAGAGTGACCTCTCCTCGATGCTCCAGCGAAGCTCCACCCCCTCACACCATCACCCAAATCACCACGGTTACACCGGACAGGGACAGGTGAGTCGTTCTTCAGCATTCATCGTTTGGCGCTCAGTGACGGCAGTCCAGCGCAGGCCCCCTGTAATGGACCAGGGGGCTGGGTAGGAAGAGAAAAGGGGCAGGTGGAGACTGATAACACAGTTAAAAGGGCATAAACGCTACGTTGTGATTGATAGGAAACATCTAGAATCTCTCAGGCAGTGGGAGCAGATTTTAATGTCCGGTAATACTCATCCGTTCGGTCCATGTTGACAGTGAAAGTGATGAGCGTCCATGTCTTTTAACCAGACAGTTTGTCTCAAGTGGATGTTCCAGCCTCTGGTTGCCAAGGTAACTGTCTTGTATAAACAAGCCGAACATAAAAATATGGCTAATGTATGCAATGAGCCACCTCTTCTGATCACCTGATGCTCCTAGCCGCTGTTATCATGGAGGATCTGGTGGTAGGAACCAAAATAGTGGACACTGATTCCTTCAGGTAAACATTTGGGGATCTCTGTGTTTGGGTCATATGTCAATCAACTGGATCAGTCCGCCCCCATTGGTCGAGGTTAGTTCAAAGCCCACTACATGTCTCCATTGATATTGTCTGGTTAACACGTCACTGATCGTCTCTTCCTTTGGCTCCACCCACTCAGACCAGTATGAAATTATTATCGACATGGCATTGGTGAATGTTAAGGTCGACATTTGTTGCAGGTGTCGAGTTTGGCTCCAATGCTGGACTACACCACAGAGATGGACCGTTACCGCTCATCCATCGCCAGCTTCTACAAGACCAACGTCAACATGAATGTGACCAGCTTCCCTCAGTCAGCCAAGCTGGCGGCCCGTTTGGCTGCTGCTGCTCCTATCTTCCCACCGACTTCCGCCAGGCTGGGCGCCATGGCGTCGGGGCCCTGGGGTTGTCATGACAACATGAACATGAACATGAACGTGAACATGAACCACCCAGCGGCCATGTTCTGGGGTCGACCCAAACCTGTGGCTGCTGCGCCGATGCATCACCACCACCACCACCCCTCGGCAACGCCGGGTCACATGACCCCCTCACACCCCCACAGTACCAGCATGCACCAGGGTGGTGGGGCGTCAGGAGGGGGAGGACTTGGGGGGAGCAGTGAGGGGGGAGGAGCTGAGAAACACGGACACACGGCCTCACTTCCTGTTACACAGGCAACGGCACACCATCACCCCATGGCGCCTAGCAACGGGAATTTCCTGGCGGGTTACGGTGGCGGGGCGGACTGTGGGGCCATGAACAAGCAGGGACACACCCACACGGACATAATGGGCCTATCAGATGGAGGCAACTGCAATGGAGGAGGGGTGATGGGTAGCAGCTTCCTGGGGGGGCTGGGATTACCCCACGGGGTTATTGTCATGGCGATGGGGTCGGCAGGCGGTGGGATCTCCGAGGCCAGCAGCGCCTTTCAGATGACAGGCGGCCAGCGGGCGCTAACAGACTGTCAGCAGCACGCCAACTCCTCGCCCCGCCCCACCTCTTCCTCGCCATCGTCGTCAGGGGTGACAGCGGGGAGCATTTCTCTCTCTTCGTCATCTTCTTCGTCGTCTGGGACGGCGGCCAAGCGGAAGAGGAAGCGGTGCGGCGTGTGCGGGCCGTGCCGGCGCCTCATCAACTGTGGAGTCTGCTCATCCTGTCGCAACAGAAAAACCGGTCACCAGATCTGCAAGTTCAGGAAGTGTGAGGAGCTGAAGAAGAAACCGGGGGGAGGAGGGGGAGGGCTGGAGGTGAGGGACACACACACAAGGACACACACACATTTTCAAACTGAGTTAGTGTGTAAAAAAATAAAAACTTCTACATGTAGAGTAATCACGCTCCAAGACAAGATGTGCAAGTTACCCGGCACGTTGGAGAGATGGGTGTGGCCTGTGGGGCTCTTACTGTAGCCTGGGCTCTCTCTTCTTGGTCGGCCATAGTGCTTGTGAAGCCCAGGTACAGATATGCCTGGTTAAACTTTACCTTTTATTGTGCAGTTGTTGTGGTGGCTAGCGTCTCCTGTTACATCTCTAACAGACCTGCCATCTATTTAATACCAGTCACAAATCTTTCTATTGTGGTTCGTGGCTTCTTTTCTATCTTTTGTCTTATCTGTCGGTCTGTAACAGGAGCATGTCACGTCAGTTCCGCTTGCTTTCTTTTTATTTTATTTTATGTTACTTCTGATAGGAGTCTTAGTCTATGCAGATGCTAGCGCCGTAGCCTGATGCACACCTCCCCGGAAACGTAACTACGCGTCATGCCAAAGCAGACCACAGGAACTGTGATTGGTCCTCTTGGTAGCAGCGTGTCTCCTCTTTAGTATGTCCGGCTGCTTCTCCATCTCCACAATCTTCTAACTGATTGTTTTGAATCAATAAAGATGGAACACATCGAGGAAAAGTTAACTGGGGAGGTTCAGCGATACCAACGTTTGTACGTCTCGTCTTTGGCGAAAACTTTGGTGAAAGTATCAGTCACCATCGTTGAACATGAAGCAGGAAGTAGAAAGAAAAAGACACAGCGCCCGCTAGTGTTGTTAGCGTTGTTACAGAGCAAGCCAGACTGACAAGGGCACAGGTATAAATGGCTCGCACCGGCGTAGGCTATGCGCGTAGGTTACGCCACGTAGTCCCACAGTACCTTAAATGAGCCTTTATGTGCAACCATACGATACAGTGCCATATATGTACAATGTGTTTGCAATTGACAGTTGGTGATGACCCCCCCCCCCCCCCCCCCCCCGTCCCCCACCCACCCCCTCCCCTACCTCACAAAGGTAGTGAATGTGTGCCTCAGTTAGTCTCTAATTGGACCAGTGGAGGCTGAAGGTGACAGCAGGGCGTTAGCAGCTGGTTTCACAGCGTTGCCTCATCCCTCTTTGATGTCAGCCTGTCACTACTCTGCAAAGAACTATGGGTAGTTTGTTTCTGCAGGACTTAATTTTATCAACTATTAATGACTCCTTAAGAAAAACTCACAAGTCTCATGTCTGATTATAATCTAAATAAAAACTCAATAAAAACAGCCAGGGAGGAATACATTTATTTTCTGGTACTTGCAGAGCAATGATTCGGCCACAGGTCAATATAGTGTTACAAGTAATTATCATCTTAGTGAACCAGAGCACGAGAAGAGAAACAGGAAGTTTAATAGTAAATAGTACAAATCATAAAGTTCAAATTCACAAACATTTCCACAACATGATGGTCTAGAATGAATGAAGGGAAGCTGGCTCTGTGTTATGCTTTGTAGCTCTTCCTAGCTTCACAGCTAACAGTAGCTCTTCCTAGCCTCCCAGCTAACAATAGCTCTTCCTAGCCACTCAGCTAACAGTAGCTCTTCCTAGCCTCCCAGTAGCTCTTCTTAGCCTCCCAGCTAACAGTAGGTCTTCCTAGCCACTCAGCTAACAGTAGCTCTTCCTAGCCTCCCAGCTAACAGTAGCTCTTCCTAGCCTCCCAGCTAACAGTAGCTCTTCCCAGCCTCCCAGCTAACAGTAGATCCTCCTAGCCTCCCAGCTAACAATAGGTCTTCCTAGCCTCCCAGTAGCTCTTCTTAGTCTCCCAGCTAACAGTAGGTCTTCCTAGCCACTCAGCTAACAGTAGCTCTTCCTAGCCTCCCAGCTAACAGTAGCTCTTCCTAGCCTCCCAGTAGCTCTTCTTAGCCTCCCAGCTAACAGTAGGTCTTCCTAGCCACTCAGCTAACAGTAGCTCTTCCTAGCCTCCCAGCTAACAGTAGCTCTTCCTAGCCTCCCAGCTAACAGTAGATCCTCCTAGCCTCCCAGCTAACAGTAGCTCTTCCTAGCCTCCCAGTAGCTCTTCCTAGCTTCACAGCTAACAGTAGCTCTTCCTAGCCTCCCAGTAGCGCTTCTTAGCCTCCTAGCCAACAGTAGGTCCCCCTAGCCTCCCAGCTAACAGTAGGTCCTCCTAGCCTCCCAGCTAACAGTAGGTCTTCCTAGCCTCCTAGCTAACAGTAGCTCTTCCTAGCCTCCCAGCTAACAGTAGATCATCCTAGCCTCTCAGCTAACAGTAGCTCTTCCTAGCCTCCCAGCTAACAGTAGCTCTTCCTAGCCTCCCAGCTAACAGTAGGTCCTCCTAGTCTCCCAGCTAGGAGGCTAGCCTCTCAGCTAACAGTAGCTCTCTAGCTTCTTTGCCCGTGAAATGAGTTTGCTTTGATTCTGCTGCCACAGAAATACCCCAAAACCAGCGTTAGTCAAAATCAAATCCAGATTGACAGTTAACTGTTTGGAGGTGTCAGACTCAGACATGTCATGGTGAAAGATCTCACTTCTTTTTCTGTCTTTTTTTTCCTTTTCTTTTTTTTTTTTTTTTTAGCGACCACCCTCTGTCCCGACCGGCGAGGCGTTTCGTTGGTTTTTCTAGCCTTCCCTTCGCCAACAGAGACACCGTCACATCCAGACTACAAGTCAGCATGAATGAACGCTTGGACAAAATCTGGATCCGAACCAGATTCCAGTTTTACACCGTGTGGGCAAAGTTTTCAATCCCACCTCAGCTGGAAGAGGAAGAGGAGGCAGTTTGGTCACAGTTTGTTGTGTTGATGCATGTTTCACAGGCAAATTCATAGCCCAGTTTTACATAGATGCAAACACGATGTCCACGAGGACGCTAGCAAGCAGAGGCTAACTGGATGGAATATCTGTGTACTTGTTAGCGACTCAGAAGGTAAGCTGTTAGCTGAACTACTTTGTTCGGTGATTCAGAAATGGGTATGTTCAAAGGTTAGCTTGCAAGCTAGCTACACATATGAACAAGAAGAACAGAACTGGAGAACAATGCCAGCTACTCAGACGTCCACTCGTTTCCAGTTCCGGTTGTCACTGTTTAAAAAAGTCGTCACGAAACATCTCGGAGTAGTGTTTTAATGTCGTAACTTTAAATGATGACAACGACAACGCTGTTACACGTCTCTGTGTAGCTCTGAATCATTAATCCAGCTGAAGCTGAAGAACCACTCAGATACCTGACATCAACGATAACATCAGATCAACCAATAACATCAGTTTCGATTGCAGTGACTGGAAGGAGTGAGAGTCGAACAAAGACGACCAAACCTCCATCTCTGAGTGAAGATCTAAGCGTTGAATTGTCGGCATATGTTTTTAGATGCTTGGTTCCATAGTTCAGACGGCTGGTTCGGTACTTTCTTTCACCAGCAGATGTCAGATCTGGTAGGTCTGATGTTTGGTCATGTGACATGGATGTCACGTTTACCTCATGTAGCTTATGTAGCCTTGGTAGGTCTACGACTGACCAACCTTCATCGTCTGCGATGAAACTGCCTCCTCCTTCCTCTTCCTCTTCCTCTGAACAAACGTCACTGTAGCCAAACCAGGACAATTCAGTTTGACCAAAACCGGACCACAAGTTAACCTCAACGGAAAACCTTCACCGCCGAGGGAGAACGAGCAGCAGGAGGCGATCCAGGAGTGTTCTTAAGGAATACAGCTTCACTGCTGCAGGACTACAACTACCACATCACTGTTATCTGTCTCTTCTGTCTACCTCCTCCTCAAGAACTTTTAAAGGCACCTTGATTGATTTTTACTGAGCTGTGTTCATGCTGGTACGACGCCATCTGCTTCTGAACTCTCTGCGAGGTCCAGACCTGGTGTTTTTATTTCCGTCCGCTGTCTGAGTTTATTTTATTAAAAAGTTCTCAGGGCACAGTTTCACTTCCAGCTGGTTTTATATCAACTAAATGACAAAATTCTCGTCTTTTTGACGAAAGGAACCCGTGGCAGGCTTGTAAGTCCCGTCTCAATCGGCGTCTCCAGTCCCTAACATTCAGATTCCTTAACCTTGGACCTTGGAGAGAGTTGAGAACCAGCTGTTCTGGTAACAGAACCAGAATCCAAGTGTGGGAACTCACTGGGAGCCTTTGGATCCTCTGAAGTTCTGAGCTGAACCCAGGAGAGTAAAGGAACCGAAAGTGATCCGATCAGAACATTCCACCTTAAAAATGTGTCGTTTCCAACACGTCTGTGGGTCGTGAGTAGGTAACGAGTATTTCACATTCTGGGCTGGACGCCAAGAACTCCAAACAGGTTTCACTGGCGTCGCTGGAGTTGACAGGTAATGTCCTCTGATTCCCTCCAGCGGCGCCAACGGGTCAAAGCTGGAGCTGAACCCAAACATTCCCGTCCCCCTGCAGGCGTGTTGGAAACATTTCCTGATTTGAATCTGTGTTATAGTTTGAGCATCATGAGGATTTGCGTTGGCCCCGCCTCTCTCTGCGAGAACTAAAAACCAAGCGTCCCCTTTTCCTTCCCCGTCCTGTGCAGGATTGGGGCGATGGGGGAGGGAGGGCGTGCTTGTCTTTCGAGCGTCTGTCCCGCTCCTCGTGTGTTCTGTCTGTGACCTCCTCATGTACTGAATTATAATAAAGACTTTCAGAGACGAGGGATGTCAGCCGGTTGCATCACTCAGGAAGAGTGTGTGTCCCTGTGTGTACATCTTTTATTATCCGTCCATGTTCGTCAGTCTTTCTGAGGACCAGTTCTTAGTTCTGTACTATAATTGGATAATTGGAGTGAGGACATTTTGGGTCCTCTCTTCTTTCCGAGGCTGTGTGAGGGTTAAGATGTGGTTGTAATTAGTTTGGGGTTATGGGATGCATTACGTCAATGAATGTCCTCACTAAGACAGTTGTACAAACGTGTGTGTGCGTGTGTGTGTGTGTGTGTGTGTGATCTCAGTAACCGTGTTGCTGTCAGAGAGAGAGAGAGACAGGGACTGAGGTTGTCCCTGGTGATGGCTCCGTGTTGCCAGGCAACAGCGTTAACAATGGACCGCCACCCAGTGTTCTAGAATGTGGGCGTGGCCCGCATTTTGGCCTCACACACACACGTTTGTACAGCTGTCTTAGTGAGGACTCAAACAGCCTTGGAAAGAAGAGAGGACTCAAGATGTCCTCACTTTGATGGTGTAAAGCTCACAGTGGTCCTCGGAAAGACAGCTGGACAAGAACACACACACACACACACACACACACACACACACACACACACACACACACACCATTAAATGAACCAGGAAAATTAAAAGGAAAGACACCACTGAAGAAGAAGAAGGAGCTGTTTGTTTAGAGTTCAGTGATTGGCTGAAACCCGCTGCCATGGCAACAGACTTCTATAAAATAAATAAATGCGAACACGAGGCACGTGACGGATAAATAAACCGTCGACAACAAAGTGAATTATCAGAATCACGTTTGATCTTTTGTTCCGATCGTTAAAAAGAATTAAAAACTACAAACTTTGATTTTTGTTTTTAATTCATGTTGTGTTAAATAAAAAGTTAAATTCAACGCCACACAATCATTCTGCTGGCTTCCCATCAACCTGCTTGAGGTTTAATAAATATCTGAAGACATTTCATTCAAGTCTTCAGTTTGAGTTTTCGGTTTTAATCCTGGAATAAATAATTAAATTAAAAATAAAACGGGTTAAAATGTAAACCAGTGATCATGATGTTTTCTTGTGTTGTTGGGAGGACGAAGCAGAATTCACCCAAGCCTCTCACGCTGACAGTCGGATTTATTGTCTCGTGTGGACACAAGGACATTTGACAAGTTTTAATGTTTATTCAGAGGTCAAGGGTCAGAGAGTAGTTTCCTGTGACTGAGCTGCGGATGATTTATTCACAAAACCTTCAGCTTCTCTGTCACTGACTGTTAGATGATTTCCTGCCGAGCTCTCGGGTTTTCTCTCCGTCTTAAAGTGATTTCATGAGCGTGGGTCAGTCTCTTTATCCCCTGGTTTCTACCTGACAGGAGGAGGAGGAGGAGGAGGAGGAGGAGGAGGAAGATGATCTGGCTCCATCTGCAGGAGAGAACCACCAACTGCACCTGATAAATAACGTCTCTGCAACACGTTCGGCTGCTCACCAGTAATATTGATTCATATTTAAACTGTCGCTCTTTATTTATTCACATAGCTCACACTGAATATATATTTAATGGGACGTTACCAATGGGACATGCACACATTTCATTTTGGTCTTTTTTGGTTTAATAAAGTCCGTCCATCCGTCCATCCGTCCATCAGTATTTCCCACAGGACTTTGTGAGAAATTTTCTCAATTTTCTTAAAGAAAAACTCCCAAATATGTCCGACGATGTTATCCCCCTCCTAAAGCCACAGCACGTAGCGCCGTGCTAGCTGGAGCGCTCATAAAGTTACGTCTGGAGTCGTTTCCTCCAGGTTTGGACCAAAATCTCTCAGGATAATTTTAAATCTCCGCGGCCTAAAACAAATCAAACGTGGGGTTTTAAACAGTGGCCCGTAACGTCCACGTTGGTTGGTCAACAACACAAACAGCTTCACATGCTGCGTGAGTCCCGTACGTCGTCCGAGCCGTTTTCTCCGCCTGGTTAAAGGGGAGGTACCGTTTTTACAACCTGGACCTGATTTCTGCCAAAACATACACAGCCTGTATCTAACAGGTATTCACCTCCTATTGGATAATTACTGCATGGGTGATTATCTCTCAGCTGACAACAAGTTATTTAAGCCCAACTGATGCAATGAGTAGCTTCTCATTTCTTCAACAACCATGTCTAAAGACACATCCTGTGGTCGTCTGTTTGAGAAGGGTCAAATCATTGGCATGCATCAAGCAGAGAAAACATCTAAGGAGATTGTAGAAACTACTAAAACTGGGTTAAGAACTGTCCAAGGCATTATTAAAAACTGGAAGGATAGTGGAGAAGCATCAGGGTAAGAAGAGAGGCAGATGAAGTGATGCACCCATCATGCCTAGTGTCTACTGTACAAGCCTGTGCTATGGGGCAGCGCCGTGATCATCCAGGTCAGAGGTCAGCGGGTGACTCCGGACTCAGCGGGGAGTAGCACCAGCGTGTCGTGACAGAATACTGGGTTTCGGTGCCCGGTCACTCCCTCGATGTGGAGCGAAGTGTCTCCAGAAGAATGACACCAACGTTACGGGTGAGCAGAGCAAGAGGTAGGAGACGGTAGTTCCCCTTTAAACTGAGCTGCACGACGTAGCTAGAGACGGGCTACGTCATGAGACCTGGTGGGGTGACGTACTGTTGACGTGGTATAGGAGACCCTGCATCCCTCCGTCCCTCCGTCCCTCCCTCCGTCCATGTTCTGAGGTAGATGTGTTTTAGTTTCAGTACTAGTGTATAAAGACAGATTGAGGAGACGTGCAGCCTCAGTGTTTGTCCAAAGCTTTATTGAGATGTAAACAGACACAGCCTCCAGCTCCTCCTCTGATCCATCACATTTCATTCATTCACTCATTCATTCACTCATTGTCTGTCTCCACTCTTCACTAAATAACAAATGAGAAACACACTAATGTCTCCATGTCCAGCCATTCCTCAGCTTCGTTTCCGTCCCTGAATCGTTTCCCTCCTTCTGAGAATCATACTCAGCCGACGTCCCGGTCCAGACGTCCCGGTCCAGACGCCCCGGGTCCAGACGTCCCGGTCCAGACGCCCCGGGTTCAGACGTCCCGGTCCAGACGCCCCGGGTTCAGACGTGTTGAGAGTGCGTCTGAGTCGGCGCCGTGGTCGGCAGGCTCGAGGGGAGATGGGAGGACATTGGGGGGGTCCCTGTCAGGGTCGGGAGGGAGTCGGGGTCACAGTGGTTGTAATGTCTGTCCCACCCTGACAGCGTCCTTCTGTCCATCTGTCCTACTGAAGCTATGGCGGGGGAGTGCAGCTCAACAGCAGATTTCCCAGGATGCATTTCAGCGGGGGAGGATCTGCCGCTGGGCGCTGCCGTTAGCGTCGAGCTAACCCTCTCCTCCCCCCCGTAAGGAGGGGAGGGGGAGGCAGCGGGTGAGGAGGGGGGAGAGTCTGTGGAGGCGACTCCCTGACCTCTAGAGGTAGAACAGGCGAGGGGGGGCGTCTCTGCCGGGGGGAGGTCAGCGGGTGGCGACCTCTGACCTGACGGGGCCTCCACCGGGACGCCACCGCTGGAATGGAACGAGTTCAAGTCCAGACGCAGGAGGTGATCAGGTGTCCTCAGTGAAGGGACGGGAGGGACGGTGTCCTCCAGCCAGGAGTTAGTGACTGGGTGGGGGGAGACGGGGGACAGCTGATGACTCCCAGCATCTTTGTGTTTTAATGGCGGTGGCGTGTTTCTGTCAAAGGACGTCACAGGACTGGCCTGTCTCAGGAGAGGAGGGACGTCCCCGTCTCCGTCCAGTCCGCCCAGATGAGACCGAGAGGGGGAGGAGCAAGGACCCGTCTTTGAGCTTTGGTCGCCGTCCTCATTGGACAGCGTCAGCCAGCCGTCCCGGTGTCCCTGGTAGCGTGGAGAGCCGGGCTGGGGGCTGGGAGACAGGTGGTGTCTCGGAGCAGAGACGTCCCTCAGGTCGTTGAGGATGGCTGCCAGCAGGAGGCGGTCGCCGTTCCCTCTACGTCCTACGTCTCTCAGGTCATCACGCGCCCCGACTGCTCCAGGCGTGTCCGAAGACGCAGCGCCCAGGTCTCGCCCCGCCGCCACCGCCGCTGGCTCCGACCCATCCGACCCTCGGTCCAGGATGTCCACGGGAAGGTCCCCGATGTCGGCGTCCAGTCTGGCGGCGAGCCGGGCCGAGTGCAGCGGGGGGAGGTCTGAGAAGTCGACGGTCTGCTGGCTGCTCAGAGGACTGCTGCTGCCGCTCAGCTTCACGTCCTCGTCGCTGCCATCGCTGTCCAGTGTGATGATGACTGGAGGACTGACGGAAGACACCACAGCGTTAGAAGACCAGAGGGACATCTAGTGGACGGACGAGGAACAGCCTACTGTTCACCTGTGTATCAGCCTACTGTTCACCTGTGTATCATCCTACTGTTCACCTGTGTATCAGCCTACTGTTCACCTGTGTATCAGCCTACTGTTCACCTGTGTATCATCCTACTGTTCACCTGTGTATCAGCCTACTGTACACCTGTGTATCAGCCTACTGTACACCTGTGTATCAGCCTACTGTTCACCTGTAGCCTGTGTATCAGCCTACTGTACACCTGTGTATCAGCCTACTGTTCACCTGTAGCCTGTGTATCAGCCTACTGTTCACCTGTAGCCTGTGTATCAGCCTACTGTACACCTGTGTATCAGCCTACTGTACACCTGTGTATCAGCCTACTGTACACCTGCAGCCTGTGTATCAGCCTACTGTACACCTGTGTATCAGCCTACTGTACACCTGTGTATCAGCCTACTGTTCACCTGCAGCCTGTGTATCAGCCTACTGTACACCTGTGTATCAGCCTACTGTTCACCTGTGTATCAACCTACTGTTCACCTGTGTATCAACCTACTGTTCACCTGTGTATCAGCCTACTGTTCACCTGTAGCCTGTGTATCAGCCTACTGTTCACCTGCAGCCTGTGTATCAGCCTACTGTTCACCTGTGTATCAGCCTACTGTTCACCTGTGTATCAGCCTACTGTTCACCTGCAGCCTGTGTATCAGCCTACTGTACACCTGTGTATCAGCCTACTGTACACCTGTGTATCAGCCTACTGTTCACCTGTGTATCAGCCTACTGTTCCCCTGTAGCCTGTGTATCAGCCTACTGTACACCTGTGTATCAGCCTACTGTTCACCTGTGTATCAGCCTACTGTACACCTGTGTATCAGCCTACTGTACACCTGTGTATCAGCCTACTGTTCACCTGTGTATCAGCCTACTGTGCACCTGCAGCCTGTGTATCAGCCTACTGTTCACCTGCAGCCTGTGTATCAGCCTACTGTACACCTGTGTATCAGCCTACTGTTCACCTGTGTATCAGCCTACTGTTCACCTGTGTATCAGCCTACTGTACACCTGTGTATCAGCCTACTGTTCACCTGCAGCCTGTGTATCAGCCTACTGTTCACCTGCAGCCTGTGTATCAGCCTACTGTACACCTGCAGCCTGTGTATCAGCCTACTGTTCACCTGCAGCCTGTGTATCAGCCTACTGTTCACCTGTGTATCAGCCTACTGTTCACCTGTGTATCAGCCTACTGTTCACCTGTAGCCTGTGTATCAGCCTACTGTTCACCTGTGTATCAGCCTACTGTTCACCTGTGTATCAGCCTACTGTTCACCTGTGTATCAGCCTACTGTTCACCTGCAGCCTGTGTATCAGCCTACTGTTCACCTGTGTATCAGCCTACTGTTCACCTGTGTATCAGCCTACTGTTCACCTGTGTATCAGCCTACTGTTCACCTGTGTATCAGCCTACTGTTCACCTGTGTATCAGCCTACTGTTCACCTGTGTATCAGCCTACTGTACACCTGTGTATCAGCCTACTGTTCACCTGCAGCCTGTGTATCAGCCTACTGTACACCTGTAGCCTGTGTATCAGCCTACTGTTCACCTGTTTCACTTCATTCTTATATAAATTCACCGGTACCTGCTGAGCTGTGCCCTGCGGCGGCGCTTCCTGCGGCGTTTGTGGGCGGCGGCCTGCGTGGCGTCGGCGGTGCCCTCGTACACGATCTCCACGCTGGGACTCCGCCTGCAGACACAAACCCAGGGTTAACAGGGAAACAGCTGCACCACATCTGGAAACAAGGAGGAGACGCTGTCACCTGGCTCTCTCCCTCCTCCGCCTCTTCTCCCTCCTCCTCCCTCCATCCCTCCCCCTCCTCCTCCTCCCCCTCCTCCTCTCCCGCTCCTGGCTGCTGCTCGGCCTCCAGGTCGGGTCCTTGGCGTTGTTGTCCAGGTGGCGGCTCTTGTACTTCCTCTTCCCGCCGGGTTTTTCTCCGCGGTGACCGTTGCTGTGATCGCTGGGGGACAGCGAGGGCGTGGGGGGAGGGGGGGAGGAGGAGCAGAGGGGGGAGGAGGATGAGGAGCAGGAGGAGGAGGGGGAGGAGGAGGAGGAGGAGGAGGTGAACGGGGAGATCTGGGAGCAGGCGTACCCCCAGCTGTAGCTGGGAGATCCGGAGTCAGCGCTGGAGTGGAACGGCGAGGGGGAGTGGGAGCGGCGGCGCATCATGGCGGGGTAGATGGAGCGGTTGGGGTTGTACAGGGTACCGCTCTTCCTCTCCCGCCCCTTCCTCTTCCTCTTCCTCCTCCTCTTCTCTTTCTCCGCCTCGCCACCAGACTGCAGCCGCTCCGCCTCCCCGGGCGCCGCCGGACTGAGCATGCTCACCGAGTTCCCGCTGCGGCTGGAGCTTGGCGACCACGAGCGCGCGCGGGAGCTCCGCCCCCCTGCCTCCACGTCTTTGTCCTTCGGCCCGTCATCCTGCTCCTCTCTGCCGGCCCCTGACGTGGAAGGGGGGACTGTGGGTAGATGGGAGGGGGCGGGGACTGTGGGGGAGACAGGAAGGGGCTTCTCATTCTTCGTCTCCTCCTCCTCCTCCTCTTCCTCGGTGTCGGAGGAGAGCTGCACCAGCTCTGGAGTCCGCTCGGCGATCGGCTTCTTGTAGCCAACGATCAGACACTCCTCCTCCTCCTCCCCTCGCTTCTCTCTCTCCTCCTCATTGGCTGCCTCCCGGGAGGCGGGGCTTAACGACAGCGGGGCCAGTGAGCTGGTTGGTTCAGCGGTGGAGTAGGAGGGGCCTGGCGTCTCGTCATCCCAGCCCGCCAGGCTCAGACTACTTCCTGTACGGATGACATCATCAGCTCCCTCGGCGCCCCCCAGCAGTCCGTCCTCCGGCCCCCCCGCTCCCCCCGCCCCTCCCCCCTCCTCCTCCTCCCCCTCTGATATGGCGATGACGGAGCTGCTCTCTGAGGAGCTGCTGGCGCCGTCCAGCTCCAGGGCGGCGGCCGGCGGGTCGTACGCGGCCTGCAGGTCGTAGGAGTCCAGGCCGAGCGGCGAGCGAGCAAAGTTGACCAGCTCGTGCACAAAGTGCTCGGTCCGCGCCAGCAGGAAGGGCCGCAGCTCTTCTTCTATGGTGGCCAGGTCCTCCAGGCCGTAGCGGGCCAGGCGGGACGTGATGATGCGCTGGACGATGTCCACCAGCGAGCCGTGCACACCGTACAGCACCGTCAGCTCCCGCCGCAGCCAGGGGCGGAGCCTGTTCAGGTGGGCGGGGCTCCGGCGGAAGCTGTCGGCTGTGATGTCACGTTGCTGCTGGTTACCAGTTGCCCCGGCGACGCCTCGGACGCGGACGCCACAGCGGTAGAGGGCGCGGCGGAACGCCACCGTCTCTCTGTCCCTCAGCCGCCGCATCGTCCCGCCTTCGCGCTGCCGCCGCTGCCTCGCCGCCAGACGCGCCATCAGCCGCCGCGCCGGCCGGTCGCTGGGGGCCACGTGGGCTCCGGCGCCACCGAGGCCTTCAAACACCACCCCGCGCTCCGCCCCGAGGTCAGCATCGCCCCGTAGCCGCCGCTCCTCCTCGCCGTCCTCCGCGGCCGGGTGAGAGAGAGGAGGCAGAGGAAGAGGAGGGGAGTCGAGGTACCACTCCCACACCCCGGTCCTGTCCTCCGCCCTCGTCCCGCCCTCCCCTTGCCCCCCCCTCTCCCTCCTCCGCCTCCTGGTGGTCGGCTCTCCGTCTGCCACTCTGTGCCTCCTCAGCATCAGCCTCATCTGGTGGTCGCTGCGCGCCGCCGACGCCATGGCCGCCACCATGGCGACGGTGGCGGCCACGCTGCTGTTGGCGGGCGCCGGCCGCAGCGTGTACTCCTTGAAGTCGTCCTCGGCGCGGACGGAGTGCAGGATGGAGGCGAAGGGCTGCTTGCAGAGCGGACACTCGGCCTTGTTGTGGGACCACTCCTGGATGCAGGGGAAGCAGAAGCGGTGCAGGCAGCGGTCCAGGTACGCCAGGTTGTTGAAGCGGTCCAGACAGATGGGACACTTGGAGTCGGGCGACGCCTCCTCCGCCGCCACCACCACCCGTGCGGATGCCGAGGCGGAGGAGGCGGCGGCGGCGGTTGAGGTTCTGCTGGCGCTCTTCCTCCGGCTCTCCTGGCTCCTCCCTTCATCCTCCTCCGGCGGACCGCCTCCTCCGTTGGTGGTGGCGGCGGCGGTGGCGGCGTTGTCACGGCGACGCACGCGTAGCTTCATCCGCGTGGGCGCCATCACCTGGACACAGAAGACGACAGCAGACTGACCACCTGAACACCTGGGGCCTAGTGACTTTCTCCTCAGTGTGACCTGGTTCTGGCTTCCTCATTGTGTGTTATTACCCTGGTCAGTAGCACAGGCTAGCACTGCAGCAACTAAGCTAAGCTAAGCTAAGCTAAGCTAAGCTAGCTGGAGCTGATAGACGCTCTCTGGTGTTTATTCTCTCCGTGTGGCTTCCAGGGTTTGACTTTACTCTTCAGGTTTAGGAGAAACCTGCATTAACAATTCAATTCAATTCAATTCAATTTTATTTATGTAGCGTCAATAACAATACAAATCGTCTCAAGACGCTTTACAAAAACCCGGCCTGAAACCCCCAGAGCAAGCCTGAAGGCAACGGTGGCAGGAAAAACTCCCTTTTAACAGGAAGAAACCTCGAGCAGAACCCAGCTCATATGGAGGAACCATCTGCCATTAACAGACATGAATGATTCTGACATCAGTCGCTACCATCAAACTAGCATGCTAGCACAGGCTAACAGTTAGCCCTGGCTAACAGTTAGCTAACCTGCCTCCAGATACGCCTCTCAACAGAATATCTGACTTATATCAACGGCAGAAAATATGTCACCGTTACAGTGACAGTAAACAGTTACCTTACTCGTTAGCCTCTCTGTTAGCCTCTCTGTTAGCCTGACCGTTAGCCTGACCGTTAGCCTCTCTGTTAGCCTCTCTGTTAGCCTCTCTGTTATCCTGCCTGTTAGCCTCTCTGTTATCCTGACCGTTAGCCTCTCTGTTAGCCTCTCTGTTAGCCTGAGTGTTAGCCTGAGTGTTAGCCTGAGTGTTAGCCTGCCTGTTAGCCTGCCTGTTATCCTGCCTGTCGTCTCTCTGTTAGCCTGACCGTTAGCCTCTCTGTTAGCCTCTCTGTTATCCTGCCTGTTAGCCTCTCTGTTATCCTGACCGTTAGCCTCTCTGTTAGCCTCTCTGTTATCCTGACCGTTAGCCTCTCTGTTAGCCTCTCTGTTAGCCTGACCGTTAGCCTGAGTGTTAGCCTGCCTGTTATCCTGCCTGTTATCCTGCCTGTTATCCTGCCTGTCGTCTCTCTGTTAGTCTGTCTGTTAGCCTGCCTGTTAGCCTCTCTGTTATCCTGACTGTTAGCCTCTCTGTTAGCCTGACCGTTAGCCTCTCTGTTAGCCTCTCTGTTAGCCTGAGTGTTAGCCTGAGTGTTAGCCTGCCTGTTATCCTGCCTGTTATCCTGCCTGTCGTCTCTCTGTTAGCCTGACCGTTAGCCTCTCTGTTAGCCTCTCTGTTAGCCTCTCTGTTAGTCTGTCTGTTAGCCTGCCTGTTAGCCTCTCTGTTATCCTGCCTGTTAGCCTCTCTGTTATCCTGACTGTTAGCCTCTCTGTTATCCTGACTGTTAGCCTCTCTGTTAGCCTCTCTGTTAGCCTGACCGTTAGGCTGCCTGTTAGCCTCTCTGTTAGCCTGCCTGTTAGCCTCACTGTTAGCCTGCCCGTTAGCCTCTCTGTTACCCTGACCGTTAGCCTCTCTGTTAGCCTCTCTGTTAGCCTCTCTGTTAGCCTGACCGTTAGCCTCTCTGTTACCCTGACCGTTAGCCTCTCTGTTAGCCTCTCTGTTATCCTGACCGTTAGCCTCTCTGTTAGCCTGACCGTTAGCCTCTCTGTTACCCTGACCGTTAGCCTCTCTGTTAGCCTCTCTGTTACCCTGACCGTTAGCCTCTCTGTTATCCTGCCTGTTAGCCTGACCGTTAGCCTCTCTGTTATCCTGACCGTTAGCCTCTCTGTTAGCCTCTCTGATAGCCTCTCTGTTAGCCTCTCTGTTAGCCTCTCTGTTAGCCTCTCTGTTATCCTGCCTGTTATTCTGCCTGTTACCCTGACCGTTAGCCTCTCTGTTAGCCTGACCGTTAGCCTCTCTGTTAGCCTGCCTGTTAGCCGTCAAGCTAACACGGTTAGCTTTCCGTACCTGAGCAGAAGAAGTGGACTCCCCGGGTCGCTCCGGGAGCTTCTCATCCGGGGTTTTTCTCTTCCTCCGGGCAGAGTCCCGCGCCGTGAGAGGCATCCGCGGTCAGCCCGGTCACCGGCCCCGCCACGCTCCGCTGCTCTGATCCGTTCGGAGCCGCCAGTCGTTAAAACAAAGACATTTAGAGCGAGTGTTGTCGTGCGAAGCTTCGCTAGTCACAGCTGGAACGAGACAGATGCCGCGGTGCATGATGGGAAACCCGTGTTCTCTACAGCCAAAGATCGTTTATAGAGTTATAGGGATGACTCACTCCTGACACATTTCACCTGACTGAGGCCTGGACTTATTCGTCCACAGGGGAAATAAAATAATAAAATAATAATAATAATAATAATAATAATAATAATAAAAGTGTGTCCGTCTGCTGCTCCATCTCCATGGTTTTCTAACTGATAGTTCTGGATCAATAAAGATGGAACACCTGGAGGAGAAGTATAGCAAGTATACTACAGACCATGTACTTGTACCGTGTACTAGAAAGTATACTGATTTAATACTTCTTTGGACTACATTGGAACATTTTTCAGTTTCAGTGAAAAATGTGGACTAGATATACTAGTATATACCTAGTACACTAGTAGTATATAGATAAATGTACTTGTTGTGTACTTGAAAGTGTACTTTTGTAAACTTAAAAATGTTCCAATTTAGTTCGAAGAAGTATTATATAAGTATACTTTATACTGTAAGTACGCCTGCCTTAGCATACTGTTCATATACTTGAAATATACTTCTTAAAATATTCTTAAAGTTAACTCATACTGTGTGTACTGTGTGTACACTAGACTGCAACGTATTTACAAAATCACAGGACAAGAATGTTGAGAACATGTTTGATATGTTTATAGAACAGTTTAAAACATTCATTCATCTTCTGTTACCTCTTGTCCTGTCAAGGGTCATGGGGGGTGGAGCCTATCCCAGCTGTCATTGGTCTAGAGGGGGGGTCCACCCTGGACAGGTCTCCAGTCTATCCCAGCTGTCATTGGTCTAGAGGGGGGTCCACCCTGGACAGGTCTCCAGTCTATCCCAGCTGTCATTGGTCTAGAGGGGGGGTCCACCCTGGACAGGTCTCCAGTCTATCCCAGCTGTCACTGGTCTAGAGGGGGGGGTCCACCCTGGACAGGTCTCCAGTCTATCCCAGCTGTCATTGGTCTAGAGGGGGGGGTCCACCCTGGACAGGTCTCCAGTCTATCCCAGCTGTCATTGGTCTAGAGGGGGGTCCACCCTGGACAGGTCTCCAGTCTATCCCAGCTGTCATTGGTCTAGAGGGGGGGTCCACCCTGGACAGGTCTCCAGTCTATCCCAGCTGTCATTGGTCTGGGGGGGGGTCCACCCTGGACAGGTCTCCAGTCTATCCCAGCTGTCATTGGTCTGGGGGGGGGGGTCCACCCTGGACAGGTCTCCAGTCTATCCCAGCTGTCATTGGTCTGGGGGGGGGGGGGGGTCCACCCTGGACAGGTCTCCAGTCTGCCATCACATGGAAGCATTGGTGTTGGTTGGAGCTGTTTTATCTGTAGTCACATGAAGCCTTGTGTCACCCAGTCGTGTCTTTGACTGCGTCCTGGTCAGAGCTGAACGGGACAGCGTGTCTCCAGCGTACATGAGCAGACAGCAACGTCTCCAGTGTACAGCGCTGAACTGATTCTTTTTGTCATGTAGCATGTATGTTTAGTCTAATACAAAGGTAAGACAGCAGGTCTCCCTCCTGGGACAGCAGCAGCACTGAGACAAACCCAGTCGGGTTAGAGCGTCTTTAATGAGACAAGAGAGAGACTGAGACTGAAGGATCCGTCTGATGACACTGGTGTCGACCGTTGGTATCAGTATTACCAGTTTTAGGATGATCCACCCACCACCGCTGCTCTGTGCTGCTGTTTCTGCTCCTCATCAGCTCAGAGACGTGCTGCTGAACACCAGTGGATCAACTCTCTAACACGTGGCTGGACCTCCTTTAGCTCTGATCACTGATCACATTCTCTGTGGCTTTGATTCAGTGAGCTTCTCCTGGAGGAGTTAGTCTGGTCTGTTAATATAATAAATATAAGATTACAATCTGATAATAGATAGACAGACTGATTATTATTCATGTTAATGCTCCTTACCAATCCTTCCTGGAGATGTAACATAGATTTTATTTTATTTTATTTTATTTTATTTTATTTTGTTTTGTTTTGTTTTGTTTTATTTTGTTTTATTGATGAATTAAGTCCAAGTCTTAATCTCATGTTGTACACTCCAGTCCAGTTGGTGGCGGTAGTGAACCATTAAGATGGTTTATCAACCGCAATTAACAGAAGAAGAAGAAGAAGAAGAAGAAGAAGCAGCAGCAGCAGCAGCAAAGCCAATTTACTTGCATACAAATTTGCAGAGACTCATAAAGGTAGTCATATGGATGAGTGTTTTAAGAAAAGAAAGGATGAGATTCTAAATGCCAATAAAGATATTCTGAATCCAAAAGAGGGAAATATGTCTATTTTAGATGCTGAATTTAGTTTAGCAGAACTCAAAATGGCTTTAGGTAATACAGGATACTCCTCGCCAGGATGTGATAACATATGTTATGTAATGATTAGAAATCTACCTGATAAATTCTTAGGAAAAATTCTTGAATTATTCAATAAGATATGGCAAGAATGGAAATTACCAAAAGTGTGGAAAAATGCAACAATCCTTCCATTTCCCAAGCCAGGTAAGGATTCTTGCAATCCTGAGAATTATAGACCTATTGCTTTGTCTTCACATTTAGGAAAACTAATGGAAAAGATAGTAGTGGCACGGTTAAATTATTTTCTAGAATATAAATGTCCATTTAATAAATATCAAACAGGGTTCAGGAAAAGTAAATCAACTACTGATGCCTTAGTAAAGCTCAGCAATGAAATAGAGAAGACACTAGTTATGAAAGAGGTCATGGTGGCAGTGTTTTTGGATATTGAAAAAGCATATGACACAATGTGGAGAGAGGGTCTATTAATTATGTTAGATAAAATGTGAATCAATGGGAGAATGTATAATTATATACTAGATTTTCTGTCACAACGTTCAATAAGAGTCAGAGTTGGTAATGGAACTAGTAATGAATATATGGTTGAAAGTGGAATTCCTCAAGGGAGTGCTATTAGTCCCATACTATTCAACATTATGGTAAACGACATATTTGAAAAATTAGGGGAAAGAAATGAAGGATTGTTATATGCAGATGATGCAGTCATATGGAAAAGGGGACGCAACATAGCATACATAACCACAGCTATTCAAAAGGACATAAAAAAGTTAGAGCAATGGGGTATTGATTGGGGATTTAAATTCTCCATTCCTAAAACAAAGGTTATGTTTTTTACCAGAAAAAAGATCCCAGAAAATTATAAAGTTCTGTTATACAAGCAACCAATTGAAAGAGAAAAGAAATTTAAATATTTGGGGATGTGGTTAGATGAAAGGCTTACATGGAAGCATCATATAGAGCATGTTGAAACAAAATGTAAAAAGGTACTAAATCTAATGAGAATGATCACTGGGCAATGTTGGGGAGCAGATAAAAAGTCGTTGATGTACATTTATACAGCTTTAATAAGATCTTCCATAGACTATGGATGTGTAGTTTATAGTTCAGCATGTAAAACATCTTTAAAAAAACTTGAGAGGGTTCAATTCAAAGCTATAAGAATTGCTTTAGGAGCTATTAAAACAACCCCCACAAGTGCGTTATTAATAGAATCTGAAGAATCTCCACTTAGTCTAAGATATATTAAGCTGTCTCTAACATACTGGGTTAGGCTGATGGGAAGTATTAATAATCCAGCAATATCAGTTCTGAAAGATTGCTGGGAATATCAAACTGAATCAAAAGGGTTTGGCTGGAACATTAACAACACAGCAGAACAATACAGAATTAAAGAATTTAAATTTAGTCCTTCACTGGTTCTAAGTACGGTTCCCCCATGGTTTCTCCCATCACCAGAGGTCAACAGTGAATTACTAAAAGGAAAGAAAGAGTATCCAAATGAACTAAGTTTTGCAGCATATTGCCAGGGGTATTTAAAAACAGCATTTTATGGATATGTACAAATATATACTGATGGATCAAAAGATCCACAAAATGGGCATGGTGGTATTGGAATATATATTCCCGAGTTTAACAAAAGAGAGGGGTATAGACTAAATAATATGTTATCTATATATTCTATTGAACTGACTGGGATAACAACAGCCCTTAGGTGGATCGAAGAGGTTAAGACATTGCGAAATGTAATCTGTACAGATTCCATGGCAGCTTTACATAGTCTAGATACAGGTCACTCTTCAAGGGAAGATTTGATTATTGAAATTAAATATCTGTCACTGCAGCTCAGGAACCTTGGAATCATTATTCAATTTTGTTGGGTTCCAGCTCACATAGGCATTAAAGGTAATGAAGAGGCAGATACAATTGCAAAAAAGATGTTGGAAAATAAATATATAGGAATTAATGTTCCAATGGGAAAGGGAGAAGTCGAATCCATTATCAAATCAGTAATTATACAAAAATGGCAAAGGGAATGGGATGCAAAGGTTGATGCAAGACACTACCATACATGAGGAATGTGACAGGGAAAAGGGTTAATTCACTGAGTCTAAACAGAAGAGAAGAAGTGGTCTATACTAGACTTAGAGTAGGGCATACAGGACTAAACTCTACCTTACATATAGTAGGAAAGGGAAAAGGTTTATGCATAGTGTGCCAAGTTAGAGAAGATGTCGATCATGTACTTTTTAAGTGTGAGAAATATAACGATAATAGAATAATCTGGCAAGAAATGGAAGGGGAGAATTCAGTTAATGAAACTCTGGAAGAAAAGGGCATGACAAGTGAGAGACTGAAAGCTTTATTTATTTACCTTCATAATACTGGTTTAATGAAAAGAATATAATTTCTCTTTTTTTTTTTTTTTTTCCTTTGTTTATTTGTTTTGTTTAATATAAACCTAGACTCCATGACGTTCATGGTATTACACACTCCTGTACAGTTGGTGGCGGTATACTACAAAACAGTCATCTGCCAAGAAATAGAAGAAGAAGAAGAAGAAGCAGCAGTAGCAGAAGAAGAAGAAGAAGAAGAAGAAGAAGAAGAAGCAGCAGCAGAGCGTCTGTCACTCTCTGAGTCTGGGTCTGATGAGGACATGGTCCCGCTCAGCAGAAGAGGTCTGGACAGAATCTACTCCGCGGTAAATATATAATCTAATCTAATCTAATCTAATCTAGCCCTCACTACCCGGAAG